>NW_027142598.1:0-338136 GCF_026170545.1 Melanerpes formicivorus | reverse complement strand
CAGCCCCAGCCCCAGCCCCAGTCCAGGTCCCAGCCCCGGCCCCAGCCCAGGCCCGGCCACAGCCCAGCCCTAGCCTGGCCTCAGTCCGGCCCCAGCCACAGCCCTAGCCCAGCCCTGCTCTTAGCCCAGCCCCAGCCCGGCCCCAGCCCTGCTCTTAGCCCAGCCCCAGCCCGGCCCCAGCACTGTCCCCAGCCCCTGCCCCAGCCCCACCCTCGTCCCCAGGCCAGCCCCTGCCCCAGACCTACCGCAGCCCAGCCCCGGTCCCAGCCCAGGCCCAGCCCTGCCCCAGGCCAAGCCTAGCCCAGCCCTGCCCTCAGCCCTGCCCCAGCCCTGGAACCAGGCCCAGCCCTGCCCCGAACCCAGCCACAGCCCAGTCCCAGCCTTGCCCCAGCTCGGGCCCCAGCCCTGTCCCCAGCCCCGGCACCTGCCCCAGCCCCAGTCCTGCCCCATCCCAGCCCCCATCCCCAGCCCTTCCCAAGCCCTGCCCTCAGCCCAGCCCAGACCCCAGCCCAGCCCCACCCTCATCCCCAGCCCAGCCCCACCCTCATCCCCAGCCCGGCCCGAGCCCAGCCCCAGCCCTGGACCCAGCCCCAGCCCCAGCCCAGCCCCAGGCCCTGCCCTGAACCGAACCCAGCCCCAGCCCGGCCCAGCTCGGGCCCCAGCCCTGTCCCCAGCCACGGCCCCTGCCCCAGCCCCAGTCCTGCCCCAGCCCAGCCCCAGCCCAGCCCCAGCCACTGACCAGCCGCAGCACTGGACCCAGCCCCAGCCCCAGCCCTGGCCCCAGCCCAGCCCTAGCCCAGCCCAGCCCCAGCCCCAGCCCTGGACCCAGCCCCAGCCCCAGCCCAGCCCCAGCCGCAGCCCTGCACCAAACCCAGCCCCAGCCCAGCCCCAGCCCTGCCCCAGCTCGGGCCCCAGCCCTTTCCCCAGCCCCGGCACCTGCCCCAGCCCTAGTCCTGCCCCATCCCAGCCCAGCCCCAGCCCTGGACCCAGCCCCAGCCCCAGCCCCACACCCGGCCTCAGCCCCGGCCCCAGCCCAGCCCCGGCCACAGCCCAGCCCCAGCCCTGGACCCGGACCCAGCCCCAGCCCTGCCCCAGCCCAGGCCTAGCCCAGCCCTGCCCTCAGCCCTGCCCCAGCCCTGGAACCAGCCCCAGGCCTGCCCCGAACCCAGCCCCAGCCCAGCCCCAGCCTTGCCCCAGCTCGGGCCCCAGCCCTGTCCCCAGCCCCGCCACCTGCCCCAGCCCCAGTGCTGCCCCATCCCAGCCCCCATCCCCAGCCCTTCCCAAGCCCTGCCCTCAGCCCAGCCCCAGCCCCAGCCCAGCCCCAACCCTGCCCCAGCACCAGCCCCAGGCACGGCCCCAACCCTGCCGCAGCCCCGGCCCCAGCCCCAGCCCCAGCCCTGCCCAAGCCTTGGTTCCAGCCCCGGCCCTAGCACAGCCCCAGCCCTACCCCTAACTCAGCCCTAGCCCCAGCCCTGTCTGCAGCCCCAGCCCCAGCCGCAGCCCCACCCTCGGCACCAGCCCAGCCGCAGCCCCAGCCACAACCTTGGCCCCAGCCCAGCCCCAGTTCCAGCCCTGCCCCAGCCCTGCCCCAGCCCTGGCCCCAGCCCAGCCCCAGCCCTGCCCCAGCTCCGGCCCTAGCCCTGTCCCCAGCCCCAGCCCGGCCCGAGCCCTGCCACAGCCCTGCCGCAGCCTCGAGCCCAGCCCTGTCCCAGGCCCAGCCCAGAACCCAGCCCAGCCTCAGCCCCGGCCACAGCCCAGCCCCAGCCCCACCCCAAGCCTAGGCCTGCTCTCAGCCCAGCCCCAACCGTGCCACAGCCCCAGCCCCAGCCCCAGCCCTAGCCCAGCCCTGCCCTCATCCCCAGCCCCAGCCCAGCCCAAGCCCAGCCCCAACCACAGCCCAGCCCCAGCCCTGGACCCAGCCCAGCCCAGCCCCAGCCCCGGCCCCAGCCATGCTCCAGCCCCACCCCTAGCCTAGCCCTACCCTCAGCCTAGCCCTAGCCCTGCCCCAGCCCCAGCCCTAGCCCAGCCCTGCCCTCATCCCCAGCCCCAGGCCAGCCCCAGCCCCAGCCCCAACCACAGCCCAGCCCCAGCCCTGGACCCAGCCCAGCCCCAGCCCCAGCCCAGCCCCAGCCACAGCCCAGCCCCAGCCCTGGACCCAGCCCAGCCCTGGACCCAGCCCAGCCCTGGACCCAGCCCAGCCCCAGCCCCAATTCCAGCCCCAGCTCTGTCCCAGTCCCAGCCCCAGTCCCAGCCCCAGCCCCAGCCCCAGGCCGGCCCTAACCTAGCCCTGCCCCATCCCCAGCCCTAGCTCATCCCTGCCGGCAGCCCAGCCCCAGCCCTGGACCCAGCCCCAGTGTTAGTCCCAGCCCTAGCATTAGTCCCAGCCCTACCCCAGCCCAGGCCCACGCCCCAGCAACAGCCTCATCCCTGCTCCCAGCCCAGCCCTAGCCCAGACCCTGCCCAGCCCAAGCCACAGCCCAGCCCCAGCCCTGGACCCAGCCCCAGCCCCAGCCCTGCCCCAGCCCAGACCAAGCCACAGCCCAGCCCTGCCCCGAACCCAGCCCCAGCCCGGCCCCAGCCCTGTCACAGCTCCGGCCCTAGCCCTGTCCCCAGCCCCGGCCCCTGCCCCAGCCCCAGCCCTGCCCCAGTCCCAGCCACAGCCCCGGCCACAGCCACAGCCCAGCCCCCACCCCATCCCTGCCCCAGGCCCAGCCCCAATCCCAGCCCCAGCCCTGGCACCAGGCCAGCCCTTACCTAGCCAGGCCCCAGCCCCAGGCCTAGCCCAGCCCTGCCCTCAGCCCTGCCCCAGCCCCAGCCCAGCCCCAGCCCTGCCACAGCTCGGGCCCCAGCCCTGTCCCTAGCCCCGGCCCCTGCCCCAGCCCCAGTCCTGCCCCATCCCAGCACCCATCCCCAGCCCTGCCCCAGCCTCGGGCCCAGCCCCAGTCCTGGACCCAGCCCAGAACCAGCCCAGGCCTAGCCACCGCCCAGACCCAGCCCTGGACCGAGCCCCAGCCCCAGCCCCTGCCATGCCCCAGCCCCAGCCCTGCACAGAACCCAGCCCCATCCCTGCCCCCAGCCAAGCCCTACCCCAGCCCTGCTCTCAGCCCAGCCCCAGCCCAGCCCGAGCCCTGCCACAGCCCTGCCGCAGCCTCGAGCCCAGCCCTGTCCCAGGCCCAGCCCAGAACCCAGCCCAGCCTCAGCCCCGGCCACAGCCCAGCCCCAGCCCTGTCCCCAGCCACGGCCCCTGGCCCAGCCCAAGCCCTGCCCCAGACCAGCCCCAGCCCGGCCCCAGCCCTGCCCCAGCCCTGCCCCATCCCAGCCCCCAGCCCCAGCCCGGCCCGAGCCCTGCCACAGCCCTGCCGCAGCCTCGAGCCCAGCCCTGTCCCAGGCCCAGCCCAGAACCAAGCCCAGCCCCAGCCCCACCCCTAGCCAGGCCCTGCCCCAGCCCAGACCCAGCCACAGCCCAGACCCAGCCACAGCCCTAACCCCTGCCCCCAGCCCAGCCCCAGCCCCAAGCCCTGCCCCAGCTCTGCCCCAGTCCCAGCCCCAGTCCCAGCCCCAGCCCCGCCCCCAGGCCAGCCCTAACCTAGCCCTGCCCCATCCCCAGCCCTAGCTCATCCCTGCCGTCAGCCCAGCCCCAGCCCTGGACCCAGCCCCAGCCCTGTCCCTTGCCCTGTCCCCAGCCCCGGCCTCTGCCCTAGCCCCAGTCCTGCCCCATTCCAGCCCCCAGCCCCAGTCCGGCCGGAGCCCTGCCACAGCCCTGCCACAGCCCCGGCCCCAGCCCTGTCCCCAGCACAGCCCTGCCCCTGCCCCTGTCCCAGCCCCAGCCACAGCCACAGCCACAGCCCAGCCCCAGCCCTGGACCCAGCCCCAGCCCTGGACCCAGCCCCAGTGTTAGTCCCTGCCCTAGCATTAGTCCCAGCCCTGCCCCAGCCCTACCCCAGCCCAGGCCCCAGCCCCAGCAACAGCCTCATCCCTGCTCCCAGCCCAGCCCTAGCCCAGCCCTGCCCCAGCCCCAGCCCTAGCCCAGCCCTGCACTCAGCCCAGCCCCAGCCCTGGAACCAGGCACAGCCCTGCCCCGAACCCAGCCCCAGCCCAGCCCCAGCCCTGCCCCAGCTCGGGCCCCAGCCCTGCCCCAGCCTCGGGCCCAGCCCCAGCCCCAGCCCTGACCCAGTCCCAGCCCCAGCCCCATCCGTTCCCCCAGATCCAGCCCCAGCCCCACCCGTGGCCCCAGCTCCGGCCCCAGCCCAGCCCCAGCCCTGGACCCAGCCCCAGCCCTGCCCCGAACCCAGACCCAGCCCGGCCCCAGCCCTGCCCCAGCTCCGGCCCTAGCCCTGTCCCCAGCCCCAGTCCCAGCCCCGGTCCCAGCCCCAGCCCCGGCCCCAGGCCGGCCCTAACCTAGCCCTGCCCCAGCCCCAGCCCTGCACCGAACCCTGCCACAGCCCTGCCGCAGACTCGAGCCCAGCCCTGTCCCAGGCCCAGCCCAGAACCAAGCCCAGCCCCAGCCCCCCCCTAGCCTAGCCCTGCCCCAGCCCAGAGCCAGCCACAGCCCAGCCACAGCCACAGCCCAGCCCCAGCCCTGGACCCAGCCCCAGCCCCAGCCCAGCCCCTGCCCAGCCCAAGCCACAGCCCAGCCCCAGCCCCAGCCCTGCCCCAGTCCCAGCCCCAGCCCTGGCCACAGCCACAGCCCCAGCCCAGCCCCCGCCCCATCCCTGCCCCAGCCCAGCCCCAGCCCCAGCACAGCCCCAGCCCTGCTACAGGCCCAGCCCCAGTCCCAGCCCCAGCTCTGGCCCCAGGCCAGCCCTAACCTAGCCAGGCCCCAGCCCCAGGCCTAGCCCAGCCCTGCACTCAGCCCAGCCCCAGCCCTGGAACCAGGCCCAGCCCTGCCCCGAACCCAGCCCCAGCCCAGCCCCAGCTCTGCCCCAGCTCGGGCCCCAGCCCTGTCCCCAGCCCCGGCCCCTGCCCCAGCCCCAGTGCTGCCACATCCCAGCCCCCATCCCCAGCCCTGCCCTCAGCCTCGGGCCCAGCCCCAGCCCTGACCCAGTCCCAGCCCCAGCCCCTTCCGTTCCCCCAGTCCCAGCCCCAGCCCCTTCCGTTCCCCCAGCCCCAGCCCCTGCCCTGCACTGAACCCAGCCCCAGCCCTGCCCCAGCCCTGCCCCAACTCGGGCCCCAGCCCTGTACCCAGCCCCAGCCCTGCCCCAGCCCCAGTCCTGCCCCAGCCCCGGCCCCAGCCCTAGCCCCAGCCCTGCCCAAGACTTGTTTCCAACCCCAGCCCCAGCCCTGCCCCCAGCCCAACCCCAGCCCCGGCCTCAATCTCAGATCCAGCCCTGCTCCCAGCCCAGCCTCAGCCCTGGCCCCAGCCCTGCCCCAGCCCCAGCCCTAGCCTAGCCCTGCCCCAGCCCCAGCCCTAGCCCAGCCCTGCTCTCAGCCCAGCCCCAGGCCTGGACCCAGCCCCAGCCCTGCCCCGAACCCTGCCCCAGCCCCAGGCCCAGGTCTGCCCCAGCTCGGGCCCCAGCCCTGTCCCCAGCCCCGGCCCCTGCCCCAGCTTCAGTCCTGCCCCATCCCAGCCCCCATCCCCAGCCCTGCCCCAGCCTCAGGCCCAGCCCCAGCCCTGGACCCAGCCCAGCCCCAGCCCAGGCCCAGCCACCGCCCAGACCCAGCCCTGGACCCAGCCCCAGCCCCAGCCCTGGACCCAGACCCAGCCGCAGCCCCTGCCATGCCCCAGCCCCCGCCCTGACCCAGACCCAGCCCTAGCCCAGCCCTGCTCTCAGCCCAGCCCCAGGCCTGAACCCAGCCCCAGCCCTGCACCGAACCCTGCCACAGCCCGGACCCAGCCCTGCCCCAGCCCAGCCCAAGCCACAGCCCAGCCCCAGCCCTGCCCCAGTCCCAGCCCCAGCCCTGGCCACAGCCACAGCCCCAGCCCAGCCCCCGCCCCATCCCTGCCCCAGCCCAGCCCCAGCCCCAGCCCAGCCCCAGCCCTGCTACAGGCCCAGCCCCAGTCCCAGCCCCAGCTCTGGCCCCAGGCCAGCCCTAACCTAGCCAGGCCCCAGCCCCAGGCCTAGCCCAGCCCTGCACTCAGCCCAGCCCCAGCCCTGGAACCAGGCCCAGCCCTGCCCCGAACCCAGCCCCAGCCCAGCCCCGGCCCTGTCCCCAGCCCCGGCCCCTGCCCCAGCCCCAGTCCTGCCCCATCCCAGCCCCCATCTCCAGCCCTGCCCCAGCCTCGGGCCCAGCCCCAGCCCTGACCCAGTCCCAGCCCCGACCCAGTCCCAGCCCCAGCCCCATCCGTTCCCCCAGCTCCAGCCCCAGCCCCACCCGTGGCCCCAGCCCCCGCCCCAGCCCAGCCCCAGCCCCAGCCCTGCACCGAACCCAGCCCCAGCTCGGCCCCAGCCCTGCCCCAGCTTGGGCCCCAGCCCTGTACCCAGCCCCAGCCCAGCCCCAGCCCCAGTCCTGCCCCAGCCCCGGCCCCAGCCCTAGCCCCAGCCCTGCCCAAGACTTGGTTCCAGCCCCAGCCCCAGCCCTGCCCCCAGCCCAGCCCCAGCCCCGGCCACAACCTCAGATCCAGCCCTGCTCCCAGCCCCGGCCCCAGCCCCGGCTCCAGCCCCGGCTCCAGCCCTACCCCAGCCTTGCCCCAGCCTCAAGTCCAGCCCTGTCCCAGGCCCAGCCTCAGCCCTGGCCCCAGCTCTGCCCCAGCCCCAGCCCTAGCCTAGCCCTGCCCTCAGCCCAGCCCCAGCCCTTCCCCAGCCCCAGCACCAGCCAAGCTTTGCTCTCAGCCCAGCCCCAGGCCTGGACCCAGCCCCAGCCCTGCCCCGAACCCAGCCCCAGCCCGGCCCCAGCCCTGCCCCAGTCCTGCCCCATCCCAGCCCCCAGCCCCAGCCCTACCCTCAGCCCAGCCCCAGCCCCAGCCCCAGCCCTGCCCTGTTGTCGGACAAGACGGGACATGGGTCCCAGGAACACCTGTGCAATTCAGGCCTTGAAGAATTCTCTGTTGATAATATACTGGCGGAGAGGAGATGTGAGAAAGTGCTGATTGCTTGGTATGCTGAAGTCCAGCTGCCCCTGAGATGGGAGGCAAGCAAGATAAGGAGGAGGCGAGATCTGGGAAAGAGAGCAATTAGGCCGGATGGAAGAATTCCACAGAGTTGTGAAAACAATGATGTAACCTGTTAGAGAGCAACCAATAGTATGTTGCCAAGTGGGCATAATTATAGCAAACAGTATATAAGATGTGTCTGATGCTCAATAAAGTGGAATCCGCTGATCAAATTGGTCGTTAAAGCGGCCCCCTTCTTGCAGTAAGTGGCGCTCGAACACGGGACCCTAATGAAGACAAACGTTAGGGTTTAAGAAGTTCTTCGGGACGTTGGGAGATTCGCAGTAAGCCGGGAGGCAAGAAGACGGCCGGCCCGGGATAGCAGTACCGGAGGCTGCAAGAAAAGGGAAGACAGCCTTGAAGCCGAAGACGCTGTAGAGCCGGAAACTGCTTAAACGAGGTCTGTGCGCACAGGTATTAACGTTTAAATACGGACATGGATAGGCAGGCAGCGTATGATTTATTTATATGCTTTTTAGAAAAGCGACAGTGTAAGTTAAATTTTACAAAGGAGTTGGTGCCGCTGTTAAGCTATGCAGGAGAGTTAGGATATTTTAAGGACCCAAATGAGGTGTTTGGAAAATTGCAGTGGAAAAAGTCTGGACAAGACTTGTGGCTGCATGGCTTAGATGATGAAAAACGAGCAAAGGAGTGTGGAAAATGGTGGAAGATGGTTATGACAGCATTGGATCAGCATCGTGCTGAGCAAATGGCAGCTTATCAAGCCAGGGTACGACTAGATTATACGGACCCAAATGGAGCAAGTGTTACACATGCTGGGTTGCCTTTGTCAGAAGAGGTTCAGGATTATTTAAGAAAGGAGAAGGCTGCGTGTGTAAAAGGGTTAGGTGGCAGAGTCGAATTACAATCTGTAACACAGGACTCTGCTGAGGAGCCTTCCCCGTCTCTTTTAGCTGAGCAAATTGTACAGGAGAAGAAAGTAGGTGAGGGAGAGGAGACAAACAGGGCGATAGATCCTGGAGGTGTTGTTAAAGATCATGCAAGAAAGACACAGAGTATTGGCGAAAGGTTGCAGAGCACTTAAACGCCGAAGGAGATCAGGAAGGGCTTGGCCAGCTGGCTGCTTCACATCAAGCTTTTCCAGTGATGTATACACAGGTCCCTGGGGAGCAAAATGTTGTTCAGGCTGATGTAACCCAATTGCCATGGAAATTGTTATCTCAATTAAGACAGACTGCGAGTCAATTTGGGGTTCAATCTGAACCAGCTAGACAGATGATTGATTTTATTTATATGAACTATAATATGTTACCTAGAGATTCTTATAATGTTATGAAGCTGATCCTAACAGCATCTCAATTTATGACATTTTTGAATGAGTGGGAACACCTAGCTAGACAATCAGCTGGAGTACAAAGACAGCAAAACGACCCACTATTTGATGTAACAGTAGATCAGTTGTGTGGAACGGGACAGTATGAGAGACCAGAGTTACAGGCACTTTTACAGCTGCCTGTTTTGCAAGCATCAGCCCAGATAGTAAGGATGGCTTTTGACAAGCAGAAGGATGGAAATGCAAATCCTCACTATATGGGAATTAAGCAAGGTAGACAGGAACCTCTTGGTGAATTTGTGGATAAGTTGCTTGCCGCACTTAGAGCAGCAAGCGTAGGAGAAGGTATCCGAGAGGCAATTTTAAGGCAGTGTTTAATGCAGAATGGGAACCAGCAGACGCAACAGCTTATTACATCAGCAGATCCTAGATGGACGGTAGCCGAATTGTTGCAGAGGGCTCAGGACTTGCCAAGCAATCCGATGGCCATGCTGACGGAGGTGATTGATAAGGGATTACAAAAACAGGCTGAGGTGTTGTCAATGACAATGACAAAACAGCTTGAGCATAGTCAGCAGGTTATGGCAGCCTTAGTACCTTTGCGCACAGACTCGAAAGGGCAAGGCCGACCCTATAAGCAGTCATCAGGCGAAATACAGTGTCATCGAAAAGCGTAAGGTGGAGATATCGTCTAAAGTAATGCCTGGACTTTTGGCCCATAGATCCGCTTTAGGGCATTTCCCTAGCGGAGATAGTTATTTTGATGAAGCTTGTTGGAGAGAATACAGGAACAAGTTGTGGGACTTGGTTATAGATGGTGATAAAACTGCTATAAAGCTGCAAAAGTCGTGGCGAGAATGCATGAACTGTGTTAAAACCTACGAACTGAAACAGCGAATGGCTACTGCAGTTAGAGCAACTTTGTCAGGACGAGATGCAGCGCCAGGTGTATCTGAGTTGCAGCTGAAAGATGTGTCTGAGAACTGTCGACCGATCGACCGGGGCCGCCCCCGATACATCTTGTGGCGACCACACCGCGTTTACCAGCCGTCACCACTGCCGTTTGCACACAGCGGGGAACCTTCCTCTGACATCGCCAGCGACGGCTCGGACTCGGAAGACAATACTGGCAGAGAGGAATTCAAACAGCGCCGACTTTGCTTTACGGCCCCTCTTAGAAAAAATGGAGCGCTTGGAGGCTCGCGATTACAGCGTTCCTGCCACCGCACTCCTCCCGCGAGCCCTGCCGGCCCCCGCGGATACCGACGGCTCCGACCAAGGCGGTACCGGCTGACGCACCACCGACACCAACAGCACCGACAGTAGCAGCGGAGCAGCTGCCACGGCAGCAGCCCCCACCCCTTTCCCCCGCAGCGGCTTTAGCCGCACTACTCTGTTTTGATTTAAAGCAACAGTACTCATTTTGTCATTTCTGATTGTAACGTCTTTCAGAGATTTGTTATTTAGAGTTTTGTTAAGTTTTTCTAATAAGCATAATGAATAAGTAAGCATTTGGTATTTATAAGTACTTAGTACATAGTAATTGCAGTAAGGTGTATGCACTTAGTTAAGAGTTCAAACTGTAAGATTTTCTTTTGGTTCGAACCTTCTTAGTTGTCTGCCTAGGCATTTCAAAGGAGCTCCATGTAATATAGTTAAGGAATGTATAAACAGCTTTTAATTTTGGAAAGTGTTTTTTAGTTAATGTAACAATTTTATTTCTTTTTAGACACTGATTTGATGGATTAATTTTAACATAGTTTTTTAAGGGTTTAAGGATTTTTTGGTATTAGCATAAGTTAAGGTTTGTAGTAAACAGGTATTAATTTTAACAACTATTCCTTCACTAATGTGCAGAAGAACCAAGACTAAGAGGGAACAGCATTTCCCATGAAGTCGAACATCGATCACAATAACTGTTATGATAATCTGGGGTCAAAAGCATCAATCAAAAAATATTTTGTCCTGCATGCTGAATTTGAAAATAGGCAGTTTGGGCTGGTAAATACAGAAAACCTATTTTGTGGTGAGAAAAAGGATTTAAATCCCCATGGAAAATTATTGAAAGGGATTGGCATAAGTGGGAAATAAAGACTAGAGAAATTTTAGTTGGGAAATATCAGGAATAATTAAAAGGATTAGTAAAAAGAAAAGTAAGAGACATAAGATTTTGGAGGAAGAGGAATTGAAATAACAAAAGCACAATGGGAAATGGTAAACGAACTAACCAAGGAAGTAGAGAAGAGACTCCAAATGGAATTTTGAAGTGGGTTAAGGAGTTAAAAAATCTGTAGGGCTCCTGAAGAATGTAACTGCTGCCGAGAAGAAAATACACCCGGCTGCTGGTTGCACCCCAGCAGGCCGAGGAGGCAGAGTTCACATATACTTGGTGGAGCCTAATTTTGATCCTAACCCTATTTGTACATAAGTAGTCCAATCGAAATCAAAAACCATGTTCCCATGTGTGGAATCTTGATCAGACCGGAGAGAAAAGACTTGAACTTGAAAAAGCAATGGTAAATTTTTCTGCTACAGTTGAAATCATAGTAAATGCAAGCACAGATGCAATAAAAGTGCAGCAAATTGAAATCAATAGTCTCTCGAAAATATCTACTCAGAATAGATTAGCTTTGGATTTTTTATATGTTAAGGAAGGGGGTGTATGTGTAGTCATAAATGTAAGTTGTTGGAGTTATGTTAATCTAGATAAACGACTGGAAACAGATTTACAGGCGATTGTGAACCACAATCAGATATTACATCAGATTTCTTTGGATGATACTTCTTCTGTATTTAAAGGAATATGGGATAAGTTAACTTCTTGCTTATCGAATATAAGTTGCTTTAAAAAATTCTTTGCAATACCTGTTGGAATAATTGTAATACTGATCTGTGTAATTCATTGTAATTGTTGTTTTAAAATGGTAAGACCATTAGATGAAATTGTTTATGCCAATAAGTTACAAGCAAATGGTTATGATCAGAATGTGATCAGAACAGATGAACTTAATTATGATCCAATTAAGAAGGTTCTGAAATATCTGGAAATTTTAACACAAATCAATGGTGACAAAAAAAAAACAAAAAGGGGGGAATTGTGATGAATATACTGGTGATTTGTGTCAAAATTGTAAGACTTAGAGTGCACTGGGATTAAGGGTCAGGATCTTGTGAGGCCTGTTTAGAGGGTAAAGAGAAAGAAACCTCTCTTGCATACTTGCAAGGACACTGTCTGGTTAATTGGAGACACCACGGCTGAGAAGGAGCTGTCTTAAAGATAAACATTCAGAACTAGGAATTTGTTTTCTTCAGATAAGAAGCCTGCACAATTGAGCATGTGTGAAAGTGGATGCTTTGACCCTTACCACACTGAATGTAGGGAGAAGGGATTTGACCACCTATTCTAAGACTATCATATGCCTCCCTTCTATTTAGCATAAGTTTGCTTATATAGATGATGAAACTATATAAGATGAAGAAAACTATTGTAAGGTTGCTTTTTGGGTGAAGTTGGTACCAATAAGAGATTAGTATTACTAGGATGACCAAAAACACATTATTATGGGTAATTTTATATTGGGCAAAGCAATGAAGCTCTTTTGCTCTTGCTGATTGCCTGCAAGTTTTCTGTCTGTGAAGCTAGAGCCTGGCCAGATCTACCTTTACAGATTAAAGAAATCTTGCTACCATTAAACAAATTATGATTTTTGACCATCCTAGAGAAAATAAAGGTGCAACATAACAGGTAATAATGAATTGATTGAACTTTTTCAGACATGTCTGATAGGGATACCCAGACTTAATGTTAATATGTTTGTTAATTATAGTATTAAGTTTTAAGGTTCTTAGGTATCATTGTACTCATTTTGATTATTGTTAAACTTGTTTATAATTGTATTATGCAAAGTGTTCAAAGAATAACTTCCAAGGCCTTACTTGCACAAAAGAAAAACGGGGGAATTGTTGTCGGGCAAGAGGGGACATGGGTCCCGGGAACACCTGTGCAATTCAGGCCTTGAAGAATTCTCTGTTGATAATATAGTGGCGGAGTAGGAGATGTGAGAAAGTGCTGATTGCTTGGTATGCTGAAGTCCAGCTGCCCCTGAGATGGGAGGCAAGCAAGATAAGGAGGAGGCGAGATCTGGGAAAGAGAGCAATTAGACCGGATAGAAGAATTCCACAGAGTTGTGAAAACAATGATGTAACCTGTTAGAGAGCAACCAATAGTATGTTGCCAAGTGGGCATAATTATAGCAAACTGTATATAAGATGTGTCTGATGCTCAATAAAGTTGGAATCCGCTGATCAAATTGGTCGTTAAAGCGGCCCCCTTCTTGCAGTACTCCAGCCCTAGCCCTGTCCCCAGCCTCGGCCCGTGCCCCAGCCCCAGTCCCAGTACTGCCCCATCCCAGCCCCCAGCCCCAGCCCTACTCTCAGCCCAGCCCCAGACCCAGCCTGGCCCCAGCCCTGTCCCCAGCCCCAGCCCCAGCCCCAGCCCTGCCCCAGCCGCAGACCCAGGCCTGACCTCAGCCCTGCCCCAGCCCTGGCTCCTGCCCCAACCCTGTCTCCAGCCCCAGCCCCAGCCCCAGCCCCAGCCCTGCGCCAACCCAGCCCCAGCCCAAGGCCCAGCCTCAAGCCTAGTCCTGCCCCAGCCCTGCCCCCAATCCAGCCCCAGCCCTACCCCTACCTCAGCCCTAGCCCCAGCCCTGCCCCAGCCCCATCCTTGCCCCCAGCCCAGACCTAGCCCGGCCCCAGCCCCTGCCCCAGCCCCAGCCCTGCAATAGTCCCTGCCCCAGGCTCAGCCCCGGCCCCAGCCCTGCCCCAGCCCCAGCCCTAGCCCAGCCCTGCCCTCAGCCCAGCCCTAGCTCAGCCACAGCCCTGCCCGCAGCCCCAGCCCCAGCCCCAGCCCCAGCCCCACCCTCGTCCCCAGCCCAGCCCCTGCCCCAGCCCTACACCTGCCCAGTCACGGTCCATGCCCAGCCCCAGCCCTGCCCCAGACCCAGCCCTGCCCGAGACCCAGCCCTGCCCAAGACTTGGTTCCAGCCCCAGCCCCAGCCCTGCCCCAGCCCCAGCCCCAGCCCCAGCCCCAGCCCCTGCCCTGCCCCAGCCTCAGTCCTGCCCCAGCCCCGGCCCCAGCCCCAGCCCCAGCCCTGCCCCCAACCCAGCCCCAGCCATGACCCCAGCCCAGACCTGCCCCCAGCCCCAGCCCCTGCCCTGCCCCAGCCTCAGTCCTGCCCCAGCCCCAGCCCCAGCCCCAGCCCCAGCCCCAGCCCTGCCCCCAACCCAGCCCCAGCCATGACCCCAGCCCAGACCTGCCCCCAGCCCAAGGCCTAGCCTCCAGCCTACTCCAGCCCCAGCCCTGGCCCCAACCTCAGCCCCAGCCCTACCTCAGACCCCAGCCCCTGCCCCCAGCCCAGCCCCAGACCTGCGTCAGCCCTGCCCCAGCCCTTGTCCCCAGCCCACCCCCAGCAGAGCATCAGCACAGCCCCAGCCCTAGACCCAGCCCAGCCCCAGCCCCAGCCCAGCCCCTGCCCTGGACCCAGCCCCAGCCCCACCCCAGCCTCATCCCCAGCCCAGGCCCAGCCCTGCCCCGGCCCAGCCCCAGCCCCAGTCCAGCCCATGCCCTGGACCCAGTCCCAGCCCCAGCCCAGCCCTGCCCCAGCCCAGCCCCAGCCCCAGTCCAGCCCATGCCCTGGACCCAGTCCCAGCCCCAGCCCAGCCCCAGGCCAGCCCCAGCCTCACCCTGGACCCAGCCTCAGCCCCACACCTGCCCCAGCCCTGCCCCAGCCTAGCCCCAGCCCCAGTCCAGCCCTTTCCCTGGACTCAGTCCCAGCCCCAGCCCAGCCCCAGGCCAGCCCCAGCACCACCCTGGACCCAGCCTCAGCCCCACCCCTGCCCCAGCCCAGCCCCAGCCGCAGCCCAGCCCCAGCCCTGGACCCAGCCCCAGTCGCAGCCCCGGCCCCAGCCCAGCCCTAGCCAAGCCCCAGCCCAGCTCCAGCCACTGCCCAGCCACAGCCCTGGACCCAGCCCCAGCCCAGCCCCGGCCCCAGCCCAGCCCTAGCCCAGCCCCAGCCCAGCTCCAGCCACTGCCCAGCCACAGCCCTGGACCCAGCCCCAGCCCAGCCCCATCCCCAGTCATGCCCCAGCCAAGGCCCCAGCCCTACCCTGGACCCAGCCCCAGCCCAGCCCAGCCCCAGCCAGCCCCAGCCCAGCCCCAGCCCCAGCCCCAGTCCAGCCTCTGCCCTGGACCCAGTCCCAGCCCCAGCCCAGCCCCAGCCCAGCCCCAGCCCCACCCTGGACCCAGCCCCAGCCCCAGCCCTCACCCAGTCCCCGCCCCTGCCCCAGCCCCACCCCTGGCCCCAGCCCCGGCCCCTGCCATGCCCCACTCACGGCCCCATCCCCTGCCCCAGACCAGCCCTACCCCAGCCCCCGCCCTGCCCCAGCCCCAGCCCTGCACCGAACCCAGCCCCAGCCCCTCCCCAGCCCCAGCCAAGCCCCACTCACGGCCCCAGCCCTGCCCCAGCCCAGCCCTGCCCCGGCCCAGCCCCAGCCCTGTTGCAAGAAGGGGCCGCTATACGATCAATGTGATCAGCGGAATCCAACTTTATTGAGCATCAGACACATCTTATATACAGTTTGCTATAATTATGCCCACTTGGCAACATACTATTGGTTGCTCTCTAACAGGTTACATCATTGTTTTCACAACTCTGTGGAATTCTTCTATCCGGCCTAATTGCTCTCTTTCCCAGAT
Source organism: Melanerpes formicivorus (assembly GCF_026170545.1). Classification (NCBI taxonomy): domain Eukaryota; kingdom Metazoa; phylum Chordata; class Aves; order Piciformes; family Picidae; genus Melanerpes; species Melanerpes formicivorus. The sequence goes on along the minus strand of NW_027142598.1, from coordinate 322,998 downwards.
CTCGCCTCCTCCTTATCTTGCTTGCCTCCCATCTCAGGGGCAGCTGGACTTCAGCATACCAAGCAATCAGCACTTTCTCACATCTCCCACTCCGCCACTATATTATCAACAGAGAATTCTTCAAGGCCTGAATTGCACAGGTGTTCCCGGGACCCATGTCCCCTCTTGCCCGACAACAATTCCCCCGTTTTTCTTTTGTGCAAGTAAGGCCTTGGAAGTTATTCTTTGAACACTTTGCATAATACAATTATAAACAAGTTTAACAATAATCAAAATGAGTACAATGATACCTAAGAACCTTAAAACTTACTACTATAATTAACAAACATATTAACATTAAGTCTGGGTATCCCTATCAGACACGTCTGAAAAAGTTCAATCAATTCATTATTACCTGTTATGTTGCACCTTTATTTTCTCTAGGATGGTCAAAAATCATAATTTGCTTAATGGTAGCAAGATTTCTTTAATCTGTAAAGGTAGATCTGGCCAGGCTCTAGCTTCACAGACAGAAAACTTGCAGGCAATCAGCAAGAGCAAAAGAGCTTCATTGCTTTGCCCAATATAAAATTACCCATAATAATGTGTTTTTGCTCATCCTAGTAATACTGATCTCTTATTGGTACCATTTGTTGATGTTTTCAATCGAAAATGAAAATGCATGTTGTGTTGTTATGAATTTTGATTTTCCCTCTAGGTGTGTAAAATTATAGCAAACTGGTGAGATAACATATAAATCCCTATAAATCCCTTCTCCCTACATTCAGTGTGGTAAGGGTCAGAGCATCCACTTTCACACATGCTCAATTGTGCAGGCTTCTTATCTGAAGAAAACAAATTCCCAGTTCTGAATGTTTATCTTTAAGACAGCTCCTTCTCAGCCGTGATGTCTCCAATTAACCGGACAGTGTCCTTGCAAGTCTGCATGATAGGTTTCTTTCTCTTTACCCTCTAAACAGGCCTCACAAGATCCTGACCCTTAATCCCAGTGCACTCTAAGTCTTACAATTTTAACACAAATCACCAGTATATTCATCACAATTCCCCCCTTTCTTTTTTTTTTTTTGTCACCATTGATTTGTGTTAAAATTTCCAGATATTTCAGAACCTTCTTAATTGGATCATAATTAAGTTCATCTGTTCTGATCACATTCTGATCATAATTCTCTACTTGTAACTCGTTGACATGAGCAATCTTACTTAAAGGTCTTAGTATTTTGTAACAACAATTGCAGAGTATTATGCATAGCAATATTACAATTATTCCAACAATATTACAAACAAATGTTTAAGCCAATTTAGATTTGGTAACCAGAAAGTTAATTTATCCCATATTTCTTTAAATCCACAAGAAGTATCATCTAAAGAAATCTGATGTAATATCTGATTGTGGTTTACAATCGCCTGTAAATCTGTTTCCACTCGTTCATCTAGATTAACATAACTACAACAACTTACATTTATGACTACACATACACCCCCTTCCTTAACATATAAAAAATCCAAAGCTAATCTATTCTGAGTAGATATTTTCGAGAGACTATTGACTTCAATTTGCTGCACTTTTATTGCATCTGTGCTTGCATTTACTATGATTTCAACTGTAGCAGAAAAATTTACCATTGCTTTTTCAAGTTCAAGTCTTTTCTCTCCGGTCTGATCAAGATTCCACACATGGGAACATGGTTTTTGATTTCGATTGGACTACTTATGTACAAATAGGGTTAGGATCAAAATTAGGCTCCACCAGTATATGTGAACTCTGCCTCCTCGGCCTGCTGGGGTGCAACCAGCAGCCGGGTGTATTTTCTTCTCGGCAGCAGTTACATTCTTCAGGAGCCCTACAGATTTTTTAACTCCTTAACCCACTTCAAAATTCCATTTGGAGTCTCTTCTCTACTTCCTTGGTTAGTTTGTTTACCATTTCCCATTGTGCTTTTGTTATTTCAATTCCTCTTCCTTCAAAATCTTATGTCTCTTACTTTTCTTTTTACTAATCCTTTTAATTATCCCTGAGATTTCCCAACTAAAATTTCTCTAGTCTTTATTTCCCACTTATGCCAATCCCTTTCAATAATTTTCCATGGGGATTTAAATCCTTTTCCTCACCACAAAATAGGTTTTCTGTATTTACCAGCCCAAACTGCCTATTTTCAAATTCAGCATTCAGGACAAAATATTTTTTGATTGATGCTTTTGACCCCAGATTATCATAACAGTTATTGTGATCGATGTTCGACTTCATGGGAAATGCTGTTCCCTCTTAGTCTTGATTCTTCTGCACATTAGTGAAGGAATAGTTGTTAAAATTAATACCTATTTACTACAAACCTTAACTTATGCTAATACCAAAAATCCTTAAAACCTTAAAAGACTATGTTAAAATTAATCCATCAAATCAGTGTCTAAAAAGAAATAAAATTGTTACATTAACTAAAAAACACTTTCCAAAATTAAAAGCTGTTTATACATTCCTTAACTATATTACATGGAGCTCCTTTGAAATGCCTATAGGCATACAATTAAAAAAGGTTTGAACCAAAAGAAAATCATACAATGTGAACTCATTACAAAGTACTTACACCTTACTGCAATTACTATGTACCAAGGACTTATAAATACCAAATGCTTACTTATTCATTATGCTTATTAGAAAAACTTAACAAAACTCTAAATAACAAATCTCTGAAAGACATTACAATCAGAAATGACAAAATGAGTACTGTTGCTTTAAATCAGAACAGAGCCATGGTCGACAGTAGCCGTACCAGAAACCGCTGGCGGGGGGTGGGGGTGGTGGTGGTGCTGAGGTTAAGACCACACCCAATTGCTGCATCACATCCCGGCCCACCAAAGCATTGATTCCATTAGGCAATGGCATAACTGTAACTGTAATTAAGGCCTGTTTTCCTTCAATCTTCACTACAATTTTGTGACTACTCTGCATTACTGCTTGAGCTCCTCCAACACCTTCTACTTCTCCTATTGCTGGCTCTAAAGGCCAGTGTCTCGGCCAGTGTGCATTACTCATGATTGTGATGTCAGCACCAGTATCTAGCAGGCAAATTAATTTCACGTGCTGAGACCCATACCAAAATTCAACACCAGCGACTGGTCGTCTTCCCATTGGTATAGTTAAGAGAGCCAGTCCCCCTGTGGATCCAAAGCCTTTGTCACCTCGTACAGGCAGATCGCATGCCATTTCCACATCACAACACAAATAACACCACTGTAATCCGCATCAATTACCCCTGGCAATACCATTACCCCTTTAACACCCATAGATGATCGACCCATTAACAATGCTCCTACAGGCTGACCATTGATGTATATAGGTCCCTTTACATTTGTTTCCACTTTAATGGGCTGATTATCTATTAAGGTAGCATCTACTGCTGTTGCCACGTCCAAGCCGATGCTCCCTCTGGTTGCCGGTTGTAAGGCTGAGGTGTCGTTTTCATTTCTGCGTCCTGCTGGTAATAGACTGGAGCTGCCACTTGTGTCCCGGCGCGGCGGCTCTTCGCACTGCTCTGGCCGTTTCCCGAACTTTGACATGCATTGGTGGGATGAGAATTACTTTTACAATTATCACACCATACAAATTTCACTCTACATTGTGATCGGATATGCCCTTCTTTACCACACTTATAACATCGTATCTTCCTTTGAAAAACATCCCCTTGTTGCCCCCTCGTATTAGCCTTTAAAGGAGCTAAGGCTGCCAATATTTGGGTTTGTGACTCCGCAGCCTCTTCCAATTTCAGTGATCGTTCCGCCAATTTGTGCATAGTATCTATGAGAAAAGCCTGTGGACCAGAAGGTATGTTAGCTGCTCTTTCCAGCATCTCCTCAATTGTAGTCCCGTGTGGTAAATTTACCAATACTGATTTTGTTTTTGTATTAGCTCCTTCAAAAGCTACATTTTTTAACATATAACCCTTTAAATAGTCAGGAACATCCGAATTACTCATTGCCTCACATACACGATCTACAAATTCTGCAAACGACTCTTCTGGCTTTTGTCTTAAAGACATATAGTGGGGCCTTTTAGGGTCTGCTTGTACTCTTTTTAATGCCTTTTGGGCACATTCCATTGATTCCTGAAAGACCGCAGGACCACTTCGAACTTGTCGTTCAACACCAAACCATTGTCCTGTTCCCATTAATTGTTGTGCTGTGACTCCAGCCAGGGGATCCCCCTGCTGCTGTTGTGTATTCTCTGAGAGCTGACAAAACTGACCCCAAAACTCATCAAACATGATCATTTGAGAAGGAGTCAAAATCATTCTCATCAGTCTCTTAATGTCCTCTGTCCAGTCTGAAACCTGATAGTGTCCTTGATTATGATCAATATCATACGTTACAGGAAAACACAGTACCTTAGACAACTCAGCAGCCACATCGTAACATCCATTTTTCATAGCCTCCTGAGCAATCGCTTTCCAGTTAATTCGCACAACCGCTCCCGAGCTAGGTTTCTTCTCCATTTTATTTTCTAAGAGCATTTCTTTTCCTGGGAACTTTCTAAAATCAGTTTTTGACACATGTGCTCCACCAACTTTTCTAACTGAGCCGGAGAAACAGATAACGGTGTCTCCCTCTGATTTACTGTCTCAGTTTGTGATTCTACGCTGTCGTTCAGTTCAGCCGAAGCCCCCACTCCCTTAGCCAGGCAGGCTGCACCTGGGGCTAGGTCATTAGGCGCCTCACTGAATTCCATCGGTGGGGGTGGAGGTGGAAATTCAGTCTTGCAGGGCACGGTAGTGGTATTGTGCTCTGTGCCGGAGGCGGCCCCGGGCGATATTTTTCAAACACCTCCTTCGGTCACAATTCAGATACAACTGGCGCTGCATCCCGTTCTGACAAATTCGCTGAAACTGAAGAAGCCATTCGCTGTTCCAGTTCATAAATTTTAACACAGTTCATGCATTCTCGCCACGACTCTTGCAGCTTTATAGCAGTTTTATCACCATCTATAACCAAGTCCCACAACTTGTTCCTGTATTCTCTCCAACAAGCTTCATTAAAATAACTATCTCCACTAGGGAAATGCCCTAAAGCGGATCTATGGGCCAAAGGTCCAGGCATTACTTTAGACGATATCTCCGCCTTACGCTTTTCGATGACACTGTATTTCGTCTGATGACTGCTTATAGGGTCGGCCTTGCCCTTTCGAGTTTGTGCGCAAAGGTACTAAGGCTGCCATAACCTGCTGACTATGCTCAAGCTGTTTTGTCATTGTCATTGACAACACCTCAGCCTGTTTTTGTAATCCCTTATCAATCACCTTCGTCAACATGGCCATCGGATTGCTTGGCAAGTCCTGAGCCCTCTGCAACAATTCAGCTACCGTCCATCTAGGATCTGCTGATGTAATAAGCTGCTGCGTCTGCTGGTTCCCATTCTGCATTAAACACTGCCTTAAAATTGCCTCTCGGATACCTTCTCCTACGCTTGCTGCTCTAAGTGCGGCAAGCAACTTATCTACAAATTCACCAAGAGGTTCCTGTCTACCTTGCTTAATTCCCATATAGTGAGGATTTGCATTTCCATCCTTCTGCTTGTCAAAAGCCATCCTCACTATCTGGGCTGATGCTTGCAAAACAGGCGGCTGTAAAAGTGCCTGTAACTCTGGTCTCTCATACTGTCCCGTTCCACACAACTGATCTACTGTTACATCAAATAGTGGATCGTTTTGCTGTCTTTGTACTCCAGCTGCTTGTCTAGCTAGGTGTTCCCATTCATTCAAAAATGTCATAAATTGAGATGCTGTTAGGATCAGCTTCATAACATTATAAGAATCTCTAGGCAACATATTATAGTTCATGTAAATAAAATCAATCATCTGTCTAGCTGGTTCAGATTGAACCCCAAACTGACTCGCAGTCTGTCTTAATTGAGATAACAATTTCCATGGCAATTGGGTTACAACAGCCTGAACAACATTCTGCTCCCCAGGGACCTGTGTGTACATCACTGGAAAAACTTGATGTGAAGCAGCCAGCCGGCTAAACCCTTCCTGATCTCCTTCGGCGTTTAAGTGTTCTGCAACCTTTCGCCAATACTCTGTGTGCTTTCTTGCATGATCTTTAACACCACCTCCAGGATCTACCGCCCTGTTTGTCTCCTCTCCCTCACCTACTTTCTTCTCCTGTACAATTTGCTCAGCTAAAAGAGACGGGGAAGGCTCCTCAGCAGAGTCCTGTGTTACAGATTGTAATTCAACTCTGCCACCTAGTCCTTTTACACACGCAGCCTTCTCCTTTCTTAAATAATCCTGAACTTCTTCTGACAAAGGCAACCCAGCATGTGTAACACTTGCTCCATTTGGGTCCGTATAATCTAATCGTACCCTGGCTTGATAAGCTGCCATTTGCTCAGCACGATGCTGATCCAATGCTGTCATAACCATCTTCCACCATTTTCCACACTCCTTTGCTCGTTTTTCATCACCTAAGCCATGCAGCCACAAGTCTTGTCCAGACTTTTTCCACTGCAATCTTTCAAACACCTCATTTGGGTCCTTAAAATATCCTAACTCTCCTGCATAGCTTAACAGCGGCACCAACTCCTTTGTAAAATTTAACTTACACTGTCGCTTTTCTAAAAAGCATATAAATAAATCATACGCTGCCTGCCTATCCATGTCCGTATTTAAACGTTAATACCTGTGCGCACAGACCTCGTTTAAGCAGTTTCTGGCTCTACAGCGTCTTCGGCTTCAAGGCTGTCTTCCCTTTTCTTGCAGCCTCCGGTACTGCTATCCCGGGCCGGCCTTCTTCTTGCCTCCCGGCTTACTGCGAATCTCCCAAGTCCCGAAGAACTTCTTAGACCCTAACCTTTGTCTTCATTAGGGTCCCATGTTCGAGCGCCACTTACTGCAAGAAGGGGCCGCTTTAACAACCAATGTGATCAGCGGAATCCAACTTTATTGAGCATCAGACACATCTTATATACAGTTTGCTATAATTATGCCCACTTGGCAACATACTATTGGTTGCTCTCTAAAAGGTTACATCATTGTTTTCACAACTCTGTGGAATTCTTCTATCCGGTCTAATTGCTCTCTTTCCCAGATCTCGCCTCCTCCTTATCTTGCTTGCCTCCCTTCTCAGGGGCAGCTGGACTTTAGCATACCAAGCAATCAGCACTTTCTCACATCTCCTACTCCGCCACTATATTATCAACAGAGAATTCTTCAAGGCCTGAATTGCACAGGCATTCCTGGGACCCAAGGCCCCTCTTGTTCAAAACAATCCTCAACATCTGAGCTGGGTTAGGATCTGGCTGGAGGCTGAGCCCAGAGGGTGGTGGTGAATGGTGTCACATCCAGCTGGCAGCCAGGCACCAGTGGTGTGCCCCAGGGATCAGTGCTGGGCCCTGTGCTCTTTAACATCTTCATTGATGATCTGGAGGAGGGGATTGAGTCAGGCATCAGCACATTTGCAGATGACACCAAGCTGGGAGCAGATGTTGGTCAGTTAGAGGACAGAAGGGCTCTGCAGAGGGACCTCGACCAACTGGACAGATGGGCAGAGGCCAACAGGATGGCATTCAACAAGTCCAAGTGCCAGGGGCTGCACTTTGGCCACAGTAACCCCAGGCAGAGCTACAGGCTGGGGTCAGAGTGGCTGAGAGCTGCCAAACAGAGAGGGACCTGGAGGTGCTGATTGACAGCCGCCTGAACATGAGCCAGCAGTGTGTCCAGGTGGCCAAGAAGGCCAAGGGCATCCTGGCCTGCATCAGGAAGAGTGTGGCCAGCAGGAGCAGGGAAGTCATTGTGCCCTTTGCTCAGCACTGCTTAGGCCACACCTTGAGTACTGTGTCCAGTTCTGGGCCCCTCAGCTTAGGAAGGAGGTTGACTTGCTAGAAGGTGAGGAAGAAATTCTTCCCAGAAAGAGAGATTGGCCACTGGGATGAGCTGCCCAGGGAGTTGGTGGAGTCCCCATCCCTGGAGGTGTTCACAAAAGGCTTGGATGTGGCACTTGGAGCCATGGTTTAGTTGCCAGGAGGTGTTAAGGATTAGCTCATAGGTTGGACTTGATGACCTCTGAGGTCTTTTCCAGCCTGGTTGGTTCTGTGATTCCCTGCTTTCTACCCCATTTCCCTACCTGTTCTTGCCTTTTAAATCCCTTTTTGGAGTCTCACCCCCTGACAACCCCCAGTCTCTTTCCTTTCAAGGCTCAGGTGGAGATGCTGCTCTTGGAGTTCTTCTGTGGAAGCTCAGTTCAGCAGACACCAAGGGGAGGTGCTGAATTCTGGGCTGCTGTTAGGATCTAGTGGATGAGAGAAGCTGTTTACCTCTTAATGCCTCCTTACCCCCCCAGAGTCCTTTCACAGCAATCTCTGTGACCACAGAAAGACTCTTTTTATATCTGGCTTCAGAGCTAAGCCTCCCTCCACTGGCTCCTTCCAGCAGCTAATTGAACCAAAGCACATTGAAATGAGTCCCTGATGAGAGACCCAGGGCTCACTCTTTTATTCCCCACCACCCCTCTGCTTTTAATAGCCCTGTTAGTCCTCCTGCATGCTAAAATGCCAGCAGTGGCTCTTCTTCTGATGGCAGACAGCTATTATCTGGCAAGCAGGGGCATTCTCTTCCCTGCCTCTCCTTGGGGGATCCCCCAGTTGCCTCAGCACTGGCTGTGAGCTGAAAGGCAGCCTTTGGAAATGGGGTGTTTCTATTTCTGCAGTGGCTGGGGGTCCTGTCTCTGAGGAGCTTGTTTAAAGCAACAACCAAAAAGGGAGAAGAATCTTCCTTTCAACCAGGTTAATCTCCAAACCTCAAGGAATTCCAGGGAGAAGGCTTTGCAAGGGAAAATGGTTTCATGTTTGCATCCTATGACACAGCCCTGGGAAGTCCCAGGGCTGCTGCCTCCAGACACTCCTGCAGCTGCTGGAAATGAGGTTGGATCACAGAACAGAATCACAGAACTGTCAGGGTTGGAAGGGACCTCAAGGGTCAGCCAACTGCATGGCAGAGCTGGGCCCAAGCCAACCTCATGAGGTTCAGCAAGGCCAAGGGCAAGGTCCTGCAGCTGGGGCAGGGCAATGCCAGGCACTGATACAGGCTGGGCAGGGACTGGCTGGAGAGCAGCCCTGGAGAAAAGGCCTTGGGGGTGCTGGGGGAGGAGAAGCTCAACCAGGAGCCAGCAGGGAGCACTTGCAGCCCAGAGAGCCAAGCAGAGCCTGGGCTGCAGCAAGAGAAGTGTGGCCAGCAGGGCCAGTGATCTAGTTTTAATAACAAACCACGGTCTGGATCCCTTCCTCTCCCGACGCAGAGAAATGAGCAAATACACGTTAATTATCACCCAGAGCAGGATTATACACATCAGGTAAATCACCTTTGCATCCCAGCCATCACTTAAAGTTACTCTTTCCTCCACTGGGATCTTAAACCCTTGTATCTCAATGGGGAGAGTGCTAGAGGTCACGTTCCTGTATCTGGCTGGCCACAAGGAATCCACACCTTTTCCATACCATAGTCTGACCCTGTACAGAAACCACAGATAAATTGTCCACACCAAATATTTACCCAGGGAATCCAGAATCAAACCCAAACAATATCTGCAGACCAGAGCCCCAAAACTTGAAAACAATAAATGCTCCACTATCCCCAGCACCTCCATGTTTGCTCATCTGGCTGTAAAACACTAAAGCAATAAAGCAGTAAAGCAATAAATTAAGCTAATTATCGGCTGCATGTTGGGAAGCCATGAAAACAAAATGTCGAGGGTTGAGGGGAAGGCCTCAAGCCTTCTTCCCCCCCTGTACGTAAAGGGAAGAAAATTGAAAGAAAGGGAAAAAAACCCACAGCTGGATTAGCAAGGGGATGTGCTATATTTGCAAGCAGGGCTGCAGGATATATATATGTGTACACAATTTACAGCATTTACAATATATACACAGAAATATACAACAAAGTAACACAGGAATGAGATTCCCCTCCCCCACCAGGAGGAAGGGTTTCCCCCTGTACCCCCTTCTCTTCCCTTTTTCCCCAAAGAGGGTTAGAAAGAGAGAAAAAGGAATAATTGTTAATGAAAAGCAGAATATGGTTAGAGCAGATGTGTTAGCAGAGGCCTTATCTTTTTCAAGGTCAGTCTGGCCGAAAGCCCAGAAGCTGTGAGCTGCAGAAGGAGGGGGAGAAAGTGTGAGACTGAGTGAGACCAGTCTCACTGGGAATCAAAACTGAAGGCAGTGCTTCTGCTTCTCCACCAATGAAATTTGTTTAGACCTGTCTTGTTTCTAAAACATTCGGCCATGGTGTCCCTTTGTTAAAGGCACAACCTCAAACGCTCACATTTTGCTCTGACTCTAAGGTCATGAGTTGCAGGATCTTGTTTCACCATACACTAGGAAGTTCAGGCTCTGTGGTCATTTGCATATGTCTTAACTAAAGGACAGGCCTCTGGAAGTAACATTTATTTTCATGTTTGCTGCTGATAAATAAGTTGTCTTGAAAGGATGCAGTCTGCTTGTATTGTTCTATGCACTACTGCTTGATTTAGACCCAGCATGGATTTTGCTCTTAAAATATGAGTATTCTCCTTCTCTATAAACAGAAGCAATGCCTCAAATAGAAACCAGAGTGGTTTTGGTTCAGGAAGCAGGGAGATGTGAGGAGCTTTTGAAGACCTTGGAGGTGTGTGAGTCTCGGGTAAAAGAAATGAGATGGTGTGTTTTTAAATTTCCAATAACCAGTTTGGTTCTACACTAAAGCTCTCCTCTTCCACAGACCCTTAAGATAATGGAAGTACCAGTTATAAAGATAAAGACAACTAGTCCTGATAAATCAGAAGAAAAACTAATGACAAGTATTATTCATCTGGTGTGTCATGCAATTAAGCACAGGTGGTTGCGTGCAGCGCTGGGACTGAGATGTGCACACGCTTTAATATCTATTAATTGGGCATAACAGTCACAACATGTGCTAATGGTTCTTATGGTGTCACCTAAAGCTTGTGAAAACTGGCACTTACTTTTTCTTTTCAAACACTTTCTCCTCTATGGAAGTAATATCTGCAGCTCCTAATTCGTGGTGTTTTCTAACAGAGGAGTGGAAATAGCAATGCAGACATTCGACTGCATGCTTGTGTTCAGTCAGCACACACGGTTTTGCTAGGAACCAACCCTGATTGGTTAATTGACTTCCCTTTCAATTAAAAGTTGCATTGAAAATGAAATGTAAGAAGTGGCTTTCTGTTTCTTCATGTGATGAACATAGGAAATAAAATTTGGACCCAATCATTGAAATTGGAACAGACCAATATTTTAGAACCCTTACAGATATCAAGCAATGGACAGAAGCCACTCCTGTTCTTTACAGCTTATGCAACACTGCTGCAAGCTGGATACTACTTTCTAGTAGCATCCAGAAGTACCTTAAGCCATTCTGACAGTCTGAAATCTCATTTCTTTTTTTGTGCTTAGTTTGGGGTTTTCTCCTACCCAGATATTTCCAATACTATATTATCACTGTGAACTGCTCTGTAAACTGCTGAAGTCTCTAGAATTCTTATTCATCAGAAACAGACTTTTTTGGTAGGTGCAGTTCATAGCTATTCTTATGCTAGAGAGCAGTGCATCTCTTTCAGCTTTCCCAAATCCTAAGAGTCTGTCTATCTCTGAAATCTGAATCATACATTTTGTTCCAAAGGTCCAGAATAAAAATCCGGATAAGTCTGTTGCCTGGATAATGCTTTCTCATTCATCTCCATCACAGTATCACAGTATCACAGTATCACTTAGGTTGGAAAGGACCTCGAGGATCATCGAGTCCAACCTGACACCGCAGACCCCATGACTAGACCATGGCACCAAGTGCCACGTCCAATCTCCCCTTGAACGCCTCCAGGGTCGATGACTCAACCACCTCCCTGGGCAACCCGTTCCAATGACGAATGACTCGCTCGGTGAAGAACTTCCTCCTCACCTCGAGTCTGAACCTCCCCTGGCGCAGCTTGAGACTGTGTCCCCTTGTTCTGGTGCTGGTTGCCTGGGAGAAGAGGCCAACTCCCTCCTGGCTACAACCACCCTTCAGGTAGTTGTAGAGGGCAATAAGGTCACCCCTGAGCCTCCTCTTCTCCAGGCTAAACAATCCCAGCTCCCTCAGCCTCTCCTCATAGGGCTTGTGTTCAAGGCCTCTCACCAGCCTTGTTGCCCTTCTCTGGACACGCTCAAGTGTCTCAATGTCCTTCTTAAACTGAGGAGCCCAGAACTGGACACAGTACTCAAGGTGCGGCCTAACCAGAGCAGAGTACAGGGGCACTATGACCTCCCTGCTCCTGCTGGCCACACTATTCCTAATGCAGGCCAGAATGCTATTGGCCCTCCTGGCCACCTGAGCACACTGCTGGCTCATATTCAGGTGGCTGTCGATCAGCACACCCAGGTCCCTCTCTGTCTGGGAGCTCTCCAGCCACTCCGACCCCAGCCTATAGCTCTGCATGGGATTGCCATAGCCAAAGTGCAGCACTCGGCACTTGGACTTGTTGAAAGCCATCCCATTGGACTCTGCCCATCTTTCCAGTCGGTCGAGGTCCCTCTGCAGAGCCTTTCTACCCTCTAATTGACTAACATCTGCCCCTAACTTTGTGTCATCTGCAAACTTGCTGATGACTGACTCTACCCCTTCATCTAGATCATCAACAAATATGTTGAAGAGGACAGGGCCCAGCACTGATCCCTGGGGGACACCACTGGTGACTGGCCTCCAGCTGGATGCGGCACCGTTCACGACCACTCTCTGGGCCCGGCCCTCCAGCCAGTTCCTAACCCAGCACAGAGTGTAGTGGTCCAATCCACAGGCTGACAGCTTAGTCAGCAGTTTGCTGTGGGGGACGGTGTCAAAGGAAATTAAAGTGCCCTACCTAAAGACAGACACAGTAGAAGAGCTTGGAGAGTTTGATTCCCTGGAGTTTGAGACTGTCTTTGTTGTGTCATAATTCCAGGATCCTCTCTTTAACAACCTCTGCAAAGCAGACTGCCGAGTCATTGGACCTCCAGTAGTGCTGCACTGTGCACAAAAGGGAGAGGTATGTGCCCTCTGAAAGCACCAGAGTAGTTCTCTGGTGCATTGAGTTGTAAATATTAAGCATTCAAAATAGAATCCATGTTCCTTTGGTCAATCATAAATACTCTCAGCAAGAGAATTTCAAGAGAGGCAAACTTCTAATAGCATTTTAGAATGTTGCATGTAGTAAGAAAGCACAGGCAAACAGGAATATGGATGCAGCTACTGCAGTAATTGTGACAGTTGTTGACCTGCTAGCTGGGATGGTGCCGTTAGGAAAGGCAGCACATAAATGATGCCCCAGCAGACACTCAATATTTCCTGGGTTGACTTCTAGATGGGGAGGGATTGGGGAGGGAAAAAAAGATGGAATCCTACTTGTGAATGGGGTGCTTCAGTTGCTTTAGCAGAACACTGGCAGGTTAGGAACTGAGGTATAACTGAGTACATAGACTTGCACTAGTGCCTGGTGTGTTTTTAAACTAGTAACAATAGCACCATTACAGTTAAGGTTACAAATTGAGTGGAAGCAGTATTTTTCACTAATCACCTTACTTCTTACTTTCAGCCTTTACCTTTCTCTTGTCGTCCACTGTACTGTACAAGTATGTTGAACTTGGTACTGTGCTTTACTGGATTCAGAAAGAAAGAGGAGTTGGTAAGACCTTTGCCCTTTGGATTTCAATATATTCTTCTGTCACCCATAGAGTTTAACCATGACTGAACTTGTATGAGGAGAATGAATTATTGTTCTGTTTTGTTGCAGTTCAGAGGCAGCAATATTTGAGGATGGGAGTAAAACTGTTTCCCTGGTCAAGTCATTTTGTGGATGATGCCACTTTTGGTCACTTTTTTTATCTGTTGAGTGACATCAAACATCTTTAATTCAGTAGGACTTAAAGATTTGCAGATTGAGGCTTCAGATAAGATGGTGTTTACCCAATAGTGTCCTCTTTCTTGCACAGGTGGTAGTGAAATCATGCAAAGCATTGTAGTCCTGTTCAGAGCACTTGCAGATATTATCTTGCTGCCATGCTATCCTGCTGTTGTGCTATTGGGACTTCATTCTTCACATGTGTAGGTCTGATGTGGTTTGATCCTCTAGCAATTCTCTTTTCCATGTCAGTGATGCAGCTGACATGCAGTTTCACTCTTGGACACTTGGGAATCAACAATCCACATCTTTATCTGGGAAAAAAAAATCTCAAACCTGAAGCCTTTGCCTAGTGTTAGGGATAGTTAAGTTTGATCTGCCAGTTTTGGCTTGGACAAATCACAATCCTATGTCAGTTCTGGCAATTTCCCCTTCAGATAAAATTGACTACATCAATGGGGAGAAATGTGCTTCAAATCTATGGTGTGTGGAAAAAGTGGAGGCATATGTATGGTGTTCACAAGAGTACTGGTGGCTTGGGTAGTCTTCCTCAAGCTACATAGTCAGGCTGGATTAAATGTTTAAAAACAAACAAAAACCCAAACACAAATAGTAAAGTTAATAGTTCTTCCCCTGTAGGAACTATTTCTTCTCCTGTAGATGTGTGAACAAGTTGTTTTAAGAACAAATTGGAACATTTCTATTCCTAGGCACTGAATGTAACCTTTTGTAGCTTTGCTTTGTAAACTGTTTTTGTACTGCTCTCACTCTGCACTGTAAGCTTCACAAGATTCTAAAAACTGATTTCACCTTTCTTATTCAGGTGAAGCTGGTGACCCTGGTTCATCATATGGGTGGGACTATTGGAAAGGACTTTTGCTCAAAAGTTACCTATCTGGTGGCTATCTCAACACATGGAGACAGATTCAGAGTATGTAAGCTGGAGCTGGTGCTTCATGGAAACTTACAGAATTTGGTTTTTTGTAGACCAAGTGTGTAAATTATACATCAGCTTGTCAGTTGCAGGGGTTTATTCCTGTACTAACAAAAGTGACTTGTAATGGTGAGTTCACCTCCATCTGGTGTTGAGGTTTGACATGTTTTTGTCTCTGTTAAAAGATCTAAATAATACAAATTGCCTGAATGCAGAGACTGTGAAACGGACAAGTAGAGTAAACGGCAAGAACCAAAATGTTGAAGTACTTAAGCTATTGATAAACATTGGTTCAGCCATGAACAAGTGTTTATGTATCAACACACCTAGTTGGAATTGTCTGTCCAAACAAACTTCAAGGTAACTTGAAAAAGCTTTAGTACTCAATTTGCCTGCATCTTCTTTTTTACAAATGATTTTTAGCTTGTCTTGTGTGAACTTTCAAATCTTCCTTTATGTGTAAATATTTGTTAGGGGTGGGAGTTTTTTGACCACACCAAAAAGGAATCTTTCAGGACATGTATGTCCAGTTGACACAAGTAGGAGTTTTACAGGTTTTTGTACAGTGGAACTTGACATAGAAATGCCTCTGTGCCTTGACTCCCCCCTGTTTGAATTGTTAGCTGGCTCTTGCTTTTTTCTTAGTCTGTCTTTCTAACCTTCCATTTGGAAGAGAAGACCTACTTTCTAACTCTGTTCAAACACTTTTCTGCCTACCCAAAGGGGAAAAAGTGGGAAAACTTTATCGTAGAAGTTACCTTTGGAACAGTTGATTTCTCTTTGGTAACCTCAGGCTGGAATGTTTGTCGTCTTAAGTTTCAAAAGCAGGAGGAGGATTCTGTATGCCACTGAAACAGAGCTTTGCTTCTACGTTGTTTTTCTGAGTGATGAGACTAAGAAGATGGTGCACTTTTGAGCAGGTGTTAAAATAGCTATTGAGCTATTGATCAGCTCTACTAGTCAGTGAAGAATTAATACGTTAACTTTTTGTAGTGTCTAAAAGCGAAAGCAAAGATAGAAATTTTTCTTGGTGTGGGAAAGACAAATGGAAATACTTTCTTGGTAGAACTTTGTGCTTTTTGTCTTTTGTAGGTTGCTGGAAGTCTTGGTAAGCCTATTGTGATACCTGAATGGATTTATAAGGCTTGGGAGAAAAGGAATAAAATGCAGGTATTTATTTTCTTTCAGCCTTAACCTTGCACCCTGTTCACTTGCAGTGTGGGAAGATGTTTAAATAGTCCTGATAGTGACATTGCTGGGAATTGTTTTTCTTTTGTTTGTTTTCTTGCAGTGATTTCTGTGCAGCTGATGTTGACTTCAGGAATAGTATCACAGTATCAGAGTATCATTCAGGGTTGGAAGGGACCACAAGGATCATCTGGTTCCAACCCCCCTGTCATGGGCAGGGACACCCCACACTAGATCAGGCTGCCCAGAGCCTCATCCAGCCTGGGCTTAAACACCTCCAGGGATGGGGCCCCAACCACCTCCCTGGACAACCCATTCCAAGGTTTCACCACTCTCATGGTGAAGAACCTCCTCCTCACATCTAGCCTGAATCTCCCCACCTCCAGCTTCATTCCATTCCCCCTAGTCCTATCACTACCTGAGATCCTGAGAAGTCCTTTCCCAGCCTTCCTGTAGGCCCCCTTCAGATACGGGAAGGCCACAATTAGGTCACCTGGGAGCCTTCTCTTCTGCAGACTGAACAGCCCCAACTCCTTCAGTCTGTCCTCACAGGAGAGGTGCTTCAGCCCTCTGATCATCCTTGTGGCCCTTCTCTGGACCAGTTCAAGATTCCTCCCTTCCAGGATTGCATGTTAAGTTTCCTTGTATTCTCTGATGATGAGAAAGCTAACATGGTAGAAATGACAGAAATGCAAGGTTATTGTTTATGAAACCTGACTTACAGAGAGAAGGGGGTTTATGGCTGATAAATTTATAGCTGAAGCTGAAATGCTGGACCATGAATCCTGAAGTATTGATGCAGACTCTTCAATTTAGAGCTATAAATTGATTTTCAGATACCAGTGTAAGCACAACTTCTGGTAGCTCTTGAAGACTTCACACTTCCTAGGCTGTTTGAAACCAGGCAATTAAATAAAATAAGATGCTTGAAGACATCCTGGCGAAGTTGCTACATAGTATATATGTTCTCCTTCAGTTTTCATAATCAGTTTTCTGTGTTTTATCTTTACATAATTCACATTGTACTATGTTTGCAACTTTGATACAAACCATCATAGGTAAAAGACTTGGAATTGTTAGCCCAGCATCTGGTCAGCTCACGGAAGGAGTTCATCTCTTGTTTGGCTCTACTCTTGGAGATAGGTGCTACAGAACTGTCACGTGAGCTATTGTTTTCTAATGATATTCTTCAGTCTTACTAATTTGGCCTATTTTTAATCTAGGAGGACATTATTTACCAGTTGGTGATGAAAGATGTCCGCACTTAGTGGTTGAAGAAAATACAGAGAAAGATCTTCCGTTTGAACCTTCAAAAAAAACCTCTCTGTTGTGAAGCAAGAGGCGAGTGCTAAGCAATTCTTGAGAGAATCTTGATATGTAGTGCTTGGTATGTGAGATACATTTTGGGATAAGCCAAATGCTTGCATTTAGCATGCAAACTACCTTACTGTCATACATGTACTCTTTGAATAATTTTAATGTTGGGTAAAGCTCTGCAACGTGTTCTTCATGTGCATTTTCTGTTTTCCTGTAGTGGTTCTGGGGAAGCATTCACAGTATCACAGTATCACAGTATCGCTTAGGTTGGAAAGGACCTCGAGGATCATCGAGTCCAACCTATCAACACAGACCGCATGACTAGACCATGGCACCAAGTGCCACGTCCAATCTCCCCTTGAACACCTCCAGGGTCGATGACTCAACCACCTCCCTGGGCAGCACATTCCAATGATGAATGACTCGCTCAGTGAAGAACTTCCTCCTCACCTCGAGTCTAAACCTCCCCTGGCACAGCTTGAGACTGTGTCCCCTTGCTCTGGTGCTGGTTGCCTGGGAGAAGAGGCCAACCCCTTCCTGGCTACAACCACCCCTCAGGTAGTTGTAGAGGGCAATCAGGTCACCCCTGAGCCTCCTCTTCTCCAGGCTAAACAATCCCAGCTCCCTCAGCCTCTCCTCATAGGGCTTGTGTTCAAGGCCTCTCACCAGCCTTGTTGCCCTTCTCTGGACACCTTCAAGTGTCTCAGTGTCCTTCTTAAATTGAGGAGGCCAGAACTGGACACAGTACTCAAGATGTGGCCTAACCAAAGCAGAGTACAGGGGCACAATGACCTCCCTGCTCCTGCTGGCCACACTATTCCTAATGCAGGCCAGGATGCTATTGGCCCTCCTGGCCACCTGGGCACACTGTTGGCTCATATTCAGGTGGCTGTCGATCAGCACACCCAGGTCCCTCTCTGTTTGGGAGCTCTCCAGCCACTCCGACCCCAGCCTATAGCTCTGCATGGGATTGCCGTAGCCAAAGTGCAGCACTCGGCACTTGGACTTGTTGAATGCCATCCCATTGGACTCTGCCCATCTCACCAGTCGGTCGAGGTCCCTCTGCAGAGCCTTTCTACCCTCTAACTGACTAACATCTGCCCCTAACTTGGTGTCATCTGCAAACTTGCTGATGACTGACTCTACCCCTTCATCCAGATCATCGATGAATATGTTGAAGAGGACAGGGCCCAGCACGGATCCCTGGGGGACACCACTAGTGACTGGCCGCCAGCTGGATGTGGCACCACTCACTACCACTCTCTGGGCCCGGCCCTCCAGCCAGTTCCTAACCCAGCACAGAGTGTAATGGTCCAATCCACGGGCTGACAGCTTGGCCAGCAGTTTGTTGTGGGGGACAGTGTCAAAGACCTTGCTGAAGTCCAGGTAGACCACATCCACAGGCCTCCCCACATCCACCAGACGGGTCACCTGATCATAGAAAGAGATCAGGTTGGAGAGGCAGGATCTGCCCTTCCTGAATCCATGTTGGCTGGACCTGAGCCCTTGGCCATCCTTCAGGTGCGCAGTTATTGCCGCCAGGATAATCTGCTCCATCACTTTCCCTGGCACTGAGGTCAGGCTGACCGGCCTGTAGTTTCCAGGTTCCTCCATCTGACCCTTCTTGTGGATGGGGACCACGTTGGCCAGTTTCCAGTCATCTGGGACCTCACCTGTGAGCCGGGACTGGAGGAAAATGATGGAGAGTGGCCTAGCTAGCACATCCGCCAGCTCTCTCAGCACCCTAGGATGGATCTCATCCGGTCCCATGGACTTGTGAATATCCAAGTGGCTCAGCAGGTCCCAAACCAATTCCTCATGGATTTCCGGGGCATTACACTGCTCCCCGACCCCATCGCCCAGCTCCGGAGGCCACTCGTCCTGAACTCCTGCCTTGCTGTTAAACATTGAGGCAAAGAAGGTGTTCAGGACCTCAGCCTTCTCCTCGTCTTCAGTCACCGTGTTCCCCTCCAGGTCCACTAGGGAGTGCAGGTTCTTCCTGCCCTTCTTCTTATTGTTAATATATTAATAAAAATGCTTTTTATTGTCTTTGACTGTGGTGGCCAGCTTCAGTTCCAGCTGGGCCTTTGCCTCCCTAATTTTATTCCTACATAATCTAACAGCTTCCTTGAACATACCTCGAGAAGCCTTCCCCTCCTTCCAAAGGTGATACAGCCTCTTCTTCCCCCTTAAATCCTCCAGGAGCTGCTTGCTCATCCAGGCCGGTCGCCTTCCCCGCCGCCTTGCCTTCCGGCACGTGGGAACCGCCAGTTCCTGTGCCTTCAAGAGCTGCTGTTTGAAGTAGGTCCAACCCTCCTGAACCCCTTGGGGGAATGTAATTTTTATAGGACAGTAATCAAAGTGATCACAATTTATTAGTTAGGAAGAAGGAAATATGGGGAGCCATGATCAGACCAGAAAGAAAGAACACATACCTTAAGGACTGATACCTATTGGGTCAGGATGGTATTGGATATGTGGTAAAAATGCTTATAAGGTATTACCCTTAGGCGGGTAAGGAAGATGTGCTATAGGACTGGCCTGTCCTCATATCTTTATAGTAAATCAGCCACAGGAATTACTCAGGAGCTTTGCAAGAAGAACCAAGAGGGGAGCAAATCCACTACCAACCAGACATAGCAAGTGTCATAGTTTTGCTAGGAGGTTTCTACCTTGGCTTGGGGTTAGTGAACTTGAAAAAGCGATGGTAAATTTTTCTGCTACAGCTGAAATTGTGATGAATGCAAGCAGAGACGCAACAAAAGCTCAACAGCTTGAAGTCAATAGTCTCTCAAAAGGAGCTACTGAAAATAGGTTGGTTTTGGATTTCTTACACGTTGTATGTGTAGTCATAAATGTAAGCTGTTGTAGTTATGTTAATCTGTAGTTCTGTTAAGTGATTGTAGATCACAATCAAATATTACATCCAATTTCTTTGGATGATACTTCTTGTGGATTTAAAGAAATATGGGATAAGTTAACTCTTGCATATCGAATATGAGTTGCTTTAAACAATTGTTTGTAATACCTGTTGGAATAATTGTAATACTGATCTGTGTAATTCATTGTAATTGTTGCTTTAAAATGGTAAGACCTTTAGGTAAAATTGTTTATGCCAATAAGTTACAAGCAGATGGTTATGATCTGAATGTGATCGAAATAGAGGAACTTAATTATGATTCAATTAAGAAGGTTCTGAAATATCTGGAAATTTTAACACAAATCAATGGTGACAAAAAGAAAATGGGGGATTGTGATGAATATACTGGTGATTTGTGTTAAAATTATAAGACTTAGAGTGCACTGGCATTAAGGGTCAGGATCTTGTGAGGCCTGTTTAGAGGGTAAAGGGAAAGAAACCTATCTTGCAGACTTGCAAGAATGCTGTCTGGTTAATTGGAGACATCATGGCTGAGAAGGAGCTGTCTTAAAGATAAACATTCAGAACTAGGAATTTGTTTTCTTCAGATAAGAAGCCTGCACAATTGGGCATG
Source organism: Melanerpes formicivorus (assembly GCF_026170545.1). NCBI lineage: Eukaryota > Metazoa > Chordata > Aves > Piciformes > Picidae > Melanerpes > Melanerpes formicivorus. The sequence goes on along the minus strand of NW_027142598.1, from coordinate 302,176 downwards.
CGTGAAAGTGGATGCTCTGACCCTTACCACACTGAATTTAGGGAGAAGGGATTTGACCACCTATTCTAAGACTCATTATCATATGCCTGCCTTCTATTTAGCATAAGTTTGCTTATGTAGATGATGTAACTATATAAGATGAAGAAAACTATTGTAAGGTTGCTTTTTGGGTGAAGTTTTGTACCCTCACATGCCCAACCGGTTGCTTTGCTTGCTTTTATTGCTTTTATTGCCTTTTTACGATCTTGTAGTGCCAATAAATGTGTTACCAAAAACTTTTACCTGGAGTCATCTATAACAACAGATAAATCATTTCTGTGACCAAAAACCCCTAACAAAATAAATCTTTGCTGGAGAGAAACAATCCCCCATCAGCCATTTGGAAACTAGTCTTTAAAAGAGAAATGACCTAGAAGTGGTACTCCTGGGGAGTGGGCTCAGATACGTCCTTGTGTGGGGGTCTAAAATAGACACAGCCACCAAGAGCCAGACTGTTTTTAATGTGCCCTTAACAAGTAAGAGGATGAGGAGTGAAGTACAACTTCTAGTAATGTTCCCTAAATAAGGGAGCCCGTGGTGTATGTCATCACCAAGAAAAAGGCTGGCTGAGGGGCCAGACATGCATTAGTCAGAAATTCCTTCCAAAGGCAGGTGGTGGGATAATTTCTGTAAAGCTTGTGGTTTAGAAACTGCTGCATGGAGGAAGCATCAGAAATCCCAATCCTCCTCCCATCTCTTCCATGTTTAGCCAGCCAAATTATTCAGGGATTAAAGCTGACTCTCAGAGAGAACTGAATGCAGGACTGAGTCTGCTCCATGGGCCTGGGAATCTATGCATTCCAGAAGGGTATGTTTGTAAAACAGCAACACCCCTTCCCGTGGCAGAGGCTCCTTTCATGTTTGCTTTGTGTTCTGCAGCTGGTTTCATCTCCTGACACCTGCTTTAGTCTGTGGCTTTCTGGAGGCTAAAGGACACTGTAGCCAGGTGCTGGCCTAGATGTTTTCAACACCTTCCAGATGGATTTGGGCTCTGGCCTCTCTCTCTTTCAGTGATGTATTGATCTGCAGCATAAGGCAGGTTTCCTGCCCTCCCTGTTATCTGCAAAGTGAAATGTCACATCTTGTCTCAGATCTGGGGCTCTCGCCAAGCTCCACAACAAGAACAGTTCATCTTCCTCGGTGTGCTTGGATCACCTTGTTCATGTTACACAGCCAAGAGGTTTTCAATGGCAGTGCTGCTTTTTTGTTCCATTCATAGAATGGTTTGGATTGGAAGGGACCTTGAGGATTATCTAGTTCCATCCCCCCTGCCATGGGCATGGACACCTTCCACTAGAGCAGGTTGCTCAAGACCCTGTTCAACCTGGCCTTGAATGCTGCCAGGGAGGGGGCAGGTGATGTTCCTAAACATCACCTCTTCCCAGTGCACTCCATTCTTTTTTCATCATTCTAGGTCAAAAATACTTTGGTTTGCATTCAGTGTTGCAGAATTGTAAGCCAGCTTGCATCAAATTCAGTGTATTTGCTTAAGAGCTTGATGATTTACCAAGCTGTGTGTTGACTGTGACTCGATGATCCGTGGGGAGCAGTCTGTCTGATTTAGTGTGTGTCTGTTCATCAAAGATGGATGATTGCCACTATGTGTCATGAAACTTCACCTGACAAAACCAACTCCATAGCAAAATAATGCTGTCTCCAAAGGGCAATAATTCTTTGCTTTCTTGTCCCATATGTTTAAGGAGCTCAGAGCAGCTCAGGTATTCTGGGAAAGATTTCTCTATACTTCTTCTGTTAACAATGAACAAAGGACCATCAAAGCTTTTGCCAGCTCGCTCTTAGTTGTCAAAAGTCTTTTGTGAGAGCCTAGGAAAATGGTCTCTAACTGCATAAAATCTGTAGGATTTAGACTCCTATCTATGATAACTAATGGGAATTAAGGGGCTAAATACCTTTGGGGTCTTGGATTTGTTGAATGAAATCTTAGGTCTGGGGGATGAATTTTTCCTTTCCCTTTTTTGTTTTAAAGTCACCCTTGAGTGAGGAAAGGTAATGAGCTAAATGCTGGTTTTATGGGGTGAAGTTATCTTCCTGCAAAGTAAACTGTAATGGGTTGGGGCAAACCCCCTCCCCACCACAGGGCAGAAACAACGACTCAGACAAAGAGATTGCAAAAGTGATGGAAGGTTTAAATAGAAAAACAATTTAAAAACAAACACCAATGAAAGCTTTACAGAGAACCACAAGCACCATGACAAAGAGAGAAATCCCAGAACATGCCCAAGAACATCCCATCCCCACCTGGGGGTACACCCAAACCCCCCTAGGGCTCTTTCCTCCCCCCCCCCAACCCAGCCTCGGGCCTGGGCAGGCCCAAGGGTGGCGGCTCATGTCATTTTACCTAGGCTGCAGCTGGAGACGAAAGAGGAAGTGAAGACCCCGCATGGACATTTTATAGTGGAGCAGGGCATTATGGGAAATGGAATACCTGGTCTCCTGTGACCACCCCCTGGGCTGGGCCCACCCCTTGGGACCTCCCAGGTGTGGTCTATGCAGTGGCATCCGGGCCAGCACCCAGCCTAAACCACCACATAAACCCAGTGCAAAAAGGAAATGGCAGTCTTGGAAGAGACCATGGGTATCAGCTGGGGATGCCTGCCTCTGCTGAGGTGATCTCTGTTGAAAAGTTGGTGCTGCTTTGCTCATTGATGAAGGGTCTCAGGGGATCTGAGCACCTGTGCTTCCTGGAAGACCAAAGCAGTGTAAGATGTGCCTAGATGACAGACTGCTGCTGTGGGAGTGGAAGATGAGTTGTTCATCCTTAACAGGTGGGTTTCCTGATGTGCTTTGTGGTGTGCTTCCTGGTGCTCTTCCTGGTGTGCTTTGTGGTGGGCTTCCAGGTCTGCCCAGGAGAAGGCAGGTGCAAATCTTTTCCTCCCTGCAGTGTTTGTGCATCTTTAGAAAAAAACAACCCATGACTAGCTAGTAGAGGGAAAAAATCATAGGGAGCAGATGAGAGTGGAGGACTTCAAAATCTTAACCATGGAGCAACAGTTGGGCTCCTTTCTCCTTTCTCTCTCTTTTGTCATAGCATCATGTTTCTCAGACTTGTCGTTACCACAGCCATAAGGTGCAGGACGCCACTTTGTACCTCTAGGTTGCACCAGTAGCCGAAGTGTAAGGCATGAAGCTGGACAGAAGGCACAATGAGGCTGAATTCCTCCTTACAGAGGATGGATGGATCCCTGTTCTTGGGCAATAATCAAGCCAAGGGGATTTTGTAGAGTTTGGATGCAGAATATTCTCAGAGCAGAAAATAAAGACCCTTCCTGCCAGGGTGTTCCTAGTTAAAGAAACAAGACAAATAAACCTTACCAAAACATTTATTCCAACCAGTTAAAACTAATGACAAGCAAAGTAACTTCCTAAATATATCCTAAGGGGGGGAGGGGAGGGGAACCTAAAGTGGGAAGGGGTTTCTTCTTAACCTATCTCCCTAATACCTATGGTGGGAATCCTCTTAATAACTCTATACTAACTTCCTAACTATATCCTATGGGGAGGGGGGGGAACCTAAAGTGGGAAGGGGCTTCTTCTTAACCTATCTACCTAATACCTATGGTGGGAATCCTCTTAATAACTCTCTAATAACTTCCTAACTATATCCTATGGGGGGGCAGGGGAACCTAAAGTGGGAAGGGTTTTTCATAACATTTCCAGGTCTCTGAGTTTGTGTGAACTTTGAATCTTCTTTCTTCTTTCTGTCCTGGCTTTGTTCTTGATGTAATTGTCTTCCACTTCATGTAAGTAGCCTTCAAGGACTCCAATCTGCAGTTAGAAAGAAGTGGTGTCAGAAGCTCGTCCCTTCTCTCTAGTGAAGCTTCAAACATTTTGGCAATTAATTTCTTTCCAAACTAACTGTGACTAAAAATAAGCTGTCCTGGGTGGACAATTGCATTTCTATCTGGCTGCTCTTGTTTCCTTCACTCTCAGTTTGCCTGCATCAGGGCCACTAATACTATTTTCCTTTTGCACCTGCACTTTTCTGACTTCATTACACCTTAGATGTTACACATGAGACTTCCACCCCTGTTCCAGAAAATTCCTGTTTCTTTCCCATCCTTTGCTTTCCTTTTTCACAACGGCTCCAGGCATTCATGAAGCACTGCATCTGCATCACAGCCCCAGAAAGAGAACAAATTAGGAACCAGTGTCCTTCTAGTAATTCAGGAATAGCCAAGATCGATACAAGAGAGCACACCAAAACACAGCAACTTTTGAAGCCTGCATGCTCTGAGAACAAGAGCAGTTCCCAGTGGCTGTGGCATGGGCTTGGATGACTTTACAAGACATTACAAAGTCATTTACATCAAGTAACTGTTGTAGCAGCCAGCACAATACTACTCAGCAACACATCCACTTTCCAGCGACATCCTATGAATCTCCCTCCTTGCTCCTCTGGCTGACCCAAAGCCTAGCAAGTCTATGGCCCTTTTCCATGGCTTGGTTTTCAATGAAGAGATAATGTCAGTGGAAGAGCACAGTTCATCAGAGAGTGTTCCCCTGTCACTGCAGAAGGCAGAGATGTAGTAAGCAGAGGTGAACTGCCGGAAATCTATGTGCCTGGCTAAAAGATTATAGAATAGGTCAGGCTAATTTTACTTCATTTCATATTCACATATATTACTGCAGCTTTTGTTACATCCTTATCCTTATGTGAGTTACATCTGTTCTTTGATTCACTCATCCATGTTTGCTCTGCTTTCAGATTGATGAAACAGGCATTCCACTGAGCTCAGCAAAGGATGGGCATAATAACTTATCTACATGGCAAAGTATGTGATGCCCTTGAGGTAAACTCCAATGTGAAGGCTTTATGAAGTGTTTCACATGTGGAAGTGTAGGGAAGTGTTTATTTGCCAGCTCCTGTCTTTCCTTTGGCTGTTCAGATGATGTTAAGAGGATCCTGTGAAACTGCCATGGAAGCCTTAGGGGCTAAGCGGAGGACAGAAGTAGAACCACATTATTGTCTGCATAGGGGCAGCAGAGCCATACTGGCACTTGCACTTACAGAGCTCTCTCTATGGATGTCAAACATTTCTGGTTGATAGGCTCTAGACTATTTAGTTAATGAAATGCCTCTCACTGTAACATTGTGAAGCTTTATTAATTAATTGATTCTTAGGAGATAGGAAAGCAGTCTCTTTTTTTTCTTTTACTGTTTTATTTTCTTCTCTTACAAGCTTGTAGAGAAGTAAAGGCCCTGTGGAGCAAAAGGGAAGCTTTCCTGCCCTGTTATGTGTCTGAGGTACTCTAAACCCCTTTGCCTCTCTGCAGCTGCTATACAGTCCTGCAGTGGCCATGCAGAGACCTGGCTCCATGAGTTATTCAGGGTCAAGCTTTATTGCCAGTTCCAGCAGTCATGTTCATGCCAGATGTCATCACCATCATCTACAACTCTATCAATAAACCAGCTAGTCAATATGGCCAGGGCTAGCTGTTATGGTAGTGTCCCCATCTGCTTAAGACCCAGGGGCTGGACTGAGTTTTGTGGGGTCAAGAAGAGTGACCAGATGAGCTCTTCTGAACCTCTCTTGCAAGTTTCCTGTTCATTGCTGCTGAGTTCTGTGCACCAGAGGTCACTGCTCAAACCACTGGGCTAAATCAGTCTCGCTAAGTAATTCACTGGTGTGAAGACTTAAGCCTTTCTAAAAGAAAGGCTCTGATGTACTTTCCCATAACATTATCTTCTGACTAATTCAGGAGGGTTTCCCATTCATAAGGGTAGGTTCAGAAAAGTCCATTCTCATTTAATGCTGCCTGTGTGATATTTAAGTACCCTTGTGGCTCAACAAGTAACACAACTTGGACAGAGCCAGTAGCTAAAAATACTGTTCCTAAGCCCTAGTATGGTGCCTTGAATCCTCTGTGAGCCAAGCAGCCTGGCCACCAGCAAGTTCAGCTTGGGAATTAGGGACAATTACAAGCCTGTTTGTAGGAATGTCCATGTTTCTTAAGCAGACTGGGACTCAGTCCTTCTGTTACCTGCTTCATAGGTCTTGTACCCAGACATGTTTCCTCAACTTGCTAATGCCAAGCTCACATTTTATCCAGGGTACTGCAAGCAAAAGTGTCAGTAAAATCCTGCAGAAGAAGGATTTTGAGAGACTAACCTGGTGCTTTTTTCCTGCCCCTGAGGTATTCTTCAAGGATTTCTAGTATCCTAGATCTCCTTTGGGTACAACCTCTATAGAAGGGTATTTCTTAATCTCCCAAGGTAATCTAGGCTCTCCTTGGTCAGGTAATATTGAGAAAGACATCTTCTGTGCACTGATGTTCTCATTGCTCCAGCTAATGACAAGGTCATTTTTCATCTCTTTGTATTTAAAGCTTCCAGAAATAATTAGCCCCTCTGATGAACTACTTTGCTTCAAAACATACATTTGTCAGTGAATTGGATGAGCAGCACAGCACCCAAACCCATTGAAACTACACACATATTACTGCTTTGTCACTGCTGGAAATGCACAACGGCCCAGATTCACTTAAAACTAATTTGATAAGCCATCCACTGCAACACAAGGAAGTGTTTGTGCGTCAGGCCTTGTGCCTTTCTGTGGCAGAGTTCAGCCTGAATGAATTTTTTTCTGTCTGTCTCCAGAAAATACAACTCTGCCAACAGTGGCTTGCACTGCCAATTCTGACAGAGCCTTTAACCATGTGGAGAACAGGCACTGCTGTAATTCCACTGCATTCCAGTTCAAACTTGAGTGCTTTCATGAGGTGCAACAGCTGTTTTGATTGCAAAAGCCAAACTCCATTGGTGGTAGTGTAGCTGTCAGCTTTCTGGAGTTCTTCATTTACAGCTGCTTGTATAAACTCCTTTATGGTCTTTTGTTTTTTGCTTTCCAATACATGTAAATTAATTCAATAGCAAAATTACAAAGAACCACCTTGTAGCTAGGCCTGGGTGATGGTTCTTTGAGGGCTCCTACAATCAGCATTCTGTGCCGAGCGAACTGTGAAATCCTGAACTTACCCACATGGTTCTAGCACAAGGGACATGTGGTAATCCACACCACATCAGTTTTGAATCATCAGATTTAGTCCTCTTTAGTACTGTGTTAGAGCTCTTGAACCCAGTGTAACATTCTTAATTACAGCTGATTAAAAACCACCAAAACCCACAATGCAAACCAACAAGAAATCCAACAGAGAAACCCCAGAACTCCCTGAGTGTTTTCCTGTCTTCTCTATTTAAAAAGCCTTTGTTCCTAAGAACATGCTGACTGTGCTGACATTAAATGTTGGGGAAAAAAAGTAAAGTACAACAGAAATATTTGATGATGGTTTTCATTCCTTTGTTCTAATACAATAATAATAAGACTACAATTCTATTATGAAACAAAAGGGAGTGCTGTTGGGAACAGGATGCCTCAGCTCAAATGGTTGTCTGAAAGGCAAAACTATGTTCAGAATGCCAACAAATTTTGAAGCCCCAAATTGTGCAACAGAAGAGTGTAGATTTCAATGCATTTCAGTAACTTTTAGTCCCAACTGTTTAATTCTGCAGAGATTCTGTCCATTTTTAAATGCTATTAGTCTTGATATCTATCAAGACTACATTGAAAGCATCTAGAGAAATTAATCCATGCAAATACACCAAAAGAAAATACTTTGTTCTACTGAATTTACAATGAAATATTAGCCACTGTTGAAACTGGGGGGAGCTTTTTGCATGTATCTGGTTATCAATGTTTGCTCTATCTGGCAGGAAATATTTAGGTAATTGTATAAATATCTATCATTCATATCATATGTAGTGTTTGTGTTGCAAAAGATTCTCATACGATCTGTAGGCAGGTGTGAGAGATTTAGAGACTATCCTGGGCAATGTAAAAGAGGTGTGAATATTTATCCTGCCCTTCCCTCATGAGCATTTGAAAGAGCTGAAATGCTCTTTTGTCTATAATTTTGTGCACTTAGGTTTTGGTTACTTTCTGTACATCCTGTACTTGGCAAACTTTATTAAGAGCCACTGATCTCACAGCTAGCTGAGGCAATACACCTGCTCAGACTTTCTCTCAGAGGAGATGCCTTCTGGAAATTTCATTCAAATAACTTGGAAACAGGGACTCTGAAAGCACCTTGACCCTCAACCTCTGTGACTTCTTTCAGACATACCCATCCTAGTTACACTGACTTAGTGCAGCTGGGATTTGGGTTTTCAGTATCTCTCTGTCAAACCGAAATCCCAAAGAGGGACAATTTCAAGTCCCACCAGTGCAAGAACTCAAGCCCTTTCTATTCTCCAGCCTCCCACTGCAGCCACAACTCAGAGTGAGTGTGTGTCATTCTGGATCTGATGGAGCCATAAGACACAGGGTAAGGCCAAGGCCTTGGACCATTAGTACCATTATCCCTTCCTGGGGATGTGTTGCTACCCCTTTCCTCTCCAGTAGCTGAATGTCGGTGGTGTGAGTGCCCAGAGCTGTGACTCATTCTGGTTTGGAAGACTTTGTCCAAACCTAACACTGCTATTGCATCCCAGCCTGCCCCACTCTTCATTAGGTCGAGCCAGATTCATCAGCAGAGAGAACCAAAACAAGATGCCCTGTGCTTCACAAATCCTTTAAGAAGTCAATTGCCCAGCTGCTGTGCAGAGACTCCAGAAAGGCATTTGCATGTCTTTTACCTCTCTCATCACCAAAGCCTCAGCTGAGCTCTACTAAGAGACTTCACTTGTTGGATTGAATTTTATTCCCTAACAACTCCCCCTCTCCCTGCAATTAGCACACTACCCCATCTGATAAAGATGGAAGAGAAATATGATTATCAACCACAAATTCAGCCTTTGAGGTTGGGGATATTTGTTGTATTAGATAACCACAGGAGACTATTAATATGAACAAAGATCAACCCTAGATGCTAAAGCAAATAGTAAGTATCTATCTGTGGCTAGTGCCTGAGCTCTAACAGAGTTGAAGGCACACAGTCAGCTTTCAAATGGCACCTGCTTTCTTTTCTGCCTTTGAACAGATAGGACTCAGGGGGACATTTACTCCCCAAGGAACAATATACTCTTCTACCCTTTGCTGCAGGTTGTTACCTTCTGAATTTCATTCCACACACGTTGGGTATCAGTGTTTCCTCTGAGGGTGTCCGTGGCCTCTGCCATCAGCAACTCCAGCTGCGGTACCAAGATAAAAATGATCACTGTGGAATTCACACCCAAATAACTTCTCTAAATACACAGATTAAAACCTCATTAAAAAATCATTTGTACACTGATGATTTTATTACTCATCTGTTACACAATGAGCACTGCCACCTCATCTTTGCTTCAGCCATGACTCTGTGTTATTGTGGATAGAAAATACTTAACAATGGGGGGAAGAAATCCTCTGGAAATTCTGTATTGAAGCCTATATGTTTTTAAATATTTATACTTTGGAAAGGAAGGCTTGGCTTGTAAAGAACAAAGGGTCCATATTTCATTCTTTAGCTGTCTGGGATATTCTGTGTTGTACAGGAATGCTTTTTAGTATTTTCTCCCAAGGCTAATGTATCATAATTTAAAGCAGCATGTAAAACCTCACAAGAGGACAACACTAAAGCTGAGATGCTTTGGCTGTAGCTGGAAGTATCTAGCTCATTTTGCCTGCTTTTACTATCCCTTTTCTTTGGCAAACCATCTCTTTTCCCCATAATGCAGCATAACAGAGCATAAAAACAAGGCTGCCTGTTTCTAGTGTATACTGCAAAAAGAAGCTGTAGGAAAATCCTTGCTAATCAGTCCTCAGTGTTAGAAGGAAGGCTAAAATTCAGGTCATCTGTACCATTTCCTCACTCCAGTACCCTTCCAGGTCAGTCATAGCATTGCCTCACCCTGCACCCTTCCCAAACACTTGAAAATGTTTCAGTTGCTCTTAATTCACTATCAGAAAGCCAAGGGTCAGGTCCAGCATATCCTCCTGCAAGCAGCCATCAGTCTCAGGGTTTTAAGAACTAACTAGGAGAAACTTGTCTTTAATGCCTGTAGCTGTGCTCTAGAAGGTCTATTCCAAAACATTTAGCTGGTTACAGTGAACCCAGATGATAGTTTTGGAATCACTTCCCGAATTTGTTACTCATTACAAGTAATTGGACAGTATAAGCAAAAGCATTCATAGAGAAATTGTCTCTTCTTGCTGTCCCTAGATGGGCAGCAGTCTAAGATGAGTCCCTAAAGTGACAAATGCACTCATCTGTGCAAGATGCAAAACCACTGCCCTGAGCTTCACGGAGCAGATCTGTATTTCCTTGAGTTTACCTTTGCATTTAGGTTTTTGAAGCTCAAATTCTATGTGTCCCAGCACTAGATAAAGGATGCAGGAGTCTTCTTTGGAATCTCTAAATCAATCTGCTGTGGTTGGTGCCAGCCTGCTTTCTGTGCTTGTGCAGCCAGTAAACTGAATCTTATTGGCTGGATGTTAGGAAGAAGTTCTTCATAGAAAGAGTGATTTGCCATTTTACAAAGGGAAAACAAAGGCATAGCAGGTAGATGGGTTTATTCAGAGACAGGGAGTATGTTGTAGACAGAGCCAGGAAAGAAAAGCTTTCCTCTCCTTCCCCTCCTCTCCTCAGCTTTGTCTAGATTTGGCCTGTTTGCTGCAGGTGGCTTCTGATGTTAGCTATCCTAAAGTAGCATGATCTGAATAATTGCAATCATTCTTACAGACTGATTTGGGGACGTTTGGGGGAAAAGAAGAGGTTTTAAAAATGTGCCTACAGATGAGTCATGCTGGTTCTATACAAATCATCCTTGCAGGTGATTAGCACCTCCTCTGACAAGGCACTGCAGCAGGATTTTAAAACTACTTCAGGTCTGCACATTGGAAAAATGACTTCCAGAGCAAACTGCAGCAGAGTGTTCTGCCCCATCCCTTCCCTGGCTCCCTGCCTCCGAAAGCCAAAACCAGTGTGAAGAAATCAATACTTACCAGTTGGGTATCCTCCTGACTGAGGTCCTGCAGGTAGGGGATGGTGGCTGCCTCAGCCATCACTTGCTCAAGCAGCTGGGCCTGTTCCTCGAGGTGCTGCATGCGGCCAAAGAGGCTGGCCTGCTGCAGCTTCTCTACTGCTCGTGAGCATGGGCAGCGCTTGTCCTGTTTGGTCACAAACGCAAGTCAGTTAGAAGAGAGTCATGGAAAACACAATCATCCCTGGAGTCCCTAATGCCTTGAGGCTTATCATCACACATATATTTGTGCTGGTAATACTACACACAATATGGCATTCAGCACCTTTAAGATAAAGCTGCTGACAATTTCTAGAGGGGGGAAACAAAAATACTTTCTCGCCACAATCTCTCTAGCAGCACCAGAAAAATAAATACATAGTCATAATAGATGTGAAGGGGAGACAGGAGAGAACAAACATGAATGCAATTGTTTCAGTTGGAGATGGCTTTTCCATAATCCCCTCTGTTCAATATTACCTGACTTTTATGGATTGCTTTGAAAGTTTCAGCCAAGAGGCTGAGGAGACAGTGCAGTGTGTCAGCTCATGGTTTGTTTGCAGACTAGGCAAATCCATAGTGTTCCAATACATAACCTCAGGGGACTAAAATCTGCAGAGGTGGTCTCTGATCCTCCAGGCAGCTAGGCACATGGCAAATTTGAAGCATGTGAACAGAGAGACTCAGCCAAGTGCCTGCAGACATGATTGTAGAAGCAACTTGCTTCTCTGTGCATCTTCTAACTGCCAGAGTGTACCTCCCCTTCCCCCTGCCTCTCCTTTCTTCTAGAATATTTCTCCTCTTCATCTACCTACCACTGCGGTGCCAACACTCACACTGACAGCATTTGGCTACCTTGCTTTGCTGGACCTTACATGATTCCTCTTTACTACTGTCCCAGTTTCTCTTGTCTTCAGCCAATTGATTATTTGATACATCATACTAAAATATATATGCAAAGCCATGCCTTCACTATTAGCACAGATAAGCATGAGAGCATTTGAATCCATTTACATACTATTGCTGTAGTGATCTAGACATAGAAATTGTGGTTATGTCTAGGAAGTTAACAGATCAGGAACCTGCTAGATTTGCCTCTCTGCAGATGTAAACTGTGTTCAGGCAGATAACTATTATTTTCACTGATACTTATTTATCTTTAATCAGTGATCTACTGAAGAACAGCCATAAAAGGAATAGGACCGCAGCCAAATCAGCAATTAATTTTGGGAAGCTGCTAATTTGGTTTTCCTATTGAACTCTTTACTATTATATTGAATTAATTGTTAACTAAGGTTGATCTAAAAGGGGGAAAGGGTGGGAGGGAAGCCATGGGATTTTTTTCCAGTTGTTACTTGAACAGAACAGCTGAGCAAAATGTCAGGCTTTGAAAAAGGCTGCTCTGCTCCATCTCTTTTGTTAAATCCTTACCTTTTATTTGCTTTAGGTGGTGGAGTCAGCATCACTGGAGGTGTTTAGGAAGAGACTTGATGTGGTGCTTGGTGCCATGGTTTAGTTGATTAGATGGTGTTGGATGGTAGGTTGGACTTGATGATCTCAAAGGTCTCTTCCAACCTGGTTAATTCCATTCCATTCCATTCCATTCCATTCCATTCCATTCCATTCCATTCCATTCCATTTTATGCAGGCACATTCCCATGGCCAATTACTCTTTCTGTCAAGAACTTTCTCCTCACCTCGAGCTTAAACTTCCCCTGGCACAGCTTGAGACTGTGTCCTCTTAATTCTGGTGCTGACTGCCTGGGAGAAGAGATCAACCCCCTGCTGGCTACAACCTCCCTTCAGGTAGTTGTAGAGAACAAGAAGGTCACCCCTGAGCCTCCTCTTCTCCAGGCTAAACAACCCCAGCTCCCTCAGCCTCTCCTCACAGGGCTTGTGTTCAAGGCCTCTTCCCAGCCTCGTTGCCCTTCTCTGGACACCTTCAAGTGTCTCAGTGTCCTTCTTAAATTGAGGAGGCCAGAACTGGACACAGGACTCAAGGTGTGGCCTAACCCGTGCTGAGTACAGGTGCAGATTGACTTCCCTGCCCCTGCTGGCCACACTATTTCTGATGCAGGCCAGGATGCCACTGGCACTTGATTGTGCAGAAATTTGTACTAGGCAAGGATCAAGTGTTACCAAAATGACTATCAACATAGCTCTTGTATCAAGTCTAAGGATTCAATAACAATGCTGTTCCTCTTATATCTATATATATATATAATAGAAGAAAACTAAACTCTAGAGAAACTACAAATACTCATGGTACAGTTAATGAATATAATATCTATTAGAATTGTAAAATAGTGTGAAAGGAAAGACCATGCACTAGAGACTGATGGCAGAAATGAAGCTAGAATCTGGGAGTTCCAGACATGAAAATAACCAGAAAAGAAAGAGCTGAACTGGTGTTTCCATCAGCTAAAGGAGAGAATCAGGCACTGCACAGGAAAAAGACCTCTGGTCAGCAGTTCTCTGGAGTATTGCTGATAGCTCCAGTCAGCTGTGTTTGGAGAGGTTAATTTAAACCCAAGCACCATGGAGCAGAGAAGCCAGCACGGTAGGAGATACCTCTTTGGAGAGAAGTGTTGTTTGATTTGTCTATTAATGAAAATGCCAAGAGCATATTATTCCTCTCAATAAACATAATGCAGGGCTCAAGTCCAAAGAGAGCAAGCAACTGAAAAGGGAAAAAGAGATAAAAGACAATGCTAACAGAAGGGCCATTGTGTACAAATAGGTACGAATAAGAGTAGGCTGGCAATTAAGCTTCTGACAATTCAGGCTGAAGGTCTACAGTGTGTTTCACCAAACTGAGAGCAGGCAGAAAGCCCAACTAGTTCTTAGATGGATTTTACTCCATTTATGACTAGGATATTGGGTGACACAAAGGTGGATAATAACATGTTACTTGACTTGAGGAGCCAGGAGAGGCCTGCCAAGCCTCCCTTCTCAGGAATTACTGTTGAGCCACCTCTAAGAAGGGAGACTGGGACAACCTTCTTACAAACTAGTTTTATCACTTGAAGAGTCCTTTTCTGAGGACCTGACTTAGTATTAGTAGGAGACATCAGCAAGAAAAAAGGATTTCTGTGATCTCTGACACGTGAAATTGTATGTCTGACACAGTCTAGTTAGCATGGCACTAAAGCAAGGAACAAAATGGAGCCCCATCTCCACCTGATCATCAGTGTTTGAAAGCCAGAGAGCTGTGTCCCCAGGTAGAGCTGTGTGCATTAAAAGAAGAAGCAATCAGTTACTGAAAGAGAAAGAGAGCTCTGATCAACATGAAATAGGCTCACAACATTTTAGATGCAGCAAAAGGTTTTTCTTCGCTATTCTTGAAATCAGCCCCAAACCTTTTAGTGCAAGCACTAAGAAATGAGTATATTGAGTTATCAGCTAAGAAAGCAGGGAAAAATCCTCTCTCATCACCCTGTGTCTGTTGGGGGCTTCTCCAACCATGAAGAAAGTAAAGGCCAAAAGAAAACAATTGTTTCTCTGCTTGACTGCCCAGAAAAATATGAGGCCATGCTACGTAGCTATGGGAAACAAATTGGGCATCTGTGCCAACGTGCACTCTGTGGACAGAGCAATGCTAGTTAAGTTTATAGTAGGGTGAAAGTCAATAAATCAATAACCCACAGCAGACTTTTTTGGAAGGGATTAGAGGAGGCTGAACATTGTCGGAGGTGGCGTTTCAGTGACAATGGAAAATGCAGAAAGAGAAAGTAAAGAACTGCTGCTGGCAGGAGAAAAATTCTGCAGGGAGCTGAAGCACATGGTGAGAATTACATGAACTACAGCAGAATTCAAGAGGCTACTAAGCTGCAGTCAACAAACCAAACCATAATAAAGGGGCCAAGCAATCATATGAAGATGAAACAAACTCGTGTAGGCAGAGTGAAGGTTAAGTAAAGAGCAAATTTAAATGGAGACTTCATTGTCAATGAGTTGGTAGCAAAGGAATCAACAAATTCAGGATGTGGAGGCATAGCTGCATCCTGGTTAGATATGTAGTAACATATTAACCATAGAATCATAGAATGGTTTGGGCTGGAAGAGACCCTAAAGATCATCTAGTTCCAACCCTATGCCATGAGCACAGATAGCTCCTACTAGACTAGGTTGCTCAAGGCCCCTTCAACCTGGCTTTGACCCAGCTTGGAGCCTCCACAACTACTCCAGACAACCTGTTCCAGTGCCTCGCCACTCTGCACAGCTTTGCACCAGTCCAGGCAGATGATGTCAATTGCTCTTCCCTTATCTGTCAACACTGCTACTCCACCCTAGAAGACCACCAAATTTGTCAGTCATCATTTGCCCATGGTGGAGCCACATTGGTTAACACAAATCACCTCCTCATTTTTCATATGACTAGCAGAGTATCCAGAAGGATTTGCTCCATGACCTGGCCAGGCACAGAGGTGAGACTGACTGGCCTGTGGCTCCCTGCCTGTTCTTTTCTTTTAACCTTTTTGAAAATGGGGGTTATGTTTTTTCCTTTTTCAGTCCCTGGGTACTTCACTGACTTTTCAAATATGATGGAAAGTGGCTTAGCAACTTCATCTGCCAGTTCCCTCAGGAACTGCATAGAGATCTTGTCAGGTCTTACACACCTTCAGATTCTTAGGGTGGTCTCAAACCTGATCTTCACTTACAGTGGGTGGTTTTGAATTTCCTCACTTCCTGCTTTTACCTTTTGTAACTGTGGTTAGAGCCTTTTTTGGTGCAAACTACAGCAAGAGTTGTTGAGTACCTCAGCATTCTCCTTACCCCCGGGGAACAGGTCCCCTCTTTCCTTCTGGAGTGGGCTCACATCTTCCCTAGTCTTTCTTTTATCATCGACATGCTTTTCTTGTTGCCATTGATGTTCATACCCAGATTTAAATCGAGCTGGGCTTTAGCTTTCTTGACCTGATCTCTGTCTACTTGTCTACTCTGGCTCTTCTGATTGCCTCTTAAGACAATAAATGATTACATTTTGATACTGTCACTTTCTGGACAGGCTTCACTCCTGTGGTCTGGTATTGCAAAGAGAATTTTTGTTAAAAAGTGAGTAATTGGGTGTTCTCTTGAGGCCTAGATACTTACTGGCGAGTCTCACCTGAAGTGGAGGTCCTCCTAAGAAAGAGCTTTCACCAGAAAACTATTTGCTACATGAATTATCTTTAAACTAAAAAATAAAGGGAATGCTTATCCTCAGGCATCTTTGAAGACCTTCCTTCTAGGAGAGAAATAAGGTCCTGATGTCCAAGGTTCAGCCCTGTGACCTTGTCCCTCCTCTGACCTTGGGATGAAAAAGCAGCTACAAAAAGCAGGTCAGCCTGTTGTGGATGAAGCTCACCTGCTACTGCTAAATACCTAGCACTAACAACCAGAGCAAAGATAGGATGGGCTTTCACTGCAAAAAGGAGCTGGAGAGCATGTGAGAAGAGTGACTCATGTGTCCTTTCCTCAAGAATTTTGGGGTGATACCCCCATTTTTTGCTTTGCTCTGTACTCAAGAAAGCAGTTATCCCTTATGCCACTCCTATTTATAAATGAAGTTTAACTGATGAGTACTTCTTATAGTTTAAACTTTACCCAGAGTAAAGATTTAGATTTCCTCCCCTTCCCCCTTTCTCCTGGTAGGGTAAAAGCAGGAGAAAGGTGAAGTAAAAATCACAAAAGAAATGGTCTGGAATTGGCTTGGAAGTAAAAAGGGAAGTTTAAACAAAATATATTTAGCATCTGAGTGAGAGGGAAAGTTACAAGGGTGTAAGGAAAAGGGTAGATACAAAAATAAATCAAACCAGGCTCAGCTGGCACTGGATTCCCTGGATGCAAATGGATTGTTTGGATGCAGTCCTTAGAAGTGGTCTGGAAGCAACATGGGGATCGCCCTCACCACGGGGTGGCTGCAGGAAGGCAGCAAAGATAGCCTGTCCAGCAGGCAACGTGCAGGAAAAACAGGGGGAAGTAAGGCAATGGCCCCCTTTAAATAGGCTTGCTGGACACGAAGGAGGAGTGGAATAGACCTTTGACTCAGGGGACCCCTCCTCCTGGGAGGGGGAAAACTAAAGCTCTCTCTCTCTGCCCACCTGGCTCAGGTTCTTTTGTCTGCCTGGGGGCTGGGATTTTTTTCAACCCCCTCCAGGGATGGCTGTAACCTGGCATAGTACTAAAGAAAAAGTAAAGCAAAGTGGCTGGTCAGCCTGAATGCAAAGCAGAGTCTGCCATACCCAATATGTGTGGTAAGTTTAACTCTCAGCTTTAAGAGCACCACTTTGCATGTCTGGAATGCCCCCCAGTAGTTCTGCTTTTCTGTTGTCGAGGCTTTACGACTATTGTTTAGCTCTAAGTCTGAATGAAGTTCTGCCTTGCAAGCAGCACTGTGATGTATTGCAATAACAAGCAGAAAAAAATCCACCATAATGTTTCTTTAATGCCCTTGGTGTCCTTCAGAAAGCGTGTGTGCTGAAATCTGTGTGCAGTAAACACTTTCCCTCTACTTAAAAAACAGACAGCAAACCATTGAGGTCTGTAAATGTGCACATCATGCTGTGAATCATATGGTGGGGCTTGTTCACCTTTACAATCTGAGCAGTCTAATACAGCCTCCTGGCCACTGTTTCTCCTGTTATGTAGCATCATGTGCCCTTGATATGGGACTGCAGCAGGAGAACAGCAAGCTTGGTGTGTACAAAGCAGTAGAAATGACCCCAGTGAAATGTCTTGATAGAATAATCACTTATTAGTGTGGGTAAGCTTCACTGGAATATGAGTAGCTGAAGGTTTGCCTGAGATTATATAGATGTATAATATTTATGTATATATATAAGGCAAATAATCTTTGTGCCATGTATATCTGTATTTCTGGTTAGTGTTTCTGGGTAGATGAGGTCTATGGCATTTCCCCACCCGCAGCAGATGATACTGTGCAGGGACCAGACTGGGACATTCTCCCTCAAATGCTTCCTGTGTCCCAATACACAAGTGTCCCCTTGGTTTAAATGGGACTGGCTGTTCTTCACAAAGAAGGGGGTGGGGGGCAACAGAAAATGCTTTTTTAAGCTGCTTTTTTAATCTTTCACTTCACATCTTACCAAGGGGTGGGGGGCAACAGAAAATGCTTTTTTCATCTGCCTTTTTAATCTTTAGCTTCACATCTTACCCACAGTGGTATAAATCATATTATGAACACTAGGCTGTGTAGCTGCAAACCTGAGGTGGCAGAATTGACTACTACCAAGAGTTGCTATGGCTTAACAAACTCTGCTTTAGCACTGAGATTTGTTTGTGTTGGTTTGTAAAGGAAAAAGAAATCTGCTTAGGAGAAGCACTTTTGATTGTGTGTTTGCATCTGCAGATGAAGAAAAGGGCAGAAAGGAATGTTTGTTCTGTTAAATCCCAAACATAGTCTATTATCATCTTCAAGCTGTAAAGCTAGAGTTTGTGTCTGAGGTTTGTCTCAGCAGAAGTTTTTCATTCAGTGTGTGTCTGAGGGCAATATGGTGGAATATTTCTAGCCTGGGGAAAATGTTGGAATACTTTCAAGGAGGCACAAGTGGCCAAATCTCTGCTAGGTCCATAAAGAGCTTTTAATCACCAGTAGCAGTGCAGTTCTGGCTCTGTGCCTATCTGTATTATCAGGTAGAATTGGCTTTGTCATTTGCTCTTTGGGTCAGAGGTTCTGTCTTGCCCAGATCATTCGATGCTATGAAAACTGTCAGGAAAGTGAAAATGTTTCCCCACATAATGGATGTGGAATTAGCAGCTGTTTGATCTAACCCAGTGATCATTTCTTCTGTCTTGAGGCTTTCCTCCTCTTCATTAAAGCTCCCATACTGACCCTCTGGTGACTGCTTTTACATCTACAGGACTGTGGTTAAGACCTGTTTACCCATTCTTGCTGCTGCCGGAGGTGGCACTGGGGTAAACCTTGCCTGAAGCATGAGTCGAGTTTGCTGCTGTCTTCAGGGTGCTGGGATTTCACCCTGTATCTTTGAGAGCTCTCTTCTGTTTCAGCAAGAATAGTTAAATGTATGAGGTGAGGTCTAGAGCTGGTAGCAAATATGACTGTGTAGGAGCAGTGCAAATTCATACAAGTAGTGGGGACTGGCTTGAGTGGTCCTAGCACACTACTCTGCTCTCATCTCTTCTATGGTGAGTTTGTTTGCTCTTCTCTATTTGGGGATGACAGATACACTATGTATCAGATTGAATCCTGTGGTCCTATCCCTCTATATCCATTTACACAACAAGGTAGTTATGGGGAATCCAAAAGATACCTGATCTCAAAGCTTTTTCTCTTCTTGATACTCTCTGTTACATCCAAAGAGAGTAAGGTCCAAATTTTGTTGTTGTTTGTTTTTGTTTCGTTTTTTCCAGAAATGAGTTTTGCCAGAGCTTTTAGAAAGACCAGGGTTTTATTCTGTACCCAACCCATTGTCAGGTCATACTTCTAGCTTCTTAAATGTTCAAAGTGCACACAGCAATACCAGATACTTCACCTTCCCAAAGATGCCACTGCTATTAGCCTGAACATCAAGAATGGGCTTTTGGTCATCCAAAGCCAACAGCACATGTTTTAAGGAAAGAACTGGAAAGAAGGAGCTGCATGTTCCCTCGGGGTTGTCTGCCCTCAGCCAGCTTCACCTGCCTCACTTTGATGCAGATGCTTGATGAGAGTCCATTGTAGTGACACTCTAAACACCTTTACCTCCCACTAAGGATGTGAGTTCAAGCACTTCCTGTTGTTTCAGCAGCTGCTCTCTGAGAGGAAAGGAGACAGAGCTTCCCCAAATATCTAGCTAATGTTTCTCCCTTGCTAGGGGTTGCTAAGTAGCAGTTTTTGTCAACCTCCTGTCTGCTATCAAAGCCTAAGAATATAAATCCTGTGATTTGCTAAGACACCTCTGAGGAGGAAATGGCTGATGCCTTCAACACACAGAAAACCAAAGAACTGTTATTGCTAGGGAAAAAATGTTAGCATTAGCATTCACAATCTGGGGAGGAGAGGCTTCTTCCACTTATTTTCCGGAGAATCATTCAAGAATTGCATTCAAACAGTCTAGTCTACATGCAAATTTGAGTTTTGACCTTTTGTGCTAATCAAAAGCCACGGTGCTAAAAAGCTGTGTACATTATTGCAGGAAGTATGGAGCAGAATTAACTAATAGACCTTCAATATGGCTGTAACAGATTTGAAGGTTATTTCACATACTTCACAGGGATCAGAATCTAAATAACTAGAAATGCTTCAAACAGCAATTATTAACTCTTGAAGGAGATTCTGGTGGTGTGTGTAGTGTACTTCAGGTATTGTATCTAGTGAGTAGCTTTGGTGGTTACGTGAAGTAGGGATTTAATATCAGAGGCCATAAAGATTTGAGAAAATTGCTTGCAAAGTGATCTCAAACACACTGGGTACACGGTTAAATAATTAGAGCTACTTTAAAAAGTATCTAAAATCCACTGGAACTCTACCTAATGAATTCACTGAGCACTTCTGGACAGAGAAGGAACACGTGCAGAATGAATTACCCACCCAAAAGTACACATCGCTCACACATGCACTGGCTTCTGCCACCACACACACTGCACCCCAGAAACTGAGGTTTATACTCACAATTAACTTGGTGCTTCTTATAAAATCCATTGATGACATGACCTTTTGCCCAACCATTTTCCAATATCTCTCTGCCTCTTTGCCCTTGAGAGTATTGAAAAGTGCTTTCTGGTCTAGGAAATGAAATCACAGAATCACATCATTAACTAGGTTGGAAAAGACCTTTGAGATCATCAAGTCCAATCTGTTACCTAACACCATCTACTCAGCTAAGCCATGGCATCAAGTGTCTCATCCAGTCTTTTTTAAAACCACTTCCAGGGATGGTGACTCCACCACCTCCCTGGGCAGCTCATAATGTCAGGCATTAGTGCCAGCTATTATTTCCTACACTTGAAAGAGCTTTTCCAAAAGTTTCTTCAGGATGGCAAGAATCACAAGCCCATAAACTGTGTTCATTCAGATATGTTTGCCATGATGGATCTAGCAAGGAGATGGGTAAACTGGAGGGGGAGAGAGGATGATGGGGAGAGCTGTCTGGACAGTCAAGGCTGCTGGCACAGAGACATGGGACACGAGGACCCCCCTAGCCCCCTCATTTAGCAAGGCTCATGGAGGACACCTCTGAGCTATGCCAGCTCTTAAGCAAGTTGGAGTACCTGAGAGCAGTGACAGTCTTCTTCGTGTCCACTTTTCCACGCATCTGCCAATGCCTTTGCTTTTGAAACCCAGTGTCAGTAAGTGCAGCCCAGGAGGTTCAGATGGCCACTTAGCTGACTGTGGCAAGATGTGAAATGCCTCAGGATCTGGAAGAGGGAAATGACAATAATTTCCACTGTTCTATTTCTTTTCAGTTGTAAGAGAAGTTACTTAATTTGAAGGGAAAAAGGAACTCTAAGGAGGAGTGAGATGTAATCCAGAAAGCTTGCCACAACAAAGATGCCTAAACCAACCCATCCAGCTAGAACTGGGTTTGGAAATTCCAGACTTTGCAACCTTTTAGATCAATGCCTTAAATTTCACAGATCCATAAGAAAAAATGAGTTTCTTCTCTTTATGAATTTTTCAATGCTGATCATCCAAAGCATTAAAACCACTTCAGTAATACAACATTCTGGTCTTTTAACTGCTGGTTCATTGTCCCCTGAATTTGTGAAGTTTGACTTCCTACAGATTTGTGCTTTTACCATCACCACCACAGCCCCCTAGGCTTCCTGGGTGTCTTTTCTGACCCACTCAGCTGGCATCTGACAGCCTGTGCTGTCCAGAGTCTGTGACTGCTGTTGCCAAAAAACCTGTGGATCAGCTGAGTCGGACCGCCCTGACCTCAGTGAGGACAGATGCTCAGAACAATTGTCTACTTCACCTTTGCTTAGGGATCCAGACCAGTCCTTTCCTCCCTCCCACACACAAAAAATAAGCCTAGATTGAATGTCAGTGCCACTTCTCACAAAGGAGTGCTCTGTTTTCAGTGTGCTCTGCTTTTAAGATGCCAGGCTGTGTGATCCCAGTGACAAATGGAGAACCCTGCTCAGAGCTCTCTGGACTTACCCCTATATAAATCAAAGAGAGTGGACCTGATATTTCCCTTGCAGCATATTCTGCCTCTGATGGATTCTCAACTTTGCAACAAACTGCATTGTACACTTGGATTTAAATGTGTATCTGCTCCTTTTCCTCGGCAATAAGGGAAGCTCTGAAATGGATTCAGTCCTTACACTCCAGCAGAGCTTGGGCTAGAATTGGGCAGATAATTGTTACAGAACAGGAAGGTTATTTCAAACCACATGGTTGTGAGATGCCTGGTGTCTCACACCCACTGCTAGAATGGGGCTTATCTTACATTTTTAATTTCACCTAGGTGAGATGCAGACCTGCAGGTTGAAAGTTCAGCGGTACCCCACCAACCATGTGCTGAACTCCTGACGTGGGATTGCTTGTTCAGGGGCAGTGTGATTTTAAGGTCCTGTCTGAATAGATCAGTAACTCCTACTGCTTCGGTTGACTTCACCTAACACTGACAACAGTTATCTCAGCATCAAGTCTAAGAAAAAGAGCCACATCTGCTCTGAGAGTTTCCAGGACAGAAAGGAGGTCATCTGGAAGCAGTCCCAACTGCATAAGGCTCTCCACAGCACTGTACTCTCAACCCCCTGATAGACAGAGTGTTTTTTCTTGGCTTTCTATCCCATTTCATTCCTAGAAAATTCAGTGATCCCTCAACCTGCTCTATTTAGTCTGTTTTATAATTGAGTAATGGAATATAGGACTGGGTTGTTTTATCTCTCACTCCTTCTCCCCCTTCTTCCTTTCCCTTATTGGGAGGAGTAAGAAAGTGACTGGCGATGCTTTCAGAGTCATTCAGTAATTTATGAAGACCAACTGGGTTTCAGTGCACACCATGCCCCTTTTGCTGCTTATGTGCTCCTCAAAGTCTCACCCTTGTTGTAAATTCAGAGTTGTATGTGAAATATGGATTTATCTTTCTAAAAATCAGGTTTGGGAAGCTTTATTTTATGCTCCTTTTAATGCCAATACTTTTGTCCCAGGAAATTCTCCACAGTCACCTAAGCAAGTAAATGGGAGAGTGGGATTTTACAACCTCTGTGTCAAACAAGTCCCCATTTTCCCTCTTCAAACAACCCCAAAGCTACTGCCAGAAACTAAATACATGGGTGATCTGCAACTTGAAAATCATGACAGTTTCCTACAGCAAAATGAACCAAACAAGTTTACTTGTGTTAAGTATTTGTTTATAATGCTTGCTTCCCTAATGCCTATTTGTGGTTTTCAAACAGTTTTTCTTCTCCTTCCCAAGGATTCAATGTGTATACTTTTGGAAGTCTTATGTATCTGTAGAATGAGCTCAGTAGAGGGGCAACAACTAAGCCACCATCTCTGACCTGAGTATGTAACTCTTGGCAAGAAGTGGGTGGCACCTCAACCCTTTAGACCACCCTGCTGGCAGGGTGAGATGCACATCTAGTTTATGTGATGAAGACAGAGGCTTGCCAGACTTTGACCTGAGAAATGCATTTTTCCCTTTATGTTTCTCAATCACCAACTCAAAGCCAGGTGTTTCCAGGGTCAACTATGTTCCAAGTTAACGGTAGTAAGCAATGCCTTTTATCCCCCTGCCTCTCTTTTGCCAAAATATCATTTCCATTTCTCTTGAAACATGGCTGTAGGCACCAGAATTTCAGTGTCTGCTCCAGGAGATGCTGTTTGAGTTCATGCTACCGGATGACAACAGGCTCTGCAACACCCTTGTTTGCTCTGGATCCTAGGATCCTACTTGTCTTTAATGGGCTAAAGGGAACCTGGTTATCTATTTCCATCCTTGCAGCTGAGATGCTCTCAAAGCTGGTGGTCAGTCCCTTATGTTTGTAGAAAAGAGGATATTTTTGTGAAGTAAGGCTGTGATGCAGGGATGACCATTGGTAACTGATGGAAGTCTACAGAGATTGGCATCAACTTGGATCTCACTGTCACCACAATACGATGCCAATCTACCTTTGAACAAAAGATTAGTTGCAACAATGAAATCCCACAATGGGAACATGAGGCTCCCTGGATCAAAAATCATCTTTATAGTGTGAAGTCTGTACTTCTCCTAAGGACTGAATTGATTACCTAAACCATGTACGCTTAGAGAGCAAATCCCAGAAGTTAACTACCCGTCCTCCAGAAGTTTAGAAATGCCTGGATTTCAAGCTCCAGACTCTCTCCAACTCTTTGTAAGTCAGCCACAGACACACAGGGCATACAGAATAGAAGAGAATTAACCAGGTTGGAAAAGACCTTTGAGATCATCGAGTCCAACCTATCATCCAACACTATCTAATCAACTAAACCATGGCACCAAGCACCCCATCCAGTCTCTTCCTAAACACCTCCAGAGATGGTGACTCCACCACTGCCCTGGGCAGCCCATTCCAATGGCCAATCACCCTTTCTGTGAGGAACTTCTTCCTAACATCCAGCCTAAACCTCCCCAGTGCTTCTGAACAGGTGAACCTGTTACCTGTATACTGGTGCTGCAAGTACTCAGGGTTCCTTTTAGCAAAAGCACGCTGGATCTTGTTTATGTCTTGATGCTTTTCTTCTGTCTCCAGTGGTGTGTACATGACTGTATAAGAGGTCTCGGCAGTGATGGCTTCTTCAATCATAGCCTAAGGAAAAGGCAAAGGGATCATACATTTCATGTCACTTGCTGGCCAGGGTGTTTTTAAGAAAAGAATACTTACTTTCACAGATGATAGTTTCCCTTTAATAATTGCACAGTCATGTAGAGATAACATATTTTGGTCTTGAATATTAATTAGAGGGGAATTTAAATTACTTCCAGAAAACACTGCCTCTCTATAGTCAGAAAATTCATTTAATGGAGAAAGCACATTTGTAAACAGTCTTCAGTGCAGCAAGCCTATGTCTTCAATGAGGAGCAAAGGATTAGATACATTATCTTTTAGATGAAAAGAAAAAAGTGATTCCACGTTCTCTGAAGGTCACATCTTTCATAGGAGGGTTTTATTCGGTCCTTGGGAGCTTGTTAAACAATGCTAAGCATTCCTACTACCCCTTGGGTTGGCATGAATCAGACACTATGCCTATACGGAATATTAGTCTTAAAATATTGCATTTAAACCCTATTTGCATTAAGAGTAAAATTCACTCTTGTGCAGAGGGCAACACGAAGCTTATGAACCTTGCCATCCCTTAAACATGACTCAAATGATGCATTGCGCTGCTTTTGTGTGGAGAGGTGGAGTTCACACTGAGTGGACCCCAATGAACCAGTGCTGGAACTGCCAGGATGAGCTACCAGCCTGGAAACAGTCTTGCTAGGTACTCTTATCAGTCAGAGTAAGTGAGGTGGAGCTCATTTTCTCCTGTGTTGGGCTCTGGGTAAGACTACGTTCAGCACTGCTTTAGCTACAGCTGTTGCTAACAAAGCCTTGTCTCCTTGACAAGGGCTGTCCTTTTGGGGGAACTCTAAGGCTTCATTGCTGTATGTTGGCAAATGTGTAGACGTGGTTAATAGTGGCAATGCCAACACAAAGTTACCAGAGATGGTCAGAAAAGCATGGGAGGAAAAGATACTAGTTTTTAACAGGGTGGTATCAACCTTCCAGATGGCCTTATACACTGAAGTGATTCACAGGAGGTATCATTATGGGACTAGCTTGGTGTTTTATTGACAAGTCCTCACTTTGGTTCTCCAGCCTAGCCTCCACTTATGTAAAATTATCCAAGACACACTGTGCCTCTGTGGGTTGCTTGTTTAGCTGACATCTGCTCCCACCAACCTGGAAGGGAGGGTTGAGTGTGCCAATTTGTTATGTATCTGTGTCCTTCTCTTTCATGGCTTTAGACAACAGGTCCTCTGACAGGGTCTTACAGCAGTTGATTTCCATCCTGATTATTGGTATGGGGTGTGCAGAAATAGCATCAAAACACTATAATTGTTTTGAGCAGATACTGGGATAGACTGCCATGCATGCACCCTGTGAAATTTTATCACAAGGGACATATACTGTTCTTAGTATCATTAATTCCTCATCTGGACAAGGAGCACCTGGTAGTAAGGTCCATGCTGGAAGGCAGAAGGGTCTTCCATTGGGCCTCTGGCCCAAATGTTGCACTCTCTCTGAAATGGACTTTGCTCTCATTGAAACTGGGAGGTTAAGGCTGGGACACCACTGGCAGCCATAAGTTCCTGCAGCAATAAGCATCTCCCAGCAAAAGATCAAGCATCTATTCACCTCCAAGTTTCTAAGAGCTCTCCTCAGCAGAAGGGGGTACCCTTAAACTTACGTTTGTGCTGATGTGGCTGAACAGCCATCTCACGTAAGTATCACTCAAGAGACCTGTCTCATTGAAGTCAATGGTCTAGTCCCCTCCTAAGTAGTCTTTGTACAATGTGGTCTTGCCTAGCCATCCTTGACAGAACACTTTAGGTTCCTCTGAGACCATTTGTTACAGTCATTTTTGTCCTCCCCTTCCAGCTGAAGAGCTTGGAAAGGTGTCAGAGGATTAGTACCATGAAAATTGCAAAAGGAAAGTGTCACTGAGGTAGGAAGACTTCACCAAAAAATAGCTTAGGGGACTCTACAGTATCCAGAATTAAATTTTATAGCAGTCCATAAAATTGAAGTATGAGCCAAGGGTTAACAACCTTGAATTTTGCCCTTAAAATTAGTCCAAGAAAATCTCCTTCATGATAAATACGGTAGTGCTGTCTGGTGTCCTGTTGATTGATGTGCCCAAGAGCTACCTTTGTCGGCACTCTTTTAAGCAGTAATCCTTCATTTTGGTCTTAATAATGAGATAGGCACCTCCTTCCTCATTGAGCTAGCAATTTTTTACCTGCCAATAGTATCTGATGTACTTGCTTGTGTGCTTCCTGGTGCCTCCCATCAGCCAGTACATGTAGTCGGCAATCATGGCGCTCCTGGTGACAAAAGCAGAATAAATGAGTGTGTGGGGAGAGAAGAATGGCTACAGCAAAATGCAAAGTAGGTAACAGTAAAAGAGTGTAACACGAGGTTTGTGTCAAAAGATTACACATAACTCTCAGTCTTTGTCCAACTTTAAGACAAGCATTAGTAAACATTTTTTAGTTAGCAAAACTATCTGTGAACACACAGCCCTGTATTTTCTTTTAACAGCTTTATCACCTTTCACTCTTAGCAAATATTTAATGACTGGAACAGAATACTTTAACTTTTCTTGTTTTTTTATGCTTTACAGTATTTGTGAGTGAAGTGTCTTATATACATCTCTGCTATCACAGCAGCAACATGTAAACACCCTGTAGCGTGCAGTCTGAGAACATCACTTGTCTGTGGCAAACTCAGACACAGTTCACCTTTGATTAAACTATATCTCATAAAAAAAAAGTCCCCAAATGGAAAGCAATCAGCTGTCTTGCTGCATAATGGAGTATGCTTTAGCACTCCCACTGTCTGTGACAATCATTGCATTACTCTTTCTAGACTGAGGGATATTAAAGAACCGTTGTGCAATGGACATTAATGCAGAGTTTTAACAGACTTTAGAACATCAGTTTGCTTTTATGGCTGCCTCTCCACACTGCTCTCCATTGCCTTTCCTCTAGAGGTTCCAAATCCAATTAAATGTGACTAGATGGAATTCCAAACTGTCACTTTAGTCAATTAAACATATAATAATCTCATGTACCTAATTACTAGCACCAAAAGTTTATTTGTTGATGTAGTGCTATCACTGTGTACTTCTGCATGTTCCCCTTATCATTGCCTATATATTAATTGTGCTTTGACATTACTGTAAATTGAATTTGAAATTTCCCCCTAGTTAAAAGTGTCTCACAAACAGTAATCCCAATCCTGTTGTAATACCCTTTCAGAATGTACTTTCCAAGGCTGTATTATTCTCTTAATGAGATATAACCAAAAATACATGGATTTAACAATAAACATTCCAAAGCAGGCCCAGTATCAGGGGGTAACATATTGTTACAAACAGGAACTAAATCTTCCCTTAGATATGTGCAGTCTGTTCCTACTCTGACACAACCTCATATTTACAGAGCTATCCACCAGTTCTGAGTTATTAATTCAAAATACTTAAAACATGCCCAAGTTGCAGGTGTGCAGCCCATCAAAGAGCTCTATCAGACAGGAGAGATGAAGTACTTCTGATAACCTTCGGACACACCTTTAGCAGATGCCAGAGAACATTCGAATTCCTTCTTTCAAAACATGAGGCTTAATATTCAAAGACTATTTTTCCTAGTTGCTAGTCAGGGCCAGTACAAACTTCCACAAGATAGCCAAACCCATCTGGGGTAACGTAGTCAGCCTGGATCCAAAGATGTCTTGCTGTACCTGCTCCATCTGGCCACTTGGTGGTGCAGAACAGTAAGACAGATTTCTATACGTGGAGGCCAGGAGCACACCACCGTCTCTCTCAGCCTATCTCCAGGCATGCTTAGGACTTGTAAGAAATGAGTCCAAGGTAGCTTTTGCTGCCTGACAGCTGCTGACACTAACAGCCTGGGTACAACGAAATCATTCGCTGCAGCCACACAAGCCTGTGATAAGAAAACCCAGGAGGTGTGGGAGGCCCCAGTGCCTGTGTTAGCTTCCCAGCTGAGCTGACTGGCAAGAGATGGGATGCTGGAATGAACTGCTCACAACAGTGGTGCCATGCAGCTTCCAGAGGTATGTGCTCTGTGCTTGATCTGGGCTCTAGCTGGTGCCTGTTGTGCTCTTTGGACCTCATGCTCCCAAGTCTGGGAGATAACCTCCTAGTGTCGATGTTTGGATTTAATTCTGGTAGGGGCTGTGGAAGAAAACATTCCTGAAGGCTTTCTTTTGCCTCTGCCATGGCCCTGTCTGAGCCAGCTCCTGTTTGACACTGGGGCAGTCTTGACTCTAAAGACTAATGTGTGTGGCACAGCACTAAGGGCCGGTCATTGTAGCTATGGACTAACATCATGTGTGGATGTCAAATTAAGTAACAGGCCACGTGGACCCTCTTTGGGACTTTGGTTGATCCCAGCTCTTGTCAGAGCTCGTTTCCTAGATCCAATGTGTGAAACACTCCTTTCAGAGTGGTACACTGGAGAGAGAGAGAGAGAGAGGGTCACAAGACCAGCAGAGGTTCTCAGCCCCTTTGCATGTGTGAGGGCCCGCAATGGATCCCGTTCCTTCCCTTGCCCTGGGCAGCGCGCCGGCCCCCGTCAATGCGTCTGCCGTCGGAGGCGGGGCCCTGCCCCGTGCCCGCGCGGGCCTGGCCGCCACGGAGGAGCCGCGCGGGGCCGGGCAGGGCTTGGCGCGGGCCGCAGCGCGGGGCAGCCGCGAGGCTCTCAACTTGGCGGTTCCCGACGGAACGGCACAAAATAGCCGTCCCGAGGAACCGCAGCGCTCCAGAGGCGTTCTCGGTGTCCATGGGGGTGGGAGGGCAGTTGCTGCGGCAACAGAGCTGAACGTGTTGATATAGAAATTGATCTTTTTTGTTTAGTTCAGTTTTGGAAAACGGAAACAAATAGAATAGAGAATTGATATAAACATCTCTCTCTCTCTCTCGCTCTCTCTCTCTCTGTTTCCCCCCCTAGAGAAGATCTAGCAGGTGCCAGGGCAGGTGGCAGACATGACAATGGGTGCAAGAGGCAGGCTCCCTGAGCTTGTATTTCCCACCCCAGTTCTGCATAACTCTTACCTTGGTACAGCTGTGTGCTTTGTAGAACAAAACTGGACACACGTGCTAACACAAATCAATAGCCTAGCTCTCCCTACATTTTCAAGTGTGACTCGAAGGGAACACAGAGCTGACCTCTCAGAATCACAGACTCACTGAGATTGGGAAGAACCTCTAAGATCATTGAGCCCAACCATCAGCCCAACACTCACATGCCTGATAAACCGTGTCCTGAAAAGCCATGGCTACATGTGCTGTGGAATATTGCCAGGCATGGGGATTCAGCCACCTCCCTGGACAGCCTGTTCCAATGCCTGACCACTCTTTCAGTCAAGAAGTTTTTTATTCTGTCTGGTCTAAACCTCTGCTGGCACAACCTGAGGCCATTTCTTCTCTTTCTGTTGCTACTTAACTTGGGAGAAGAGACCAACCCCTACCTCACTGCAATCTCCTTTCATGTAGTTCTAGAGAGTAGGTGGTCTCCCCTCAGCCTCCTCCAGCCTGAACAGCCCCAATACCCTCAGCTGCTCCTCATAAGCCTTGTTCTCTGAACCCTTCACCATCTCTGAACATGATCCAGCACCTCAATGTCCTTCCTGCAGTGAAGGGCCCCAAACTGAACCTAATGTTCAAGACGTGGCCTGATCCGTGCCAAGTACAGGGCTAAGGTTTACTGGCAGATTTAGTTTGCCTTTCAGCTGATGGGAATATTTAGAGTATTTTATATATATATATAAATAAGAATGTAAAAAAGCTGAGTCAGCTGTACCACAGCTATTAAGATTCTTAAACTTCTTTCTCTGTGAGGATTGCTTACCCTTCCTCTGTGCAGTCAGATGAGTAGGAGTTGTTTGTTCTGGCAGAGGGACAGACAGTCTGTTTTCCCTTACATGTATACAACTAATTTCAAGTCACTAGTGTTCTAAGTGGTGATAAAAGAGCTATCTTAAGCTTTTCACAGAACACAGTGACACTGTTAAATCAGCACAGCATTTTGATTAGCAGGAAGATGAGAGCTATACAGCTTAATGAGTAAAAGAAGCAAAATCCCCTCTGTACTTCAAACTCTAGTTTTCAAACAAATGGGTAGCCTTATTTTTTTGTAAGTTACATAAAATTGTCACCTTCTTACTGACTCAGGGCTGTTCAGTGTCCACAAGAGCCTGCACTACATGAGGAACGAAGAAAAATTGCTTTCATGCCTTATTGCTCATCTGGTTAGACCTTCTCCTGCAGATGTGTAACAGGCAGCTGTGGGGTCACAGCCCATGGGCTTGGTGACTTCAAGGACACATTGGCTCTGCTAACTCTTCTTTTAGGAACCTTGAGGCTCACTCTTGGGTGCGTGTTCCCTTCATAGCACTTGTGTCCTTGAAAGTAAAGAGCTGGTGGGTTTTCTGCTCTGTCCCTAGAGTTAGTATGGTCCTCTGAGCTGCTTCTGCAGCTTGTGGTTACCCTTGCACATCCCTATCTCTTCTTTCCTCTTTCCCTAAGGTAGCAGTCCTTATACTGCCAGGAAGATTGAGGTTTTTCTTGGCCTTCTCCAAAGGCATTTTCTTGGTTTTGGGACAGATGGGAGCTGAAGGCCCCTTCCTCAGTTTTCCATTCTGATTATTAAATGATCTTTTAATCATCAGTGACCATGTGTCCTTTGGAGGGTATTTCCAGTACCTGCTATTGGAGGCTGATCCTAAGCCTAAATACCTTCTAATACATCCTGATAACTTCCTGACTGAATTTACATATAATGCATTTATGTCCATTTGTTGAAGGGGCAAGATGGTCTCTCAACTGAAATAGGTTTTCTCCCTTCTGAGGTTTAAATATTCATTTGTCAAGAGCAATCTTCTGACATCAGAGATACCAACTGGAGAGAAAAATATTTACTAGCTGACATTGTAGTGACAGTGGTTGCAGCACTTTGGAATTCCCCATTTGCAGATGCTATGACCCCCACAGTGGTGTTTCTGGGATTGCTTTACAATGCCACATGGCCTTAGGCTGCACTCTGCATAGTGGCATCCTATCACAGTGCTATCCCAAAGGAATCACTATGCAGCTGACAAAATTCAGAAGTCATGTAGATATGGGCATGTCAGACTCCTTCAATTAATTCAGATGTCCTTGTAGTCAGACTGCTTCATATGCTTCTTCTCCTGAAACTGGGCTGTACTAGTGAAAATTACACAGAGGGGAACCTAAATGACAACTGCCCCTACTCTAACCTGTGACTTTCTCTGAATCAAGACTTCAGTCTGGTGTGCCCTCAGAGACAAAATCTGAGGGGAATCTCAGCTTGATAAGTAGGCTGAGTTAAATGTGATTATCCATGCTGCTCATGCCACTCCTGTTCATGTATCCAGTACAGGGTTCTGGATGTATTGAATGGACTAGGGAGTGGAAAGGCACAGGATACTTGAAAGCAGAAAAAGAGAGTTGAGTGACCTTGTTCTTGGGCAAAAAGCAAGCAGAAATAAATGATGGCTTGAAGTCATTTTAACAAAATGTAAACAAATGACAAGTTTGTATTTCCATAAACTGCAGCTGAACATCTGTGTGCCATGGTCTGTCTGCACTGAGCAGAGTACATTCTGCACCATCAGTGGGCTTTGACTAAGAGCAGTGACTCCAGTGAGCTGACAGAAGTAGCGCTAAGCTCAGTTTAACACACTCTGCAGAAGCAGCTCTGCACAGTTGCTATAACACTATGTTAAACTAGGCTAAACTCTGCATACTGCTAGAGTCACTGCTTTTGGAACCACTCTGGATTCAGTCTGTCAGAATGTTCCTCTGCTCTACAAAATACATAATCTCATTTAAAATCATCTAGTTTCCTGAGAGCTACTCAGTGTGGGGAAAAGAAGGCTGAGGCAGTTCCCTCTTGCCTGCTGCTGGAGTAAATGCACTGATTGCTTATCTGCAGTAACACCAACCACTGGTGTTTTGGTTTGTTTGGGGGGGATTCATATTTATGAACATCCCCTTGCTCCATACTGTCTTCTCAAGTATAGGCATTTATATGTATTGCTGCTTAGGAAATATCAATGTATTGTAAAAAAACAAACCCTGTATTATTGAGACCCTGGAACCTGATCAGGGCTCAGCCCTGTGCCCAAGAACAAGTAAATGCTCCTACAGGCATTAGCCTAAACTGCAACTAGGGACATCATTGGAATGATTCCTGTTACACCAACTGGGAGGATTGGAGCTCTGCTGCATGTGAGATCGTATACACAAAGCCAACGCAGAGCTCCCACTGATTTTGGACAAGCCTGGATATAAGATGATGTCTTTACTACTGAGAGCTGGAATGAAAGGGATGTAGAGAAACCATTAGAAATCCACAAGCACCACCATACCTTGCAGCTTCGGAGTATCTCCCTAAGCGCCAAAATGCAGCAGCTTGGCGCATGTGGCTCCGGAAGTGAGTCGGGTTCTTGCTAATGCTCCTTTAAAAGAGAAGAGAGATGGAGAAGTTGAGATTTCTCTCTCTTGCATTGTTAAAAGCTGTGTCGTGGATATGCCCTCAGAAATGCACGGCAGATCCATCAACGAAAATAATAAGTTTATTTATATATATACAAACTCTGTAACGGGGTATTTACAATCGCCCTTCACAGGTATCAATATTCGGTTAGTGGAACTATCTTTACAGAATGTTATGTATGGGCATTTAAACCAAAATGATTCACAGAACTTAGAACCTAAACTGAGTCAGAGAGTGGCGGGGGAGGGGTTGGTCAGTGACCGGCAACCCTCCACCCGGAGCAATATAAATGCTATCCTAACCGAAGCTCTACAAAGGGCTTGGCTTACTCACAAGCTGAGAACTTCGTGGAGTCTTTCCTCAGTAATATTTATAATCCAGACAACGTGGCACGGATGTGCCGTAATAAGGAGGCAGGAAATGGTGCTGGCCGCGTGGCCGCACCGCGTGGCTCTGCTGTTCTCTCCCAGGATACAAAATTCCTCGCTCAGAGGGGGGGTAGTGGCAGGTCAGCAACGCTGGTTCACACGGTCTACCAGGTTTTCTCCTACGATGGATCACGCAGCGGTTGATCCCACGGAGTGCTGTCCACGGCACCGCACGCAGCTGGGACGGTGGCAAAAGGACCACGAGGCTTCCCGAAGCACTGGCTGGCACGCACGCACACACAGGCTCCAACACCGAGGTGGGGGGGCTCATTTGCCAAACGACCCCTATTTACCATTTGCCCCAGTGAATACTGGCCCAATAAGCATCTGTTGCCAACGCAAACATTAACCAATGAACTACCAGCTACCAAATGTGGCCTGAGTATATGCTATACTTGGGGAAACAAACATATAGCCTGCCTCTAGTACTGCAGGGGTGAGACCACGCCCAGGTAGGCTGTTTACCTGGACTCAGTGGCGCCAGGATCCCCCCTGCTGCCTCCAGAAAGGAGGGGGGGGACAAAGGAGGGTTAACACATACAGAAATATATTCTAATCATAAGCATCCTTCACTACATTCCACCCCCTGCTTATGGGCAAGTATATGTGGGCAAATATTACTCTATAATTAAACTCTACCAAGGATGAATTAAACATTATATAGAAACATCACAAGAACATCATGCATACATATATATATCTCAGAAGTGTACAACTGTACTCTAAACAAAGCATGCTACAACACAGTATAGAACTCCTTAAGTCTAAGGTCAGTATTGGTGACCTTAGTGTTTTCTAGTCTCCACCCCCTGACCGGCGGTGGATCCCTGTTACTCCCGAGACGGGTCTTCCTTTCCAGGATAATCTGTCCACTGGAACCGTTGTCATTCTGTGGAGAAACAAAACTGGCCACGGTGTTTAAAGCCGGGCTTGACAGTTAGTAATTTGGAACGACCCACCGAGCACTTATGCGATGAGTTTTTCCATTGATGTCAGTAGCCTCCCAAGCGTATAGACCCCTGGGCTTAGCCAGTGTCATGGGTACAATCCCGATAGAAGGCAGTTTCACTAACACTGGTTGGCCCACCTGCATCTGTGTTACGGAATGTGGGTGTTCATCCTTTGCCTCCCCTGGCATGTGGCTGACATCCCTAACTGGGTCAGCAGGGCAAAATGCCTTGACTTTGGGGCTGCCATAATTCCCCCATCGGTTGTTTACAATGAAAACTGCAGAAGGCAGGCGTTTATCCCAATTACTCCTTGAAACATTTGCATGTTTCTTAATGAGGCCATTTGCCCTCTCCACTATGCCATTTGCCTGGGGATAATATGGAGTATGAAATGTCCATTTGACTCCTTCCCCTCGGGCCCAGTCTTGGACTGAGGTTGAGGTGAAATGTGAACCATTATCACTCTGAATATGTTCAGGCATAGGCAGAATGCTGAACCAATCCTTTAGAGTTTCAATGGTTTGAGCTCCTGAAGCAGTGCTAGTAGCAGTGGCCATGACTAAGCCTGAAACCACTTCTACCCCTACCAGTATGTATTTTTTCCCATGTGAGGGTCGGAGGGGACCAACATAATCAATCTGCCATGTGCTCCATAGCACTTTGTCTTTCTTGATATGCTGGGCTGGAGCCAGACCGGGATGGTTAGCTTTTAATCTGATCTGGCACTGAGGGCAGGCTGAAACAATGGTTTCGCATGTGGTCAAAGAAACTGGCCACCCCCTGGATCTGCATTCGTAGTAAAGATCTGACTTACCTGAGTGACCTCTTTTAATATGTAGCCACTCAGCCAATCGCTCCCACTCCTTTTCCTCACAATCAACTACGCTGATTTTTGCTAAGTGATCTACTTGTTGATTCCAAGTAGCAGCAGGGGTTTGCTTCCTGCAGTGTCCCTTTACCCATCCTACTTTGATGGTCCTGGCTCGACTTATCTCTAGTAGTCTTTGCCAGTCGGTTGCCCTCCAAACTGGGGTATTGCCAACTATCCACTGGTTTGCTTCCCACTGGCAAATCCATTCTGTGGCACCTTTGAAAGTAGCATATGAATCAGTGTATATGGTCTCTGCACCATTTTCCACAGCTAGCATAAGGGCACGCAGTTCTCCCACTTGGGCACTGCCTTCGCCCTCTTCAATGACAGTCCTGTCTGTGCCAATCTCCAGTGCTGCGGCCTTGTAATGCCACTGTGACTCTACCCTTTGGGCAGATGCATCTGTGAACCACACACCCTCAGTATTGGCATCGGCAGTCAGTTCAGGTGCTACCTGAATAGGAGATGGCTTGTAGGGCTGGCACAGTGGGATAGTATGTGGGTTGATGGGCTGCTGCAATTTGGATACCTTTGTGGGCCCTTCTCTTAGAGGCATAAGCTGAGCCATCCCTTCCAGATAGGCATACCATTTTCTTACGGTAGCCTTCTGAGCAATTCCTTCTGGTGGTGGGGTTCCATTGAGGATTGCTTTGAGCAGAGAGAATGGACCTTGCACTACGATATCCTGCGTAGTGCGCAGCTTCTCTGCCTCTTTGACAGCTCGGGTCAGAGACAAGAGTCCCTTCTCCCATTCAGAGTATCTCCTTTCAGCATCTTTGAATGCTGTTGAAGAGAATAAAAGGGCTCTGTTTGGGCCTTTAGGTCCCCTTTGAAAAATCCCACAGTAGGAAGCATGTTCAGAGAAGCCCCATTCTGCCCTTAAGGGGTCATGTGGGTGCAAAGGGCCCAATTTCTGGTAAGCCTTTAATTCGTCCTTCAAAACCTTTAGGCTTTCAGTATGCCTTGGGGTCCAGTCCCAGACTCTGCTCTTTTTAAGCAGGTCATAGAGGGGACGAGCAATTACTGAGAAACCTGGAATATGTTTTCTCCAGTAACCCAAGGTACCCAGGAGCCGCTGAAGCTCCCTTTTGTTATTGGGAAGTTGGCCCTTTTCAATAGCCTCAAGAGCATCCTCTGGCACTGATATTGCTCCTGCTACCCACCAGGATCCAAGAAATTTAATTTCTTGGCTCGGGCCTTGACATTTAGCTTGTGGAACCTGTAACCCATTTTTGGTCAAAAGGTCCCAGATCGCTGCAGCTACTGAACCCACCTTACCTTCGTCGTTTCCCCCAACAAAGATGTCATCTATGTACTGGTAGACACTTACATCTTTTGGGACTTCAATGGTGTCTAACAGTGCTGCTAAGGAGTTGTGTGCAATGGTTCCTGAGTGCTTGTACCCCTGGGGAAGACGATTGAAGGTGTATTGGGAACCTTGCCATGTGAAAGCAAACTGTGGTTTATCCTCCTCACGTAGAGGGATCATAAAGTACATGTCCTTAATGTCCAGTGAAGCCATCCAAGTATGTGACGCAGCTTGGATTGCTGTCACGATGGATGTCAGGCTTGGGACTGCAGCGGTGAGAGGGGGCGTGTTGCTATTGAGCCTCCTGTAGTCAATGGTGAGTCTCCATCGTCCATCAGGTTTACGCACTGGCCACACTGGTGAGTTATAGGGTGAGTGTGTCCTGGTAATGATTTGTCTCTTTTCCAGGTCTGCAATCACCTCAGTGATGCCTTGTCTGGCTGCTGCTGGTAGGGAATACTGTGCAACACATGTGATACTTGATTTGGGTAAGGGTGGAGCAATTTGGAGAGTGCCTACCCGAGCGGTTTCAGTCCCTTTTGCTCCTACTCCATAGGAGCCAAAGCACCACAGGGTACCGTTAGGGAGATGCCACCGTTTGCCAGCTAAAACATCAAATCCAAGGATGTTCTCGGGGTACGGACTCAGGGCAACTTCTACCAGGGTACTCCGCTTGTCACCAGGAAGCCACAACCTTGTTTTGGCTAAATGGCACGTATGAGGCATTCCTGTAACACCCTGTATCTTAATCCTTTTCCGGGATGGCAGGATCTTCAAGCGTTTAGCTTGTTGCACATTCAAAACACTGATTTGCGCCCCAGTGTCAATAAGGAATTTTACAGCAGTTCGAGTAGGTCCAGTGGGAATCAAAATGAAAGGCTCTGGATCCTCAGACCATTGACAAGTATTAACAAAGCGATGAGTGAGGCCTGGAACAGTCACCGCTGTGTCTAGTTTTTTGGCTTTTTATCTGGGCTCTGGCGGCGAGGTATGAAGGGGTTAGCATCTTTGTTGGGTGAAACACTTTTAGGACTGCTGCTTCCAGCTTCATTCTTCCCCTTGCCGTGGCGGTCACTTCGGTAGTCGTCCTCTTCCCAGCTGCCAGATTTATTTTGTATGCTCAGCACTACGCCTTTTAACAGTCTCGTTGGTAATGTCGCTATTAAGGATTCAGGTACATTCAAAGACAGTGCTAGCCGATACCATTTCTCTCTGGGTGAAAATGATCTATTAGAAGTACGCCGTTTATCTCTCCAGCGGTCGGAATTTCTCCCTCTGGGACTTCCCGAGTGACGGCGATCTGACTCCGGGCTGCTGCTTGAACCCGAAGAAGTTGCAGTAGGGGATGTCTTAGTGTGGCGCACTTCCTGCTTTTTCCCCCGCGGTGTCGCCGCGTGGTTGCCTTTGAAACCAGTATGGTGTCTGTCGCTGGGAGTCTTGGCCATGAGCGTATGATCAGAGTAGCCCAAGTCTCGGCCCTTGTGGGATAATGCCATCAGAAGCTCTTCCCAAGTTAATTGGTGTTCCCGGGAATTAGTAGAGGCCATATTCCTTTCGACTACTCGTTCAATTTCCTCCTTTTTGGCATCACATACATTTTTCAGACCCGGCGGCAGACCACGGATTAGGATTTTGAGTCGCACTGGGTTAATTGGGGCATCTAGTGGGGAAGGATATGCCCCGCGATCGTACATTGCTTGAACGCACGCCAACTTTTTAATCGCGGCAGTGAGTTCGGCCGAACTTGTAACCCTCACTTCGGTGGGTTCGTCTCTATCTATAGGATCTAAACTTCCAGCCCAGTGAGCGACACGGGAAGTTAACGAGTGGTATCCCTCTGGACCCATGCCCAAAAATACTTCATGACCCCATGAACAGCCTTTTGCTTCATTACGGTCCAAAATAATTGTATCCCCACCCAATTCCATAACGCGATACAAAAAGTCTGTTACCGACTCGTCCGGTTCTCGTGCAAACGTCTCCTGCAGGTCCCGAAGCTTTGCTCCGCTGTACGGGCGAACAGAGGTAGTTGTTGTCCCTCGGCCACGGCGGCCGTCCGTGTATTGTTCTTTAAGAACGGGACGTAAATGCACGGCTTTCCTCCGTATGGGTTCATCTTCCGAACTGTAATCCGTATCGTCCCGGTCAGATGGGTTTCTCTCCGTTCGGTAGCTACGGGATTTTTTCCGGGCTTCGCTTCTCGAAGCACTATTGTCAGGCGAATTTAATTCACGCGCTGCTGCTGACGTGCTGGGCTGAGCGAGTGAATCGGGACTCGGGCTTTGCAGTGTTCGGAGTCTCGGCAGGTCCAAGGGGACCGTGGGTCTAAAGTCTTGCGCTACGGTGGGATTCGCTACCTTTCTGTCCTTTCCGCGAGACTGCGGTGGGGGTAATTCGTAAAAGGACTGTACGGGAGAGCTGGCTCTGGGCGCGACGTCGTGGTCGCGGGGCTGCTCGGGGCTAGGCGGTTGGGAGATCCCAGGAAGGCTTGAAACAGAGTCTCTGTCTGATCCCGCTAATACCTTCATAGTAGCGTTGCTTTCTTTAATTTGCAACGTTAACAAGTTATGAAGTTTATCATTTTGTGCCTCAGACTTTCCTAACTCTCTTTCCAGGAAGTTATTTTTTCCCTCAAGTTTTTTAATCTTTTCCTCTAATGCTGTAAATTCGTCTTGTGCTCGCATTATGCAAGCCCCGATCGCAGTAACTCTCTCCTCGGTTATTGCGGTTGGATCAGCGCATAGCTCGACCACGTATTCGGATAATTTCGTGGTGATTTGATCCGGATTTGTCAGGTTTTCTATAGCCCATTGCATATCGGATCGTTTTATTACGTATCCCATTCTGTAGAGATAGTCACTTATCGGATAACCCTTGCACTGCGCCATTAATGTCGTGGATATGCCCTCAGAAATGCACGGCAGATCCATCAACGAAAATAATAAGTTTATTTATATATATACAAACTCTGTAACGGGGTATTTACAATCGCCCTTCACAGGTATCAATATTCGGTTAGTGGAACTATCTTTACAGAATGTTATGTATGGGCATTTAAACCAAAATGATTCACAGAACTTAGAACCTAAACTGAGTCAGAGAGTGGCGGGGGAGGGGTTGGTCAGTGACCGGCAACCCTCCACCCGGAGCAATATAAATGCTATCCTAACCGAAGCTCTACAAAGGGCTTGGCTTACTCACAAGCTGAGAACTTCGTGGAGTCTTTCCTCAGTAATATTTATAATCCAGACAACGTGGCACGGATGTGCCGTAATAAGGAGGCAGGAAATGGTGCTGGCCGCGTGGCCGCACCGCGTGGCTCTGCTGTTCTCTCCCAGGATACAAAATTCCTCGCTCAGAGGGGGGGTAGTGGCAGGTCAGCAACGCTGGTTCACACGGTCTACCAGGTTTTCTCCTACGATGGATCACGCAGCGGTTGATCCCACGGAGTGCTGTCCACGGCACCGCACACAGCTGGGACGGTGGCAAAAGGACCACGAGGCTTCCCGAAGCACTGGCTGGCACGCACGCACACACAGGCTCCAACACCGAGGTGGGGGGGCTCATTTGCCAAACGACCCCTATTTACCATTTGCCCCAGTGAATACTGGCCCAATAAGCATCTGTTGCCAACGCAAACATTAACCAATGAACTACCAGCTACCAAATGTGGCCTGAGTATATGCTATACTTGGGGAAACAAACATATAGCCTGCCTCTAGTACTGCAGGGGTGAGACCACGCCCAGGTAGGCTGTTTACCTGGACTCAGTGGCGCCAGGATCCCCCCTGCTGCCTCCAGAAAGGAGGGGGGGGACAAAGGAGGGTTAACACATACAGAAATATATTCTAATCATAAGCATCCTTCACTACAAGCTGCTAATAATCAAGCTGTGGTTTGGCACATGCTGTGTACACTACTCCTGTACAACTCAGCACTGCATGTCTCAAATGTAATATGAACTCTCTCTCTTTTGACAGCTGTGATATGTGAACAAGCATTAGTAAATTGTTTTATTGAGGTTATGTCATAAATGCAGTTTCATTAGGGATTTGTGTGTTGTTCTAGAAAATAGTTCCTGTGGTAATATTCTATGTTGTAGATAACCTAAGGAAGAATGCTGCAGTACAACTTCTTCTTAACCCCTAGCTCCACACACCTGAGTGAGAGTTGTCCGACTCATCTCCCTGGACAAACTGTGCATCTAGAATGTGTTCTAACATTAACTTGGAAGACTTTGAAATGCTTTCTGTAGAAATGATAGGTTCTACTTGGGTGGACCTTGGCATGTTTCTTAGCCCCTTAACTTCAGCAGATGCAATTCCAGCTGTAACAAATGACAGGCTTCAAGTCAATATCAGAAAAAGATGGAAGGCTAAAACTAGCATAAGCTAAGTAGTTAGAGTGCCAGTCAGGGTAGGGCAGCCTTCTGATGAGAGCAGAGGGAGGGGAAGAGTGAGAGCTCCTTCTGCATCTAGTTAGTTCCACTTGTGAGATCTGCAGCCAGTGACAGGCATCTCTGGTCAGCACTTCTTCCATTGTCTGGAGAAAAGTTACACCTAGTGTCTTCTAGGATGCAGAGTTTAATGTTTATCATTTTATGCTATATAAACATTTATCGTGGCATGTTTCATAGAGTATTTAAAGCTAGTTCCAACCGTAGCAGAGAGGTTAACACTACATTCTGTTACAGAGGAAACTTGCAAACTGGCTTGTGTTTCCTCATTGAAAGTTTTGAATCTCATGTTCACGTTAAAACTCCTGCCCTTGTGATTTCAGTCCACTAATCACCACGAAACTGATTTCATAACCCAATAATTAGCTTATTGATAACCTTGAGTCTATGACATATTTATAGAGACATTCAGCTATAAATTCACATTTGTGGAACCCCCCAGTGTATTTCAGAAGCCCAGTGACTCCCTTTGCTGTGTGCATCAGCACCCAGTGACTGTCTGTCTGTGGCCTTCAGAAGGAGCTTTCAAAATAAGTGTAAAGCTCAAAGTCTCTCTGAGATGCTGTAGACTTGTGAATTAAATTAACTCTGCAGGCACTCTCTCCCAGGCTCACAGAGGAGGCCTAAAGCTCTAAATGGTTACATCTCCATTTGCAAGTGATTAGCAGTGCTTCCGCTGTGGCGTGTGCCTCAGGCGCCGGGCCGGGCCCCGGGCACGTAGGAAGTGTTGCTCGGGCTGGGAGACCGTGGCGGAGACTGGTAGCCTCGGGGGGCTCCTCGGGCACAGCCGCCCCGTGGGGCACAGCCGCCCCGTGGGGCACAGCCGCCCCGTGGGGCACAGCCGCCCCGTGGGGCACAGCCGCCCCGTGGGGCACAGCCGCCGCGTGGGGCACAGCCGCCCCGTGGGGCACAGCGGCTCGGGCCGCCCTTGCCCGGTCTCCGCCGCGCACAGAGCTCCGGGCTGTACATGACGCTGGCGGCGGCGGCGGGCGCGGCCTAGGCGGGGGCTGTAGCGGGGAGCCCCCCGCGGCAGGCCGCTCTTCCCCACCCGTCCCTTGCTCTGGCTGAGGCGAGACCGTGCTGCTGCCGCACGCGCCTTAGCGTGGCTGCCAGAGGCGATGGCGCTCTCGTCGTGCTGCCCACAGGGTGCTGGGAGCGTGGGCTCGTAGCCCTGCGTGTGGCGAGAGGGAAGGGGCTGGTCGTGTGGGACAGACAGACTTTGACCCCCTGAGGCATGAGAAGTGTGGCTGTGGAGTGTGGTGGCGTGTCGCAAACTCAGGTTTTACGTTTTGGCAGTGACAAAAAGGCTGCGAAGTAAGACAGGACCCTTAAAAGCAAGGCTTGCCACCAGTTCCCAGTGCGGGTAGCAACAGGGGTGTAAACTCTGAAACAATATTTGTGTCAACGACTGTAGGCAGACAAACCTTACTTCATACCAGAGGATGTAAGAGGTGGACAAGGATTGTTATCTTAGATGAAACTTTGATAACTGCCCTAGGTCCTATGAGCTCAAACTGTGGTTGCTTTCTTTGCATTCTGTCTGTTCATACAAAAATCTCAACTTTTCTCTTACTGACTCAGTAGCCTGAATGTTTGGTAACACTCTTCACGTGGTAGTGCAACTGAAAGAGAAATCCTGCAGACAAAGTTCAGC
This sequence comes from Melanerpes formicivorus, assembly GCF_026170545.1. Lineage (NCBI taxonomy): Eukaryota > Metazoa > Chordata > Aves > Piciformes > Picidae > Melanerpes > Melanerpes formicivorus. Next base: position 259,286 of record NW_027142598.1, on the reverse strand, counting down.
TGAGGTTTCAGTACATGGACTGCAATGTAGAGTGAGTGTTGTAACAGTAAATATGTGAATGATGCTGTGAGGAGAGTAAACTCGTTTCATTTATGTGTTCTTGTGGTTTTGCTCTACCATAGTATTGTGTCTAGAAAACAACTATTGAGATTTGCATATTGGTGTTTTGTGTTCTTACTGTTTGTTAGAAACACTTAAAAGGGAATGAACTTGTGGCATTCAGAATCAGCAACCAGCTAAACTGTCTTCCAGTAAGAAAAATCCTTTCCTGTGGAGATGCCTTTATTTGCACATATTTGATGTCATTAGCTGCCTAAATTTAACATGGAAGACTTTTAATTTATCTTTTTTAATCTCTGCAGCAACTACCAAGCTTTCTTAATAGTCTGTGGTTTTATATTGCATTAGTCAAAACCCCATACAGTCACACTCAAACTTCATACAAACCCCTATTAGCTACTTTTCCTTGAGTTTTTTAGAGCAATACCCTCAGCAGAAAGTTAAGATCTTCTTCACAGATCAGTGAACCATAACTAGCAGTCTGCTTTTGCAAAAGTGTGAGCAGGAATTTGAAGCTCATTTTAAAATGTCACCCCAGCTGTGTGTTCACTACCTGATACTTTTCTGGTTTTGTAGCTCTTAAACTTCAGTTTTGTAGGCAAGCTCTTGAGAATACTTTCTCTGTTTCAGCACTGCTGTGTTTTCTCTTTGTGCTTAATGTTTTTCTCATTTCATTCATCAACATTTCATATACCTGTTCAGTGCATGATAAAAGGAATGACCAAGCCCTGCTTCTTCTTACTTCAAGATATTTTCTGCTCCCCCCCCGCCTTTTTTCCTTTTCTTTTGCAGAATTGTTAGTACCTGTGACATGGTACAGCAAACTCAACTGTGCATTCCCAAGGCACAGTTTCATAGGGCAATCGCTTCTGTGCTGAAGCATTAAATTACTCTGAAGCTACTCTTGCTGGTACTGGATCTGCACATGCTCACTATTCATGCAGCGAGTGAATTGGTAAACAAGAAGCATGGTGGAAGTAATTCCTAACCACAGGAAAGCAGGAATCTGTGGCAGAACTGCCCTCTGTTGAAAATTGTGGAAAGGTGTCTGGGTAAGTGATGGTGAAAAACTAGTGATGGTTTAACCATTCTTGAATTGTACTCATTTTGGTACACATGGTGGTTTAAGTATTGGTCAGCCATGGTTCAAGAACTTCTTTTTCTTGTTCATCCTTGCAGCACTTTTATTCAGTGCACTTTTATATGGGGCCAATGAAATATGTCAAGCATGTCCTCAGTGTTCTGTGGTCTGCAGTATCACCATTCCTTGATAAAGTGGAGTCCAAAAATGAATGTACACATAGTGCAGACTTACTGCCCCTCAGCACCTAAGAGGCCTGAAGCCAAGTCTGCAGTAGAAGTGGCCACAGCTCTTTTTCATCATCTGACAGAAGCTGGGACTGTTCTGGGAAAAAACTCCCTTCAGAAAATGTCTGCAACATGCAAGAGCTGGTGGGACAGATACGAAGAGTTTCTTGGAATCAATGAAGTTTGAGAGGCTCAGGGAAAAGTGACAGAGGTAAACAGAGAGGGACCTGGGGGTACTGACCGACAGCTGCCTGAATATGAGCCAGCAGTGTGCCCAGGTGGCCAAGAGGGCCAGTGGCATCCTGGCCTGCATTAGGAATAGTGTGGCCAGCAGGAGCAGGGAAGTCATTGTGCCCCTGTACTCTGCTTTGGTTAGGCCACACCTTGAGTACTGTGTCCAGTTCTGGGCCCCTCAATTTAAGAAGGACATCGAGACACTTGAATGTGTCCAGAGAAGGGCAACAAGGCTGGGGAGAGGCCTTGAACACAAGCCCTACAAGGAGAGGCTGAGGGAGCTGGGATTGTTTAGCCTGGAGAAGAGGAGGCTCAGGGGAGACCTCATTGCTCTCTACAACTACCTGAAAGGTGATTGTAGCCAGGAAGGGGTTGGTCTCTTCTCCCACGCAACCAGCACCAGAACAAGGGGACACAGTCTCAAGCTGCGCCAGGGGAGGTTTAGGCTGGAGGTGAGGAGGAAGTTCTTCACCGAGCGAGTCATTCGTCATTGGATGTGCTGCCCAGGGAGGTGGTGGAGTCCCTGGAAGTGTTCAAGAGGGGATTGGACGTGGCACTTGGTGCCATGGTCTAGTCATGGGGTCTGTGTTGATAGGTTGGACTTGATGATCCTCGAGGTCATTTCCAACCTTAGTTATACTGTGATACTGTGATACTGTGATAGAAGCAGAGCATCAGTAGACCAGAAAAGCTAATGCTGAGGCCCCTACATCTGTGTTGTAGGTGGTTGGAGCTTGTATTTCAGACTGGATTTCATTTCTTTCCTCAAACAAAATGTCCCTGTACATCTTGCTCAAAGCTATCTTGAAGGTCGACCACAGTGCCTTCATTAGGTGCTGCTTGTGTTTTGTGCAGAGATCAAGCAGAAGATGCAGGTAGTTTTCTCTGAAATGTGTCTAGTTTGTAAGTGCTGAAATAGGTTTGTGAGTAATCTGGTGTGCAGGAAGCACAGAAAATGGGTAAAGCATATCACAATCCTACTCTTGTGCCAGACCAAAATGCTGAGGTAGATTTGAGAAGTGACATTTCTGTTCTGGCACAGTGAAGCTTTACTCTGTGTGAGCAGAACTGCTCTGTGCTCTGAAAAATGCAGTTCTGCTGCAAATCATCTTGAGGTGGTATAGAAACTAGGAAACCTATCAGAACCATGCTTTCACAGTCCAACACTTTAAAACAATGCTCAGAAAACTGTACTGAGAGAAAGTATTACCCAGCAGGAATCCCCTCTTGGGGAAGAAGGTGTGGGAGAAAATCCAGTGATACATTATGTATCTTAAGGCATTACTGGAGTAAGTGCAGGCCTTAGTGACTAGGGGCATATCCAAGTGCTGGATTAAGTCACAATGTACAAAAGAGCACAGGGTGTTAAAAATGAGTTGTACTTAATGAGGATGAATTACTTTTATCAGTAATGAAAAGACAATGCCAACGGCAAACACTGCAGTTCTCAGCCAAGTGTGGTTCCTAGCTGAAGCTTAGACAATACTGGTGGCTACCAAAACTTATTTTGACCAAAATAGCACTCACCAAAACATCAAATGCTGTCAGCATTTAATGATTGGACTGAAACAGCAATACCTTAGATAGATGACAACTGGTACTTGTGCAAGCTATTTTAGAGGAGACAATTGCTGCTGGAAACTGCAGTCAAAAGTCATAGTGATTCTGTTTGTTAATGCTTGCTTGCTTGTTGACCCCCTCCAGGTTGTCAGTTCTACCACAGCCAAGCAATAGCACTCTTAAGTGAAAAAATTAACAAAATCAGTAATTCCCTGATAGTTGGCAACACATTTTCTGTAAGCCTTTGAGCAGGATGTGCTGTGATAGGCTTATAATGAATATAGAACTGTGGCAGATTTTCACAGAATTGGATCTCAGCTCTCCATTTTCCATCTTGGTTCCTTTTTTTCTGGTCTCAAAATGATAGACTGCCTCTCTCCATCTATAAATTCTGTACTGAAAAGTATTATAGCACACCCTAATAGCTTGAGCAAACATCAGAAAGCTGCCTTTGACTCTTGGCAGTTTGGTTTGATGTTGCTGGGCTCTTTGTAGCCTATACACTAGAAATCACTTCTGCTGTGTTCCTACTCTACCCCAAAGTAGCCCTTTACTGTCCTGATGCAGCTCCAGGTTAGTAGCCTTTATGCAGAGTGCTAATCTAGTGCCAGGAGAGCCCTGAAACTGCAAAACTATCTCTTCATCTTTTAATGCTGACTTTGTGTTTCAGGTGATTTTTGGTGAAAAGGGGAAAAAAATACATACTGAATACTCCAATTTCAAACAAAATGAAACTTAACAGTTGGTGAGCTGAGTGTGTGATGCACTGGGGGTTGCTTTTCCACATGCAGCTGCAGCAGCTTTATGGATTTCTCTGTTGGGCCTGGCCCTCTGAATAACAGGCATAATTGAGGGGCTGCTTTGCTGAAATTCTATGCTCTGAATCGAGATTGTTTTCATTTGGGGCAAACATTCAACTTCTGACAATATTAGGCTGAGCAACATCAGGCCTGAGTACTAATCTGAGGTTTCTTAGTCAGTTCTTGAATTCTCAGACCTTCACTGTTTTGCCATCTGCTAGAATTGAAAATTGCCTTCTGCAACCAAAGGGAAAAATCTAATTGCTCAGCAAGCCATATGGGGTTATTAAGATCCTTAAACCCTGGTATGCCATAATGCCTGGGCCAAAAGGACCCCAGGGCATGTAAATATTGTGTGATTCATTTTATAGCTTCAGACTGCAAGCTAGGGATTATTTTGCTGGCTATCTTATGATGAAAAGTGGTGGTCAAGTAGGTTACTGCAGATGTTGCTTGGTGAGGCCAATCCATGGCACGTTTGTTCAGAGCTGTGACACATGAGAAGTGCTTTTAATGGTGTTTGATTGCAAAGGGGAAATGTTTTGTATTGGTCTGACAAATGATCAGAACCCAGCCAGTGTCCTCAATTGTGCCAGGGATGCTAAAGGCAGCCTCAAATGTTGATATTAGGAAGCCAGAGAATACAATTACTCCTCTTCAGAACGACCCAGACTTGGCTTCTCGTCCACGATCTGAAGTTGATGGTCTAAATTGTACTCCCTTTTCTTTCTTAAGGATGGCACAGCTATTCCTCTAAAGATGCCTGCTCTTTAAAATGAGCTGCTGGCCTTGTTCTCTGTTTTCTCTCTTTCTCTAGTTGTGACGTCTTGGAAAGATTCCTTTCTAGCAAACCCCACTTCCATAGATTTGATACAGCTGTGGGTGAGAATATGAAAGCTGATTTTTGGCTAATAAAGTTTCAGAAATGAATGCAGGAGCTGTGAAATGTACATGACATTAAAGAAAGAATAGTTCAGTAAATGCAAATAAATGCAGAAGTGGATATTTTAATTTGGATTCATGATTCATGCCAAAGGATTAGCAGCAAACCATTAAAATGTGGTGATGACATAAAAACTCAATGAGAATAAAAATTCCATAGGCACTAGCTAACTGCTGCCAGTGAGCTAATTTCAGTAGGGGAGGTCAGCACAATGTCTTTGTTCTTTTTGAACAATGACTATTTCAAGGTTTGTCTTTCTTAATTATGCCTCAGAAAGTTGTTTTTCTTGTAACTGGTGTGCTGTTGTATCAGTTCTTGCATCTTACAATGTGACAACCATGGTCAGTAGATGTATTCCCATTCTGCAAGTCATGGAATGAATTGTATTGAAAATTGGCATTACTGATTGCCATTTTGCTTTGTGCTGGGAAAGAGGAGTGAAGATTTTCTTTTTCTCTACATCAGTTTTCCAGTGATTTCAGTCTAACTCCATTTATTTCTCTGTAGGTCATTGTTCCTGTTTGAAGACAATTGAATCCAAAGCATGTCTGAGTAAGCTTTCGTTTCTGTAGCCCTGGAGTCAACACATCTTCCTATTTTGAAAGTGAGATAATTTAAAGGAGGTAAAGAAAAGTCTTTCCTGTTCTAGTTATATTTATACTGTCCAAACAGCTTCCTTATTTTAGTGTTCTTGGAAATCCCAGTTAGAAAGAGAGTGATCATTACCATCTCTCTGACAGTTGAGAGTACAGTCAAACTTGACATAGTTCTTTTTTGTTTCTTACATTAACAGGTTCTTTGAGAAGCCCTGAACAAATGTGGTTGGGTTAGGGTTTGTATGAGATGTGCAGGTTTTTTGGTGGTGGTGATTTATTTTTTTATAGAAGCATCTCATAGTCTTCCCTACTTGGTTTGCTTAGGCTCAGCTAACAGAATCCTCAAGCTGAAAGGAGTGTGTGCCTACTAGATATGCTCTGGGAAAGCAGATGCTGTTCTCTAACCACTCATGGGCATTCAGACCCCCAACCCAGATGGTGCTTGGAACTCATCTGAAGGATGGACCCCCCCACGACGTGGACTCAAGGTAGGCATAGCTCTGCAGACAAGGGGTGTGGGAAAACAAGGGAAAGGGGTGTGGAGGAATGGGGACAGGAGCTGAAGAGCTTGTCATTAAGTCAGACTTCTCATGACTTTGCATGTAGGTGGATGAACCTGCTGCCATGATGGCATCACATTTCTTTACCCACATGTTATTCTTCACCACTGTCTGCTGTGCGTTAGGCAGAAGCGTGTGCCGCCTCCTTCTGTTGTAACTCCTCTTTTGTAGTTCTATTTGAGATGATGGTATGAAAAACTTCTTACCCTGTGCTAATTGCAATGTCCATCCTAATGCATCTCATACAAGGGAAAAAAGTTAACAGAGCCCTCAGTTCATGAAGTGTTGCTGGCAGGACATGCATGCCCTTAACAAACTATTGTTATGCCTGAGTGGTAATTAAAGGCAGCACAAACCCAGCAAAATCCTAACTCATCTGAAACTAATGGGAATTTCATCTCCACCATGCCCAAGTTTTGATTCTGGCTTCTCTATGCATTGCTGGTGGTGCTGGTCTTTGATGTGGATCTGAAGTGAGCCCATGAGGAATTATATAATGAAAATCATTTGAAGCCATCCCTGACCTAATCTGGCTTGAAAAAGATCAAGAGCTTCTAATATCATTACTATTGTATAAGGCTGAGCATGTTTATATTTGTCTGGCTTCAATCTGAAGGGTGCTCTGAACTATGTCTGTGACTTCCCTGCACATCCTTACCTACTGAGTTATGCAAGCAGTAAATGCATAGGTGGCTATTGTAACTCAATGTTAGACTGATCCTTCCTGCACAAGATTTTTCATAGTTTTTGTTTCATTTTTTGCTATCTCAGTCTTAGAAGGGTATCTAATCAATATTTATTCTTACCTGTGTGCATGAGTCAGAGCATCACTAGGCCTCTTCATTTTTAAGCAGCACATGGCGAGCTTTGTCTCAATAAAACTGGCAATGCTGGAAATATCATCTGCAGATGTCTCCAAGGGATTTTCTACAGAAGCACCATTACTGCAAAGCTGTACAAGAAACAAAAATCTGATTTACTACTGTTACATTACACCTTTTGTTAGATAGAAATGTGTTTTGTAACTGATAAATGGAGAAAACTGACTTCTAAGTAAAATATTCCCTGACTTTAACTAGCACCACAGATGCATGTGATCATGAGATAAAGGGCAGTGTCATCTCCCCAGAAGGGGTAGCCAAGAGAGCAGATAATAAGCTAAAATGTAAAAACCACTGTTAGGAATGGAACTCTTTTTCCCCACTTTCAAAGGTAAAGGCTCAACTTCAGGCTCCCCAAATCTGTGGCTGGCTGAGAGCATGGTTGAAGGAGGAGTCTCAGACAGCTATTTACTTATTTTAGTGAGCCAGTGGTGAATTCTGCTGCAGGCTCTGCTGCCCTTGTCCCACAGGTAGGACAGCAGAGAGTGACACAAGGCAAGGAAACCAGAAACTCTTCTCCTCAGTTAATGGGACTTGTCCTTCCAGAAGACTGGTATAGGAAATCAAAAGGATAAGATCACCAAGCTTTCCCATTTCCTTGAGCTGTATAGAATTTAACATAGAGAAACATCATGTTTTCTATCTAAAAAATAATACTTTCTTCCTGATAGATAAATTGCCTGCTGATCTTCACAGCCAGTGACTTTCTCATTAAATAACATTCTCTCTCCTAATGTGCATCATTAGAATTAGGTAACCCACAACTCCTTGAAGTTTTGGAGAGTCCTTGGTATTGACAGAGCTCCAGTACTGGGCAGGACCACCTTCAATCCTCAAATCTTTTGATTCATCTGCAGGCAACCTGATCTTGTACCACCAAAGTGTAGTGAAAAAGAGCTTCCAGTTCTTAGGAAAACTCAACTGTAAGCAATTAGATACAACTGTAAACAAATAGATTAAGTCTAAGAGCCTTGTCTTTAAGGACAATAACCATATACTGCTACTAATGACAATGCAATTGAATGTCTTTTCCTTGGCTAAACAGGATGTTTAGTGTGCAGTGATTTCATCTGACTCAGTGACTTCACTGTGAATCAGCTGGAAAGGCAGATTTCTAATGAAGATTAATAAATTAATATTTATCTAGGCTGTGTGCTGAAGCTCCTGATTCACACTGAGATCAGTGCTGAGGGCTGTTACAGCACTGACACACACCTGCAGCCTATTGTGGATTAACGCAGCCTCTGTTTTAAATGGGTTATGACCAAGTGACTCTTACTGTGTCCAGTGTTGCTGGCCACCAAAGAAAATGGAAGGAGAAGGATCTGGCTTGTTTGTCCAGCTCCTCATCACTAATGAGTTTAGTTATAGCAGTTTCTTGTGCCTACCTAAGTGTTTTTTCTATAGGAGGTGCACTGTCAACTCAGCATTTTGAGATGCCTTTAGAAGATTAAATCTGTCAAGAAAAAAAGCTCTTCCCTCTCTCTCTCTCTCTATCTTTCTTCCCATGTGTGATCCTTAAAAGCAAGAAGGATTACAGACCCACATCCACACTTAGCACCTCCAAAGCTAGCCCTATCTTCAATGTTTTTGTGCACTGGTTAGAGGTCAGCTCAATTCTTTACAGGCAACAAGGCTCATTCAAAGAAGTCTGCCCCCAGTTCAGGCATGATAAGTATTTTTTTTCCCTTTCCCAACCCTTCTCTGCTGAGTAAAGTTACCCAGTATATATATTAACACCCATGCATTTAAGATTTTCTATCATCTTGTTCTCAGTAGAAGTTATAAATGAGAGAATTCATCACTTCTAACTTTGCTCATGGTACTGTATATGTCTGCTGAAGTGTCTCTGCGGATAAGGCATGCTCTGTGTGGCTAAAAGACCCAGAGAATGATGTTGACATCAGTGAACATAAATGTATCATCAAGTTTTTCTGTAATAACACTTTTCAGCTGAATTGGCCATGCTGTGACCTCTGTTAAATTTATGGGAATGAGAGATTTGAGGCTACTCCTTGGACTTTCAAGTTCCTGAATGATTGTGAGAAGAGAAGAATCATTTAGGGATCCCTTCACTATAAAGTGCTGCAAGTCAGAGTTTCCTTGAGTCTTACTACTGATACGAAGAGTTATGTTTGGACCTGCGTAACCCCTCTGTTATCTCTGACAAAAACCAAGATGTGAGCCTCTGTAAACCACACCTGAACAGATAAGGATTCAGCAAAGATGTTTAAGTACAGTGAAGATTGGATTCTGCCAGGTCTTAGATATCGCAGCGTAAGAGTTCAAAGCAACGAAAAATAACTCGATCTTTAATCTGGCAAAACCAGAGCAGTAGTGTAAAAGGATGTGCCTGTGCCATCTAGGTTCTGTGTTTAGTGCATCCCAACCTCTCTCCTGATTTTTGTGTAGCATTTCTGCAGTGGGTTAAGATTTTGTTTGTTTCAGACTAAACACTTCTCCACTAACTCTGTACAAACAACAGCATGGTGCACCAAAAGCAAGAGTCAATTGAATTGTACAGAAACAACTCCTTCTGTACAGAGCAAAGAAGTTAGGACCGTTCCAAATAGCCCTGGTGTCTGGCATTAGTGAGATGTGGAGTTAATTGTAGTCACTGGCCAAAGGGATTTTTCTGGCAGCAGTGTGGTCACTACCACAAGCAAATCTCTGTTGGGCGAACTGCCTTGGCAGCTCTGATGGGTTTGATCCCTTCTGTGTCCATTTCATCCCCCTTAACTGTATTTTGCTGGCCTTTCTTCTCAAAGAACTTGGCTGTGCGGCGGGAAAAGGACTGTTTCCTTGTGTTGTCCTGTCTGCCACTGAATATTGAGTCTGACAGTGGCTTTCGAGGGTGAGGCAAAGACAGTGCCAGAAAGCACCTGAGCAAGCTGATTTGGGGAAGATCCTAGGGGAGGAATTAGGCAGGCAGGAGACAGTGAGCTGAGATTTTGCAGCACAGGTGAGGATGTGGAGAAGAGTTGTAGAAAGCCTCACGTCTGAGTTTCAAAGGTGATGAGAAAAAGGAACATTTCCCAGGGATCCCAAGAAGCCTCTGTAGCTACAGATCGTAGTAAGTTTGGGAAACCCTGCTGGCCTGAGAGTAAGGGAAGGAAGAAAGGCTGTGCCATGCACAGGCATAACGAGCAGGGAGGAGAATTGTTTGCAATTTTCATGTTTCCCATAGGAGAACCAAGCTTTCTGCAGTCCGATAACACAACCTTTGAAGATCAAAAGGCTGTTGGTGGTTTTGGAGTGCTTGAAGTAAAAGGTCAAAGCACCTCCATCTGACTTCTCTCAGTACCTTAAGGTCCTGTCACAAGGACATTCAAATAGAAATGTGGGCTTGGAGAGACAGTTGCATTTTGTCCCACTGAGGGTTTCTTTTCCCAGAGCTATCTTACAGAATTTCATTTGAATTCCAAACTGGGATATCTGGGGGTATGTCTTGAGACTGAGCTTTTGATCTGCTGAAATCTTGCCAATGTGTTAGAGACAAAATTGAAGCAAACAACTTAAACATCTGAAGTTTACAGCCAATCTGAGCTTAAAAACCTGCAGTGTACCATTTTATGTCCTTTACCATAGCTAGCAAATCTAATGTGTTTGTTTATTGTATTGTTTTACTGTCAGAGCTAGTCTAGCTGGGAATACTCCTGTCAGCAGAAAGGAGAATTTTCCCAGAAGCAATATTTCATTTGAAAAAAAAACCTTGCCAAAGGATATTTCTTTTTTCCCAGGGGCTTTTGTTAGAACTGGAGGCCATCATGCAGGATGTATCCATGCATCCTTTTGTGGACTGCTGAGTTATCCCAGTCAAAGAGTTAGCGTGTATAGAAATGAAATCTCAGGAATTAAACATACAGGACCTTATAAATATACTGCTGAAACCCCAGTTGTATAAATGCTTGTGATAAAGTACTCTGTCAAAGGTCACAGAACAAGTCTGTGACACTGTGAACTCAGCATAGATCTTGTTGCAGTACTAGGGCTTAAATTTTGGCAGTAAAGACCTCCTAGGCAGTAGCTAATATAAAAGGGAAGGAAAGATGCTTCCCAAACCCTTCCTGGCTTTGGTAAAAGACCAGTGGAAATGCTGATCCTTAAGGTAGCTCCTGGTTAGTATGTGTGTAAGCTGGAAGAATCAAATCTGAGCTCTGGTGATCTGTATGTTGTCACTGTTTTCACTGAAAACAAGGTTCAGGTGTGAGAAACTGGCCATGGTGAGGGTTTGCTAAGCACTGGCAGAGGTTTGGTGTGCATTAAATTCAGGAATATGGTTTGCCTCGAAGAAGATGCTCAAGAGGTATCTCTCTACATGTGTGGACAGAGATAGCAAATTTCTCATGGGCAGAATAAGTAAATTTGGTCAGATAGTGTGTGGCAATGAGATTCTTTGGCAAGTTCCCTAAGATCACACATGCTATTCTCAGCCTGGCTGAAGGGGTTAAAGAGTGAGTTAGACTAGAGCACCTGCTGGCCTTGCTGGAGATGATTGCTTTGTTTCTTCTCTTATTATTTGTTGTGGTGTTTGTCAGCAGAGCGATACTGAATCCTACCTCTCTGGTTTAAAGACAACTTTGTGGTTTTAAGCTGGAGTTATTTATTTAGTTCTTTTAAAGTGGCTAATCAGAGGGACAGACCTGAAAAGGCAAGAGAGATTTAGCAGCACCTTTTCATACAACTAGTCAACAGTCCTAACCAAGCCATCCAAGTGATCAGCCTCATAGTGTCACTGCATTGCACATCAGGTACCTGACAAGTTGCATACTAACTGCATCCCAGAAAATGTCTGCTAAGGAAGGCTACTACTGAAAATAACTTTCAAACTTGGTAGCAAGCCTCACACAGGGCTGAAAGCAAACTGCTCTTTGTATCTTGCACTGTAATCCAGTCCTTGCAGCTATTAGGCACTGTCAAAAATACTGCAGCAGAGCAGTGCAACAAAGAGCCATTTAATGGTGGGTTTGTCTCGGTGAAGAGGGGAAAAAAAGTCAGTATGGAGCATAAAAGAAGATTTTCTCTCGATATGATTTCATGCAGCATAACTTTCCAGCTTCTCTTCAAAGTCCTACTGACATCCTGGTAGGCAGTTTCAGTCAGCAGTGCAGGAACTGTGTATAAACCCCCTGTCGTTATTGCTGATGAGATTTGTGTCAATAACTTTCTAGAAAACATATTGAAGATACATAATTCCCTGCTAAATATGAAGGCAGATGTCAGGTAAGAACTAAATTTTACTAGGCTTCCTGCAGTGTGCTCTGCAGTGGCTAAGTCAAATAATCTGCACATAGGATATTTTTGGCATGTTAGCTTCTCTCTGCAGTGTCAGCACTGGGTTCTGTAACAGGAATGTGTATGCAGGGCATATTTGCTATCTTGGGCATATTACTGGTTATAGAGTACTGACTGAGAGCCAGATATCCCTCAGATATGCTAACTTACAAGAAATGATCCTTATTTCTATTCTGAAAGCCAGTGCTTGCCAGAACACATTGAACCTGGGGAGCATTGACTTGTTACCAGATGAACTTACCAGGCTGCATGCCCTTAGCGTGGGGTGGGATTGAGCTTGCTCTCCCCACATTTCTCAGTGAGTTTATCTTCAAATCTGTCTATGTCTAGGCTGAAATTCCTTCTTTGCCTACAGTGAGCCTTTTTGCAGGAACCATAGGTATGTGGAAAGGATTTGGTTCCTGGTAGGGCAGAAGATTAGAGAGGTTCAAACCCAAGTTTTATGCTCCCTGGAGGCTGGCAGGTTTTACATCTATCACTGTTCTGGCCTTTTTTGGAGATTGAAGCTCTCTGCAAAAGTGAGATTACAAGTGGCCCACCAAATTCAGAGGAGATAGCATTTTAGTTTGTGCTGATTTCTAGGTGGATGCTGCTTTATAAAAACAAACTTGATGTGACTCTTTCCCTCCCACAGAAGCTAACGATGTTTCCTGCAGCACTCCTAAACCTAAGTCGTTCCTGTTTATGGGCCCAACTTCAGCTAAAGGCTTTACCTCCCTCCAGTGCAAACTTAGGGGTCTTTCTCCTTGTAAATAATTTGCTTAGAAAACATTAAATGGGGAAGAAAGGTTTTTGGAAAGTATCAGCTGTCTGACTTCAGCTACATCTGTGTGCTGCACTAGAAATCTGTGCCTCTCATTACCAACCCTGTTTTATGGAGTGTCCCCATTATCAGTACTGCCAGGGTGAGAGGAGTTGTCACAGCAGCCAAAAAAAAAAACCCACCCAGCCAGCCCCAAAGCTTTCTAATGAAACATCTATTGTGGAATCAATATACTGCAATAGTTTGCCAGGAACTCTATATTCTGGACAATGTACTGAAATCTCCTTTCTAGATTGCCTTTGTAATACAAAATTTGTCAGTCCTCCACTCTTGAGTCCCTCCAAAATCAAAGCAAACTGAGAATGGCGTAAATATTCCATGTGATAACCAAACAATCAGACAAAAGCCCAAACTGATACCAGTACCTCCTCCTCATAGGATTGTAGTTTGAAATGCCTATTGCACTTGGAAGCACGAGCCTCAGTATGTTGATAGTGTTTGCAGGAGGAGCTGGCCAAAATGAATGGGTTTTTGGAGGCAACTGTCAGCTGGTGTGATGTGACTATATTGGAGCAAGATTTTGAGAGCTGTCCTGATTGCTTGGAAAAGGCAATATAATTTCAGGCCTACTAATATAATCCTTTTGATGCCAAGAGGTTGGCTACTGCTAAGTCCAAATACGAGCTATCTCACCAGCACTTTAAGGCAAACTGTGGGAAAGGTTCACTCCCATTTTGATGGACAGGATTATTAGGGAAAAGCAATAATTTGCTGAAGCCTTATTTACATGCCATTTCTGTAGATGGCATTAAAGTTAGCTGCAAGGCCAGCTCTCCCCTCTCTTCCCACCTCAGGATGGTGTGGAGGTGGCAAACTCTACCAAGAATCCTCTCAACACGATTGTCAGCATTAGAAACACAGCCTATATCTATGCCTCAGGAATAAACAGAAGTAGAGCTCTTCCCTAAAGTAACCTAATCAGAATTCATTCTCCCCTACTTGTTATTGTTTGGTTCACCTCTGTAAAGCTTTTCAGCATTTATATTCATTTTACACTGTCAAAAGCTGAATAGGAGTAAGATAACAAATGGTTCTGGTAGCAGCTGTCACCACCTACTGTCTGTGTATGCCTGTGTGAATCTCTCAATGGAAATAAAGTACTTTAATAACACATTTTCTCTAAGCTGTCCTCATGGATAAAGTTACTTTCAAATCAGTCCATGAACAGTTTCCAGTTTGGTGCCCACTTCAGCCTGCTTCTTCCTCTCTTTCCTCTGCAGTCTATGTTGGTATGCAGCAGCATGATTTAAAGACATTTCAGATAGAAAATACTTTAACAGCACACCTTCTCTGACCACCACTTGCCTGCATTAGCTGCTTTTGATGTTTGAACCTTCTCCTAACATCTAATTTCCTTGCTATACATTAAGCTGATTGTCCGTTGCACTTTTGCGCTGCGTTGGCTCTGGCCAGGATGTGCCCAGAGCCACAAATTAAACACAAATGGCTCTGCCCTCCCTGTTCTTGTATAACACCTTCCAGGAGTAGATGGCAGCTGGGAGGATAAATACCTCCAATTTCTTAGGGCCCTGACCACAGAAATGCCATAGAAACTGAAGACAAAACTCCACGTCAAGATGGGCTCTAAGGTAGTTTTACCCCAAGAGAGGCAAGGCAGCATTGCACCTTTGTGTTTATCTGCCATTGGGTATCACCATGCCTACAGTGAGCAAATCTCTCTTTCATCTCTTTGGGGGATTCCATTGAATCCCATCAGCTACAGGTCTGAGGACATGAAACTTTCACAGTTAAATGTACCTTAACTACATTGTCTTTACTGCTACTGCAGTAAAGCTGTGGGGTTTAAACACCCAAAGTTTTTTAGCTACACAGCTCACAGAGGAGGCCTTTATAGCTCCAGACAGCATTGGCATGCCCCAAACCAAGCATGATGTTGACTGTTGATCAGGAGTCTTATTTTGCTTGTGTTAGCTATTGAGGTATCTACTGCATGGACCTTCTCTCCATTTCTCAGTGATAGTTCAAGATGTGGTTTGTACATGTTTAGGTCAACGAGGCTTTTGATTGTGAGTGACAAGTGGTGGGCTATTCTTTTTAATCAAATATACTGCTTAACATGTACAAAATATGGAGAAAATATTTGGTGCTTTTGAGCACCTGGCAACTCCAGGTAATAATTTAATAGAGTATGAGGAAGCCAATTAGAATGAATTAGAAATTGACTACTGCTTTGGCTCCAAAAAGATTGGAAGTTGTGGCCTGTCCTTGCTGAAGTCAGGATTTTGCTCTTGCAAAAGGAAATCTAATGGTTTATGGGCCAAATGTAGGAAAAAAGTATTTGATGAGCCAGATACATAACAGCAGTTCAGGTAAGAAGAACAAGGGCACGAATCTGTGCAGTTCCTCAGCTCTATTTCCTAGTGATGGGCATGCTGGAAATGTCTGGGAGATCAATAGATTTAAATTCAGTGATCCAAAACTGGGAGCATGTCACAGGGGAGGATTATTTTCAGAAGAACAGGGGCCGAACATTTAAATGTTGCAGGTTGTAAACAGGCCGATGTTTCTCAAGTCTTTCATGCTCTCTGATATTAAGAGATTAGTTTGAGACAAGATCTTTGGATCCTCATGAAGGTTTAATGTTATTTCTTAGCTAAGCTGTTAATAACTGGCTAGAGATTTTATAGATACATGTATATGGTTCCCACTGAGATTTTATGCTAAAAAGTGATTTCTCATACCCTTCATTTCCCAGTCCAGATGTGAAGTCTTATTTCCTTACATTTTAACAGCTGGCTGCCAGAAATTGAGGGAAATGTTTCTGAATGTAGTATATATCTAATATATCTAATTCACTGTGTTATTGAGTTGGAGGTAGAAGAGTGAAGATTATTGCCCCAATTTCTTCATCTTTTCTCCTCACTAGCAACAGAAATGAATTAATTCTCAAGCTCTAATGGCAAGAATTCTCTAAAGCAGCATTATTTTGGCCGACTGCAAGGCAGCTGACTAATGCTAAGTCCCTCTGATTAATATGATGGTAGCTAAACAGTGCAGAAATAGCGAGAAGCCAGCAATCCTTTTCCTGCTAGCACTGTTTTCCTGATGTCTGCAGTAATCAGCAGCATGCTGCCTAACATAGAAAAGTCTCTAAATTGGACAAACATTTCACTTTTACTTTCTGTATAATTCTCCCTTTTTTCATGGTGGTTGTCAAGTTCAATCACTTTGGTGCTAGGCTTTCATAATTGCCTGTTATTTGCATATCTGAAAAATATGATGTAAAGAACACAACCTGAATATGTGGATGGATCTAGAACAGACATCTTTTGCTTAGAGTAGAGCCAAGCAGTGTATGATATTTACAACGTGTAAGGTAGCACTAACTTTAGTTACTGTTCACATCCAGTGCTATGCACACACTTTTCTGGATCAGAGTGTCTAACTCAAAGCGGTGCAATATCAGACTAAAGGTTTGATTTCCTTAAATCTGGAAAAAATATCTGTAAACATTTTACACTAGAAACCATGACTTTGAGTTTCCTGATCTTTGAGCTTTCAAAAAGCCGTGGGCAAAACAGCCAGGGTTCCAATCTCAGCAGCTTAAGTTTTCTTCTTTTCTCTGCACCATCTCAAATTTGCCTATATCTGAGCAGAGAGAAATTGGAAATGATCCAAAGAAAAGCAACAAAAAGAATAGAGAGGTTTAGAAAACATGACCCAGGAGAAAATCCTGAGAGGATTGAATTAATTTCATTTAGAGGAGACTGAAAAGAGGCAAGCTAAGAGGTTGCAAGTACAGAGAGCACAGGGTGGTTAGTGGCTCTTCGTGTCAAATAAGGATACCAAAACAAATGTATGGGCTATTTTGCAGCATAGAAGATGTGGAAAAACTTTGTGTCAGCTTGCTAATATGGGTGAGAAGTCCTACTTCCTGCAGATTTTTAGTCATGAGTACAGAAGTGTCTTTCAGGGATATTCTGGTCTTTGCTTCTGCTGAGGAGCCCCAGCTCTACAATTCTGTGATTTCCCAAGCACTCTGCCCACAAACCCGAAAAGGAGTTATTTAATATCTATTCATTCTTTCACTAGGATGCCTATTAGCTAGCTTTTCCATTTGCTGTTAGGAGACAAGTACTCTTTTCCTTTCAGGTGACAAGTGTTTTTGTCCCCATCAAGCCTCATTCCTGAATGTAGGGGGAGAAACAAAGCCGAAAGAGAATGGCACTTTCTAATCTTACTCACTCAGTGCTAGAATATTGTTTTAACATAAAATCCCCTCAATATTGTAGAGGGAAAAAGGAGTAGGAAGAGGTTATCTCCTTGTCCTTGATTTGAGCAGCAGATGCTGGCTTTTAAAATCTTTGCAGGAAGCATCTTTTTAGCATCTCTCTTTTACTCTTTTCTTGCAGGATACTGATAAAACTCAAGGCTTTCTAAAATGCCAAAGGTCTTTTTTCTTCGGTGGTGTTTCATTGTTTTCTGATTTCCGTTTACGACTTGCTTTGTCCGCATCGCCACTGTGATTTGACCTCTTTTTCTCTGCCATTTGTGTACTCTCCTTAGGTACTGGTGCTCCACCCCCAAGGGGGAAGGTGATATTATGAGACAGAGGTGTTGGGATGGACTCATCATCCCTCTCTGCTGTAGTGTTTTCTTTTTCCTTGGATGGATTTTCATAGTTTTGTAATCCCCATCTATGACTTCCTATGATTACATCATCATCACTTCCAGTGGGGCTTGTTTTCTCTGCTACCTCCTTGTTTTCTGCTGCTCCACTTGCAGGGGGAAGTATGGGAATATGAGAGAGAGATGTTGGGATGGACTCATTATCACTCTCTGCTGTAGTGTTTTCTTTTTCCTTGGCTGGATTTTCATAGTTTTGTAAGTCCCATCTATGACTTACTATGATTACATCATCATCACTTTCACTGCTGCTCGTTTTCTCTGCTACCTCCTTGTTTTCTGCTGCTCCACTTCCAGGGGGAAGTATGGGAGTATGAGAAGGAGATGTTGGGATGGACTCAGTATCACTCTCTGCTGTAGTGTTTTCTCTTTCCTTATCTGGATTTTTATAGTTTAGTAAGTCCCATGTAACCCTTACTAAGATTACATCATCATCACTTTCACTGGTGCTTGCTTTCTCTGCTACCTCCTTGTTTTCTGCTGCTCCACTTCCAGGGAAAGGTATGGGAGAATGAGAAAGAGATGTTGGGATGGACTCATTATCACTCTCTGCTGTAGTGTTTTCCTTTTCCTTGGCTGTTTTCTTATAGTTTAGTATTTCCCTTCTATGACTTACTGTGCCAACATCCTCATCACTTTCACTGCTGCTCGTTGTCTCTGCTACCTCTTTGTTTTCTGCTGCTCCACATCCAGGGGAAAGTATGGGAGTATGAGAAGGAGATGTTGGGATGGACTCATTATCACTCTCTGCTGTAGTGATTTCTTTTTCCTTAGCTGGATTTTTATAGTTTTGTAAGTCCCATGTAACCCTTACTAAGATTACATCCTCGTCACTTTCACTGCTGCTCGTTTTCTCTGCTACCTCCTTGTTTTCTGCTGCTCCACTTCCAGGAGAAGGTATGAGAGTATGAGAAAGAGATGTTAGGGTGGACTCATTATCACTCTCTGCTGTAGTGATTTCTTCATGTTCAGCCATAGTTTTATCGTTTAGTAATTCACATGGAAGATTTGCTATGGTCATGTCGTCATCATCACTGCTTTCGCTTGTTGCCTTTTCCTCTGACATTTCTCTTAACTGAGGTTCCCCTTTCATGAATATGAAAGTGTTAGATGGAGGGTTTGGGATGGACTCATTGCTACTCTTCTCATCTGCTTTTTCATTGTTTTCTAATTCAAAATTATGACCTAATATGTTTACATCATTGTCATCTATTTCGTTTGTCCTCTTTTTCTCTGCTATCTCCTTGTTTTCTGCTGCTCCACTTCCAGGGGAAAGTATTGGAGTATGAGACACAGGTGGTGGGATGGACTCCTTGCCAGTGTTTAACATTTTTACCTTTTTCTTAGTTGGAGTTTCATCGTCTTCTAATTTCCGTTTACGACTCGCTTGGACTGTGTCATCACTCTGCTTTGTCCTCATTTGTCCTCTGTCATTGTCACCTCTTTTGTTTGTCCTCTTCTCTGCCTTTTTCATGCTCTTCTTATTTTCTACTGCTCCAGTCTGTGGGTGCAGTATGGAAGTATGAGGCAGATGTGTTGGGATGGACTCATTGCCCATCTCTGCTGTAGTGTTTTCTTTTTCCTTAGCTGGATTTTTATAGTTTTGTAAGTCCCATGTAACCCTTACTAAGATTACATCCTCATCACTTTCACTGCTGCTCGTTTTCTCTGCTACCTCCTTGTTTTCTGCTGCTCCACTTCCAGGAGAAGGTATGAGAGTATGAGAAAGAGATGTTGGGATGGACTCATTGTCACTCTCTGCTGTAGTGATTTCTTCCTGTTCAGCCATAGTTTTATCGTTTACTAATTCACATGGAAGATTTGCTCTGGTCATGTCGTCATCATCACTGCTTTCGCTTGTTGCCTTTTCCTCTGACATTTCTCTTAACTCAGGTTCCTCTTTTATGAATATGAAAGTGTTAGATGGAGGGTTTGGGATGGACTCATTGCTACTCTTCTCGTCTGTTTTTTCATTGTTGTCTAATTCTAAACTATGACCTAATGTGTTTACATCATTGTCATCTCTTTCATTTGTCCTTTTAGTCTCTGACGTTTTTATTATCGCCTCATTGTCTGATGTGTCACCTCTAGGGTTAAGTATGAGAGTATGAGACAGAAGTGTTGGGATGGACTCATTGCCAGTCTCTGATGTAGTGTTTTCTTTTTTCTCAGCTGTTTTTTCATTGTTGTCTAATTTCTGTTTAGGACTCCCTTTGACTGCATTGTCACTCTGATTTGTCCTCCTTTTCTCTGCCATTTTTATTCTCTCCTTGTTTTGTGGTGCTTCACCCCCAGGATGAAGTATTGGAGCATGAGATCCAGGTATTGGGATGGACTCATTGCCAGTGTTTAACTTTTGTACCTTTTGCTCAGTTGGAGTTTCATTGTCGTCTAATTTCCGTTTACGACTCGCTTGGACTGTGTCATCGCTCTGCTTTGTCCTCATTTGTCCTCTGTCATTGTCACCTCTTTCATTTGTCCTCTTCTCTGCCACTTCCATGCTCTCCTTATTTTCTGCTGCTCCAATCTGTGGGTGCAGTATGGAAGTATGAGGCAGATGTGTTGGGATGGACTCATTGCCCGTCTCTGATGCTGTGTTTTCTCTATTCTCAAGTGTTTTTTCATCTATGTCTACTATACCAACTCTGAGTTTATATTTCCTTATTGCTGCCATCACTTGAAGAAAGAAAGTGCCCTGGGAGAAAACAGAGAAAATTAAGAATACTCCTACTGTGCAATGCCCAGGATAAGCATGCAGATTGTGGACACCATGCTGAGAGAAAGCTCTTCAATAGTTAGTAATTATCAGACTTGCTGTAATTACTCTTTCCTGTGTAAATGTTAAAGCCCCTTAAATATTTTTGGTAGCTCTTGGTAATGGCTGTTTGTTTGTGTTAAGCAGTGCCAGTGTACCAGTCTCTTACACCTGCAACAAGAGAGGGAAAAGCTGGCTTTCAATAAAAAAGGAAAAACCCAACCACACCTCTGTGACTCTTTGACTTGCATTGTGTGTTGTTGCAGGGTGTAGAAAAAACATTATGGCCTGAGTTTTGAGAGCTGGTAAGCCCAGGAAGTGCCATCAGATGCAGGGGTGTGTGTATTAAAAAAACAGGCAGATTTTTATTACAGAGTAGGAAGAGCTCCAAGTGGAGTCCCAGCTTCAGCTGGGAATTTGGGTTCAAAGCCATTTCTTCCTAAACTGTCTGCAAAGTATACTGAAGTGCTGCTACTCAGAAGCAAGCCACCCCTCCCCTAGTAATGAACAGCCTAGTTTTCAGTTTGGGGAACCTGTAGCAGATCCAGACTGGCATAACAAGGTGCAGAATTAGGTCCATAAACCTCTTCTCAACATCAGTTCCAGTACAACAGGGAAGGTGACATGACCTGCTGTGGTGGTTTAGGCTCGGTGCTGGCCCGGATGCCACTGCACAGAACACACCTGGGAGGTCCCTACGGGTGGGCCCAGCCCAGAGGGTGGTCACAGGCAGGTATTCAATCCCATAATGCCCTGCTCCCCTATAAAATGCCCATGCGGGCATTTTCGTCCCCAGCTGCAGCCTAGGTAAAATGGCATGAGCCGCCTCCCTTGGGCCTGCCCAGGCCCGAGGCTGGGTTGGGGGGGAGGAAAGAGCCCTGGGGGGGGGGTTTGGGTGTACCCCCAGGTGGGGATGGGATGCTCTTGGGCATGTTCTGGGATCTCTCTCTTTGTCACGGTGCTTGTGGTTCTCTGTAAAGCTTTCATTGGTGTTTGTTTTTGAATTGTTTTGCTATTTAAACTTTCCATCCCTTTTGCAATCCCTTTGACTGAGTCGTTGTTTCTGCCCTGCGGTGGGGAGGGGGTTTGCCCCAACCCATTACATTTTGGCGCACCAACGTGGGGCTGGCTGCTGTGCCCACTCTGCAGATCGATTGCAAAAGATGGAGAGTTTAAATTTAGTTCTGGGCGTCGGTTTGGGTTTGCAAGTTGGGGCTCAAGTTTTGTTGCTGGGGCGACTGTGTGGACTCTCCTGTGGACTGCAGAAGGACTCCTGGTGCCTGCTGATAGCACGGAAGTCCCTCGTGCTGCTTGGGAACAGCGAGGGGTGGCTCTTTCTGTGACTTTTCTGCCCAGGGCGGCTTAAGAATGCTCAACTAGCCTAAGAAGGCGAGACCTGCCTTCTCCTTCTCGTTCTCTGCGGAGCGACGAGTGGCAGGGAGCGGAACGGAGGAGGGGCAGCGGCAAGCAGAGCAGGGTCGGCCCACGGCCGCTGCGGGGGATGGCCTCCCGCGGCGAGCGGGCAAGCGACGGCTTCTGAAACCCGAGGGGGTGGAGGTGACTTGGACTCTGCATCGCGGCGACAGAGACGGCGGGGGCCGGGCCGGCTGCGTTCAAGCGGCAGCGGCACCGCCGAGCCGGGCTGCGTTCAAGCGGCAGCGGCACCGCCGAGCCGGGCTGCGTTCAAGCGGCAGCGGCACCGCCGAGCCGGGCTGCGTTCAAGCGGCAGCGGCACCGCCGAGCCGGGCTGCGTTCAAGCGGCAGCGGCACCGCCGAGCCGGGCTGCGTTCAAGCGGCAGCGGCACCGCCGAGCCGGGCTGCGTTCAAGCGGCAGCGGCACCGCCGAGCCGGGCTGCGTTCAAGCGGCAGCGGCACCGCCGAGCCGGGCTGCGTTCAAGCGGCAGCGGCACCGCCGAGCCGGGCTGCGTTCAAGCGGCAGCGGCAGCTGTAAAACTGTCCCTGGTGTTTTCGGACATGCTCCGAGAATGGCGCCAAGCACCTGGCTCCGCCTTTTCTCTTCTCAGCGAGTTGTGCTGCAGCCGCCCCTCTGCTGGGGGAAGGCTGTGAACCGGATGCGGTGATGCCTCGGTACGCGAACCCCCCGGGGGGGCGATGTGCCTGCGATGTGCCTGTGATAAGCCTGCGATGTGCCGGCGATGTGCCGGCGATGTGCCTGCGATGTGCCTTTGTGTAGTTTCGGACCGCAGCTGGAAGCAGTCGGCTGAGGCTCCCTGGAGGGATGGAGAAAAGCGGTCGTTGCTCTGACCGGCTTGCCCCAGGGGTGGAAAAAAGCAGCTGATTAACTGTAAAAGCAAACAAAGGCTCGGCTGAGAAGTTGTGAGGTATTGCCAGGTGACCAGGATGTCCCAACGAGTCCACAAGGAATTCACACTGCAGGAGAATGACTCTGTGTCACTGGGAGGTTGCATCATATGAGGAAGAAGAACTGGAATGGACTGGTACTTGAGCATGAATGAGAGGCTGTGTGGAAGGACGCCCAGATGAAGACCTGGACTGTTGCTAGACATGTCATCAGAAGAGTTCTAGTTTGATGATATGTTCTGGGTGCAGGGAATATGGTACTGAATAAGGGGTGGCGTGTGGTGGTTTAGGCTGGGTGCTGGCCCGGATGCCACTGCACAGAACACACCTGGGAGGTCCCTACGGGTGGGCCCAGCCCAGAGGGTGGTCACAGGCAGGTATTCTATCCCATAATGCCCTGCTCCCCTATAAAATGCCCATGCGGGGTCTCCACTTCCTCTTTCGTCCCCAGCTGCAGCCTAGGTAAAATGGCATGAGCTGCCTCCCTTGGGCCTGCCCAGGCCCGAGGCTGGGTTGGGGGGGAGGAAAGAGCCCTGGGGGGGGGGGGGGTTTGGGTGTACCCCCAGGTGGGGATGGGATGTTCTTGGGCATGTTCTGGGATCTCTCTCTTTGTCACGGTGCTTGTGGTTCTCTGTAAAGCTTTCATTGGTGTTTGTTTTTGAATTGTTTTGCTATTTAAACCTTCCATCACTTTTGCAATCCCTTTGTCTGAGTCGTTGTTTCTGCCCTGTGGTGGGGAGGGGGTTTGCCCCAACCCATTACAAGGTGTCAGGAAGTTGCTTTAGCCCTTAAATAACAACCTGGATGCTTACTGATATGAAATGGTAGATCTGGGATCCTCCCAGCCAGTACGAAGTGCAGTAAATCTCTGTGTGGGTGCAGCTGTGCTGCTATCCTGCAGGGCTGGGGAACTGAGAGCAACAGCTGGTGAGGGTCTGTGGGCTGCAGGGGCACAGAGGGAAGCAGTTCCCTTCTGATTTTACTTCCCCATGGACAGCTGAATCTTAACAGGACTAACTGCAGGGACACCAAATGTGCAGGGAGATTGTTGTAGTGCTCTGCATCCAATGGAAATCTTCTCTGTATTTCTTCATTTCTTCGGGTCTCTTAAGCCCCTGGGTGAGTAGGATTTGCTTGTTCTGGTCAAATGATAGGTTGCATCTTTGCACCACTGATCTGCTCTGAGCTGGCCCAGCAGCAGCTCTGCTCAGGCTGGGAGTGCCCAGCTCAGCCTCTGCTCACTCAGGCACTTGCTGAAGCTCAGGGCAGCTTGGCACAGCCAGGGGCTGCTGCTAGCAGGGAGAAGCTGAGGGGCAGAGCTCCTGCCAAGGCCTGGGGGGCACAGAGCCTCTGCCTCAGGCTTGCTGCTCTGCACACCAAGGGCACTGCCACAGCTCTGCCCCACCTTGGGGGGCAGGAAGGCAGAGGGGGCAGCTGTGGGGAGGAGCAGGCAGCAGAGGGGAGCCTCAAGTGCCCCCCAAGGGATTGCAGCCCATGGATGGCATCTTCAGCAGCAAGCTGAGGGCTGCCCAGGCTCAAGCCTCTTCTTCCCTGGCTGCTGTCCCAGCAGGACTCTCTCCCTTCTGCCTTCCATCCCCATCCCTGTCTTCCTCACTCCAGCTCCAGAATCCAGCTCCTGAATCCGCTTCCCATCTGCTGCTGAGCCCAGGCTGGGACTTGCCCAGGGCCTGCCCCCAGCATCAGTGGTGCCAGTGGTGCCATCCTTGCCCTCAGGGCTTGGCTTCCATCTTGGTTTGTGTCTCTATCCCATGGCATTGTTCTTCTTCCCATCCCAGCTGGGTTAGTTTCTTCCCCAGCCCATCAGCCTCTCTCCCTTCTTCCCTTTCTCTTCCCTTAGGAAAGGCAGAGGGGTTCATGGAGAGCCTCTGGCACTCCTCTGGTGCCCAGCCCTGCCCTGCCCCTCAGTTTGGGATCACTAACCCCACAGCAGCCTAATCACCAAAGGGCAGGTGACATTTTCTAGGACCCTCTGA
Source organism: Melanerpes formicivorus (assembly GCF_026170545.1). NCBI lineage: Eukaryota > Metazoa > Chordata > Aves > Piciformes > Picidae > Melanerpes > Melanerpes formicivorus. The sequence continues at coordinate 234,508 of NW_027142598.1, read as the reverse complement.
GCCAATGCTGTGGATTAAGCCAAATGTTATCAGTTTCCATCAAATAAGTTCACAGAGGACCTCTGTGGCTCCATCCTCCTGGCACCTTCCCTTCTGAAAGACAAAACTTAATTCAAACCAGGACCTTGTGGCTGGGCACCTCCTTTGTCAGAGGCAGCTGTAGCAGCAAGAAGCACTTCAGACACCAGAACTGCCAACCCTTGCAGCTTTGCGTGAGACTCAGTGGATTTAGAACTCCTTAAGCTTCATCCCCTGAACCCTTCTGATTGCAGAAAGTTGCAGATATCATTTAAAAGATGTCATAAAGAAAGGAAGTCAGTTCTGAGCCTTGTGTTCAAAAGCCTCAGTTCTAGGAGGTAAAGGACAATAGTCCCAAATGTAATTAAATCACAGAATCAATAAGGTTGGAAAAGACCTCAGAGATCACCAAGTCCAACCTATCACCCAACACCTCCTGACAACTCAACCATGGCTCCAAGTGCCACATCCAATCCCCTCTTGAACACCTCCAGGGATGGGGACTCCACCACCTCCCTGGGCAGCACATCCCAGTGCCCAATTCCAAGCAGAGTTCAATGTCATGGTATTGCCAACTGCTGGCCTTTGACATTTCCATGGCTTTTCTGTCCATGGAAATTGATCTTTCTTTGCATTGTTTCAATAAATGCAGATAGCACATCCCTCTCAAGACTCAGCCAAACTAAACAGTAACTAATGGCATCCTTTAAACCAGTTTTGCATGTCTTAGATTTCAATACAAGTGTAACTTCTTGATCTGCAGCATGCCAAAACATATTGAGTGACATCCTAATAATCTGAAACTGTTTTCCTCTTCATTCAGATGAGTCCAAACACTTTATAGCTATATATGTGTGTGTGCTTATGCACAAATAAATGTGTGTATAGGCCACTGAGGTCTTCAAAGCTAGGCCATACTGGATGCAGGCTGCATCAGTGTCAGAAACTATACTAGTGATACAGTAGCAGCAGGCCTTGGGCAGCATTGCTACCACATTTATGTTCAGGCACAGCTGTTACTATCACATCTCAGTAGAGAGAGAGAAGTCTTGTACTTTGTTCTCCCAACTCTACCTGCCTTTCTAAACCTGCACAATCCTTTCTGGTGCTGAAGGCAAATCTTGTTGCCCAACCCACAAGCCAGTACTGTTCTTTCCCCAGCAACAGTTTGGATGAATAGATGTTCCTCTGAGGTCCCTGGATGGAATAAGTGAGGAGAAATGTTGAAGCATAAGGGAAGGCAGGAGAGTGAAAGACAATAGGAAAGTTAGGGAAAGGGATCTCAGCCTTGGGGACAGGCCAGAACAAAAATGATGTTGTGTATGAACTGATTTCACAGATCACTGCTGTGAGAGAGAGGTAAGGAAAAACTTAATGTGCTCCAACCACAGCTTTGTGCCATTTCTGCACAAGTGAAGATGGGTTACCATCAGGTGGAGGCTTGATGCCAAAGGTGGGATTGGAGCAAATTGGATGGAAATTATCAGCTCCCACCCAGCCCTGCCCCCTCCAAATCCCCACCCCCCAAAAAAAACCCAAAAGGTGAAGGACTAAATGGGTAGATTTTTTTTTCACCTAGTTAGCAGGAAGCAATCTGTTGAAATGATTCTTGGAGCACTCCAAAGGGGTTTTGGCATGGTGCCTTGGGAACCTGGGTGAGGTGCATGTATCCTTGAAGGAGTGAGAAGAAAACTGTACACACCAGGATTTCCATGGCTCACCTAGTGATAGTAAGTTATTAGCTGTCACCACTGGGGCACAGAGCACTGGAGAGGTTGTGGAGTCTCCTGCTCTGGAGACTTTCAAAACCCCTCTGGATGTGTTCCTGTGCAACCTGTGTTAGATTCTGTGTCCTGCTCTGGCAGGGGGGTGTTGAACTTGATGATCTTCGGAGGTCCATTCCAACCCCTAACATCCTGTGATCCTGTGGTTATGTCTTTGTTCAGAGTAAAAACCAGCCCAAAGGTGAAACTGCTCCAGGGTGTTATGTGGATGAAGAATGGCAGAACAGCTCAGCTGGTACCACCCTCTTTGGTGATAGTTTTGAGGCTGTTGGTTGATCTGTGGCTGGTCACAAGTGATTGATATTTCTTTCTACTTCTGAAACCCTTTTTCCCCTCTAGTGCTCCCCTGAGAATAACATAACAACATGCACAGGATTGCTCTGTCAGCAGAGTGTGTTCTGACTTTGCTTCCCATCTACCTGAGAGCCATATGCACAGGATTGCTCTGTCAGCAGAGTGTGTTCTGACTTTGCTTCCCATCTCCCTGAGAGCCATATGCACAGGATTGCTCTGTCAGCAGAGTGTGTTCTGACTTTGCTTCCCATCTCCCTGAGAGCCATATGCTTTCAGTAGCAGTGAGAGAGTTAAATTTCACAGTACTGAAGGATGCTGGACTTGGAAAATTGACCATAGGCTATCATAATTATTGATATTTAGCAGGTGAAAAATCTGCCCAGGCCACTGTTATTGCAGCAGACATAAATGTCACAGGATAAACTGCTGCTGTGCCCTGTCACTCCTGCCATGGACATGTAGATAGAGATCCTCAGTGGGACTGCGGGACGTGTAAATATCCTGCCCGCTGTGGCTGGGACTAGCCTTGGCTCCACTGGGATGTGCTGTCAGGTGAGGGGTGTAAAAGCTTAGCAAATTACTGGGAACCTTCAGACCTTGCCTGAGGCTCTGGGCCTGGAAACAGGAGTGGGTGTTCTCTGCTTGGTTAGTGTCAATATCCACCTCCCTTTAAAATATTAACACAACAAAATACAGATTTGAACACAGTGTGAAGGGAAGTGTCTCCTAAAGTGACAGGAGATATTACTGAGCCCTCTGCAAGGGCTCTAACTTAGGATGCTTATCATCTTTTAGTGTCTGGTTGTGGCTCTTCTTAAATGCATAGACCTTTCAGAATTCAAAGGACTATTTTCCTTTCCTTTCTGATGTGGCCTTCTTTCTCCCCACATACCCTGAGCCATCAACTTTCATTCTCTGCTGTGCTCCTGGAAAACATGAAGGCCAGGGTCTGAGAATAGGGTTTTTTCCTCAATTAAAACCAGAAAGCAGGCAAGTGAAAATAATCTGAAGATTTCAAGAAGCTGCATGGGGGAAAAAAAGTAAGAGTCACATATCTTGTGTGCAGTGACAGTCTAGTAAGTAAGATCATGGTTTCTTTCTTAATTGTACCTGTGTGAAAGAATCGAGTGTTGCACACAGGTATCATTTAATAAGCATGCAGGTGTGTCTGCAGCCTTTTGATCCCCCATTGGCAACACTTTACACCCCCACTCTCTACACAAGGGTGCATGGGCTTCCTGCGGCTGTAAGGAACCACCCCAGGGGCACCCCCAAACCTACTTTTCTGCCGTGGCTTTCTCCCCGGAGGCAGGGTCTGGTGGGGACCGGGGCGGTGCGGAGCTGGGCCGGGGCGGTGCGGAGCTGGGCCGGGGCGGTGCGGAGCTGGGGCGGTGCGGAGCTGGGCCGGGGCTGGCCGCGCTGTTCGCCGCGCTGCCACTGGGGCTATCTTTGTCCCATTTTCCATCCAGCAGCAGGGTTCTCGGCGGTTTGAGCGAGCCGTGCATCCAGGAGCCAAAACAGATGACCACCCTCCATCCCCCCCTCCCCACACACACTCACACGCACACACACACGCACCCCTCGGGGCACCGTCGCGGCGCCGAGATCACCCGCCGGACATCAAGCGAAAGGGATTCGTCTGGAGGGCAATTTCGGCTCGGGGGAGATCTATTGGATTAGTAGGATCATCTGCTTGCGGACGGAGAGAAGGAGCGTTTGATCATTTCTATTGCTTGCCTGATGGTCGGATTTAAATGGAGGTGGCTCGGCACGGATGAGGCTGAATTCCGGAAGGGGATTTCCAGCTCCCCGCTCCCCTCGCCCCGATCCGAGGAAAGGGGAGAAAAATAGGGAAAAATCGATATAATTGGGAAGTGTCCGGGGCACGATTGGGAAACCTCCAGCTCGCAGCGGCTGGGAGCGAGCCGGAGAAGGCGAATCCAGGGAATTCCAGTTTCAGCTGCGGCTGCAGAACAGCGGCCGTGAACTGGTAACTCCTTTGATGCTCTCGGCGTGCGGGGCGAGCCCGAGCCGGGATGGAGGGAGGCGGTCGGGATGGAAGGGGGCAGCCCGGGGTGCTGAGCCACCCCCTACCCCCCTGCAGCCCCGAACAGGGCAGGGCGGCTGCGGGGCCGGGGCTCGGGGCTGAGCCCGGGGACGCTTTGCGGTTCCGGTTTGGGATCCGTGTGTGAATGTGCGTGCGTGTCCGCGGGCAGGGAGATGCCACTGAAGCTGCTGCAACCGGCCCGGGGTGCGGGGCGGCGCGGGGGCTGCGCGGCTGCGGCGGCGAGCCCGAGCTGTGCCTCGGGGGACCTGCGGGAGGCAGGAATCGCTGCGGGGAGGGGTGGGGGGTGGGTGGGGGGAGCAGGGTGTTGGGAGGAGATTCGCGCACACACACACACACAGCCCCGCACACGCACACCCCACATCCCCACAAGCGCGGTCCGCCCGCTGGCTCCTGCCCCCGCCGCCGCCGCCCGAGCGAACTTTTCCTGCCCCGGTGCCCCCGGGCAGGCCGGGACCAGCTCTCGCCTTCGGCCCGGGCACGGAGCTGCGCGGTCGATGCCGCCTCCTCCGCGCAGTGCCGAGGCTCTCTGAGGCTGCCATGCCTTTCCCCTTTCCCTTCTTCAGACATCTTCTCGCCTGGGTGTAAAGTCCGGGTTTGTCTCTCCCCTCCCCGTTCCTCTCTTCCTGACGATCGCACTCGAGCCTCATCTTCACTTGCTGAAGGAAAATCAGTTTTCAACAGGTTTAATTACAATTAATCAGTCAAGTTACTTAATATTAATTGACTTATAATTAAAGGCAGAAAGTTACCTTGGAATCAGGAGAAAGGATGTTACCTGGGCTCGTTTTAAGGATCCATATGGCTCTACAGCAATGACATTAACATAATTGTTTCAATACAAGAAGGAAGAGCTTGATCAAAGGGCTGCGTTCCTGCTGCTTCAGGGGACACAATCTGGGCAAGCTCTTTTCTCCTGTAAATGTGCTGACCTTTGTAAGGAATCCCATTTGAGTTTGACGCTGGTTTTGCTTGCTGGAAGGCCAGTTGATTTCGGCTCTAACAACTCTGATATTAAAAAGCCACCAGCATGCAATGGAAACATATCTTATGGCAGTTATCAATATCAAAGGGAATGTGATTAGGTGTTCTGTAAATGTGAAATGAAGAGGATGATTTTTTCCCCTCCCCAGCATGAATTGTTGTAGGAAATATTTCTTTCCAGCACAGGCATCCACAGTGGCAATATTTCCATTTCTCCATAGCCTTAGTGGGCTCAGGCAGTGCTGGTAAATTCACAGAGATAATTGAGGTCTGAAACCATCAGTGCCCAAACCAACTTTTTCGTACTTCCTGCAGACCTAAGGGTCCTTTTAGGCTGGTTTATTTTTTCCAGCAGCAGTGTGTTTGATGCCTCTACAGAGCATTGCTGCTGGTGACAGAGCAGCACTGGGATCCTTGGGACCTTTTCTCCTACTTGTTTCCTGTTTTCCATTGGCTTAGTTGAAACAAAGGACACTTATGAAATGGCATGTCTGTTACTGCAGGCACCTGACAAGTGAGAGACTCGTGGATGATAGAAATGAACGTTTAAAACTAGATCCCATGATTCAGGGCCCTGAGTTTCGAAGCTCCTGATTTCCATTGGCTGCGCTGAGACTTGTGTGGGCTCAGCAGCTGTAACACGCAGCCCACTGCTGCAGCTTTGGAACTGCAGAGTGGGAGCCAAAAGCTGAGTAGCCATGTTTGAAAGTGCTGGTTGGGTGTTTGGTTTGTTGTGGGCTTGTTTGGGTTTAGTTCTTTATTTTCATTATTGTTTCTCTTTCTGTTTTTCCCTTCCTTCTTCATTCCTGGTGCACACTGCTGGGTTAAAGAGGAGCACTTCTTAGTTCCTTTTGATAAGTGACACTGCTTGTCTTAGACTGCAGCTACAGACTGCAGCGACCTTCCACAACCAATGCTGCAGTAAATCATTAGAGGGTCTTTAGGTGCATATAAAGAGATCCCATTTATTCTGCATACTTCATGTGAATCATATGCAGACTGTGGGAAGAAAAAGGAGCCTGAGGATAATCATACTGAGTGTGCTGGGAAGCATCAGTGGTGCCAGTGGTGCCATCCTTGCCCTCAGGGCTTGGCTTCCATCTTGGTTTGTGTCTCTGTGTCTCTATCCCATGGCATTGTTCTTCTTCCCATCCCAGCTGGGTTAGTTTCTTCCCCAGCCCATCAGCCTCTCTCCCTTCTTCCCTTTCTCTTCCCTTAAGAAAGGCAGAGGGGTTCATGGAGAGCCTCTGGCACTCCTCTGGTGCCCAGCCCTGCCCTGCCCCTCAGTATGGGATCACTAACCCCACAGCAGCCTAATCACCAAAGGGCAGGTGACACTTTCTAGGACCCTCTGAGCCAATGCTGTGGATTAAGCCAAATGTTATCAGTTTCCATCTAACAACTTCACAGAGGACCTCTGTGGCTTCATCCTCCTGGCACCTTCCCTTCTGAAAGACAAAACTTAATTCAAACCAGGACCTTGTGGCTGGGCACCTCCTTTGTCAGAGGCAGCTGTAGCAGCAAGAAGCACTTCAGACACCAGAACTGCCAACCCTTGCAGTTTTGCATGAGACTCAGTGGATTTAGAACTCCTTAAGCTTCATCCCCTGAACCCTTCTGATTGCAGAAAGTTGCAGATATCATTTAAAAGATGTCATAAAAAAAGGAAGTCAGTTCTGAGCCTTGTGTTCAAAAGCCTCAGTTCTAGGAGGTAAAGGACAATAGTCCCAAATGTAATTAAATCACAGAATCAATAAGGTTGGAAAAGACCTCAGAGATCACCAAGTCCAACCTATCACCCAACACCTCCTGACAACTAAACCATGGCTCCAAGTGCCACATCCAATCCCCTCTTGAACACCTCCAGGGATGGGGACTCCACCACCTCCCTGGGCAGCACATCCCAGTGGCCAATCTCTCTGCCTGGGAAGAACTTTCTCCTCACCTCCAGCCTAAACCTCCCCTGGCACAGCCTGAGACTGTGTCCTCTTGTTCTGGTGCTGGCTGCCTGGGAGAAGAGACCAACCACCACCTGGCTCCAACCTCCCTTCAGGGAGTTGGAGAGAGCAAGAAGGTCTCCCCTGAGCCTCCTCTTCTCCAGGCTAAGCAACCCCAGCTCCCTCAGCCTCTCCTCACAGGGCTGTGCTCCAGACCCCTCCCCAGCTTTGTTGCCCTCCTCTGGACATGTTCAAGTGTCTCAAAGTCCTTCTGAAATTGAGGGGCCCAGAACTGGACACAGGACTTGAGGTTCAACTTCCCCAGCCCTTAGCACTGGAGAAGTGACTCACAGCTTGGGATGGTGGAGGGGCATCAGCCTGGTGACCACACCTATTGGATCACTGAATCACAGAATCAACCAGGTTGGAAAAGACCTCAGAGATCATCAAGTCCAACCTATGAGCTAATACCTAACACCTCCTGACAACTGAACCATGGCTCCAAGTGCCACATCCAAGCCTTTTCTGAACACCTCCAGGGATGGGGACTCCACCACCTCCCTGGGCAGCACATCCCAGTGGCCAATCTCTCTCTCTGGGAAGAACTTTCTCCTCACCTCCAGCCTAAACCTCCCCTGGCACAGCTTGAGACTGTGTCCTCTTGTTCTGGTGCTGGCTGCCTGGGTCAGACTTTGCCCTCGCAAGGATTAATGCTGTGTGTACCAACTGCATCAATGAAACCAGGAGGATCCTGGCATCACAGAGTGGTAGTGGTTGGAAGGGACCACCAGAGATCATCCACTCCAAGCTCCTTGCCAGAGCAGGGGCACCCAGGGCAGGTCACTCACAAATACATCCAGGTGAGGCTTGAAAGTCTCCAGAGGAAACTTCTCAACCTCTCTGGGCAGCCTGCTCCAGCACCCTCACACCAAAGAAGTTTCTCTTCATGTTGAGGTGGAAGATCAACCTCCAGTCTGCCAACCTCCAATCTGACAGCCCCCAGCCTGACATCCTCCAGCCTGCCAACCTCCAACCTGACATCCTCCAGCCTGCCAACCTCCAGCCTCCAGCCTGACAGCCTCCAGCCTCCAGCCTGACAACCTCCAGCCTCCAGCCTGACAACTTCCAGCCTGACTTCTGCAGCAGGTCTGCTGTGTGTCTGCACAGACACATGCAAGGCCACCTTGGGAACCTTTGTGCCTGCCCATGACCACCTCTGGGCCCTACAGAAGTCCTCAGAGGTAGGCTCAGGACATGCTGACCCTGCCTAGGGTCAGGGGATGCAGCAACCTTGTGGCCCTGCTGCCCTACAGGGTGGCTCCCTCCCAGTGGAACGCTGCTTAGGGAGCTGCAGAAGCCCCCCAGGCCACAGCAGCAGCAGCAGGACACAGTGACAGACTCAACCCTTCCCTACTCCTCAGCTCCACTTCAGAGATCTGGATTAGTGTAGGAATTCAGCAGAGGCTGTGCTGAAGCTGCACCTGCCCAAGAGATGGCAATGTCTCACTGTCAGACACAGCCTCTGCAAGGCAAAGAGCTTTGCATGAGGGAAAGCTTTTGTCTAAAGCTTATTAACCCATCCTGAACGCTGCAGGCAGGCTCTGTTTCCATCCTGTGCAATCCACTCAGCTGAAACTACCCAAGTCAAGAAGCATCTCCTGAGATAAAAGGCTGAGAGAGCCCCACAGCAGCAAATTTCCTGCAGCAGTTTTGTCCTGCTCCCCTGGGCCACAATGTCACACAACCACAGAGCTGTTTGGGTTGGAAAAGGCCTCTAAGATCACCCAGTCCAGTCAGCAACCCAACCCCACCATGGCCACCAAACCCTGTCCCCAAGTGCCGTGGCCACACAGCTTCCTTGAACACCTCCAGGGCTGGGGACTCCACCACCACCCTGGGCAGCCTGTGCCAGTCCCTGACCACTCTTGCAGCACAGACATTGTTCCTCATCCCCAACCTAAGCCTCCCCTGGCACACTTCCAGGCCATTTCCTCTTGTCTTATCACCTGATAGCAGAGAGAAGAAACCAACCTCCCCCCGGCTCCAGCCTCCTTTCCTGCAGACACACAGTGACACGGAGTCTTTGCAGGTCATCTTACATCAGGGAGTGCTGCAGCACCCTCTGCGCATCAGGCAGTGGAAAACTCAACTTCCCTTTCACCCAACTTCCTCTTTGCTCTGGCAAATATGTGCTTGGCAGGTTCCAGCAGGGATCACAGTGGTGTGCAGAGACCTGGGCAGGCTGAGAGCTGGGCACAGAGGAACCTAAGGAGGGTCAAGAAGGATGAGAGCAGAGTCCTGCAGCTGGGCAGGAAGAATCAACTGCAGCAGCACAGGCTGGGAGGGGGATCTGCTGGAGAGCAGCCCCAAGGAGAAGGAGCTGGGAGTGCTGGTGGGCAGCAAGCTCTGCATGGCACAGCAATGTGCCCTGGGGGCCAAGAAGGCCAAGGGGGTCCTGGGCTGCATCCAGAGGAGTGTGGCCAGCACAGCCAGGGAGGTTCTCCTCCCCCTCTGCTCTGCCCTGCTGAGACCTCACCTGCAATATTGCATCCAGCTCTGGGCTGCCCAGCTCAGGAGGGACAGGGATCTGCTGGAGAGAGTCTGAGGGAGGGCTGCAAGGCTGCTGAAGGGACTGCAGCACTGCCTGGGGAGGAGAGGCTGAGAGCCCTGGGGGTGGTTAGTCTGGAGAGGAGAAGGCTGAGAGGGATCTGATCAATGTCTATCCATAGCTGAGGGTCAGGAAGGAAGGGACAGGGACAGGCTCTGCTCAGTTGTGCCCTGGGATAGGACAAGAGGCAATGGATGGAAACTGCAGCACAGGAGGTTCCACCTCAACATGAGGAGGAACTTCCTCACTGTGAGGGTCCCAGAGGCCTGGAGCAGGCTGCCCAGAGAGGCTGTGGAGTCTCCTTCTGTGGAGCCTTCCCAGCCCTGTCTGGATGTGTTCCTGTGTGACCTGTGCTGGGTTCTCTGCTCCTGCTCTGGCAGAGGGCTTGGACTGGCAGATCTCCAGAGGTCACTTCCAACCCCTAGCATCCTGTGAGCTTGTGATCCTCGGCCCCTCACCCAGCAGCAGAGGCAGGGAATGTATCTCCCAGAGAAAGGGAATATAAGATAATCCCCAGCATCACTTTGAATTATAAAAGAGTGCAGACATTAGAGCTCCTGACTAGGGCAGGAGCAGAGTAACTTCCTTCCTTTCCATCTCTCACTGCAGGCCTTGAAAGGGGAGAAAGAGCCAAAGGTGCTGCGGTGGGAAGGATTTCTCTGTGCAAGGTGACAGAGCCTGGGCTGCACCCAAAGGCAGTGCCAAGCCCTGCCACCTGCCAGCCCTGCTGAGGAAATCATAGAATCATACAATCAGTGAGGTTGGAAAATACCTTTGAGATCAAGTCCAACCTGTCACCCAACACCTCCTGACAACTAACCCAAGGCTCCAAGTGCCACATCCAATCCCTGCTTGAACACCTCCAGGGATGGGGACTCCACCACCTCCCTGGGCAGCACATCCCAATGGGCAATCTCTCTCTCTGGGAAGAACTTTCTCCTCACCTCCAGCCTAAACCTCCCCTGGCACAGCTTGAGACTGTGTCCTCTTGTTCTGGTGCTGGGTGCCTGGGAGAAGAGACCAACCCCCACCTGGCTACAACCTCCCTTCAGGGAGTTGGAGAGAGCAAGAAGGTCTCCCCTGAGCCTCCTCTTCTCCAGGCTAAGCAACCCCAGCTCCCTCAGCCTCTCCTCACAGGGCTGTGCTCAAGGCCTCTCCCCAGCCTTGTTGCCCTTCTCTGGACACCTTCAAGTCTCTCAATGTCCTTCTTAACCTGAGGAGCCCAGAACTGGACACAGGACTCAAGGTGTGGCCTCAGCAGTGCTGAGCACAGGGCACAAGGACTTCCCTGCTCCTGCTGGCCCCACTGTTCCTGATGCAGGCCAGGATGCCCTTGGCCTTCTTGGCCACCTGGGCACACTGCTGGCTCATGTTCAGGCAGCTGTCAATCAGCACCCCCAGGTCCCTCTCTGTTTGGCAGCTCTCAGCCACTCTGACCCCAGCCTGTAGCTCTGCATGGGGTTGCTGTGGCCAAAGTGCAGCCCCTGGCACTTGGACTTGTTGAATGCCATCCTGTTGGCCTCTGCCCATCTGTCCAGCCTGGCAAGGCCCCTCTGCAGAGCCCTTCTGTCCTCTAACTGACCAACATCTGCCCCCAGCTTGGTGTCAGCTGCAAATGTGCTGATGCCTGACTCAATGCCCTCATCCAGATCATCAATGAAGATGTTAAAGAGGATGGGGCCCAGCACTGACCCCTGGGGGACGCCACTGGTGCCTGGCTGCCAGCTGGCTGTGGCACCATTCACCACCACCCTCTCTCCCTTCAGCTTTGAGTTTGCTACCAGGAGGGCAGTCACTCTAGAGGGAATCCTTCCTCTCTCTACAGTGTTCACATCGTTAGCGTTACCAAGGTGCTGGGGAAGGGATTCCCCACCGGATCCCCGAGCCCAAACAAATGAGAACGAAGTTTATTAACCTTTGGGGCAGGGAAATTATGATGAATAAAATGAATTAATTCCTTCTATCATCCTGCCTCTCAACCCTGAGGAGCCTTATCTTCTGAATTGGATGCAGAGGAAGGCTTCCCCAGCTCCTCTGGGGGCAGCTGGAGCTCAGCGCCGGTGACAACAGCGCTGAGGAGAAGCTGCACCTCGCGGCTGCTGCCCTCCAGCACAGTGTGAGCTGGCTCTGCCTCTGGCTCCAGCACCTGCCCAGAGAAGAGGGAAGAGTCACTGAGCAGAGCCCAGAGAGCCAGGCTGAGCAGGCAGCCTCCAGCAGCAGCCACACCCAGGGGCCACCAAGGCCATCCCCAGGCCTCAGCCCCCAGAGAGGGCAGCAGGAGAGCCTACTGCTGGAGGCTGGGGGTCACCTGCTGGCCAAAGCCACCAGCGCTGCAAACACAGCCCTGGGGACTGCCCCTGGCTCCCAGGGCCTGACCTTGCTTTTCCTGGCCCCTAGAAAGCCAGCAGCCTCTCCTGCAGGAGTCAGTTTCCCTCCTGCAGCTCTGGGGCTGGAGCAGCCCAAGAAGGAGCAGCTCCAGCAGCTCCTTTTCCTTCCTGTCCTAGCAGCAAGGATTTCCCAGAGAGAAGTCTCCTGTGGGGCATCAGCCACGCTGCTGGGGGCTGGGAAAGGGCACTGGGGGCTGGGAACCAACTCCTTTGGGAAGTCTCTGAGTGCTGTCCCTCTGCTGGGCAAGAAGCTTTGGGGCCCAGGTCTGACAATGGCTCAGCAGCTGGGGCAGAGGCAGCAGCCAAGAGCAGTGTGTTGGACAAGCAGGAAAGGCAGAGCAGGAGCTGCTGCTGAGATCCCCCCAGCAGAGAGCCCACAGCCAACAGCAGAGGAGGGTTGGGTTGGGAAAGACCTGGATGCCTGTGGAGGCCAAGCATCAGCCCTCTTCTCCAGAGGCCTGGCCAGCTCTGCTGCCCTGCTTGGTGCAGACAAGGCTCAGAGCTCAGCCCCAAGGGGCCAGGGAGCTGCTCAGCACACACAGCAGAGTGCTGCTGCTGCTGCTCTGCACCCCAAAGCAAGCAGCAGGGGCTTGAACTCCTTGGGAGTGCAAAGGCACTGAACCAGAGAGAGAGATCTGCCCTCCAGGGAATGGAGATCTGCTCAGTGCTGACCAACAGCTCAAGTGGAGGGCAGGGGGTGGGAGGCAAGGGGCTGGGGCCAGACTCTGCTCAGTGGTGCCCAGGGACAGACAAGGGGCAATGGGCACAAACTGGCACCCAGGAGGAGAAGAGGCTTTGGGGTGAGGGTGCTGGAGGCCTGGAGCAGGCTGCCCAGAGGGGTTGTGCAATCTCCTTCTCTGCACAGCTCCCCACCCCCCTGGCCCCTGTGCTGCTGGGCAAGCTGCTGGGGGTGCCCTGCTTGAGCAGGGGCTTGGACTGGCTGAGCTCCAGAGGGCCCTTCCAAGCTGCAGCAGGCTGGGCAAATGTGTTCAAAACTGTGAGCTCCCATCCAACACAGGCTGCAACACTTCAGCTCTTGGCTTAGGCTTTGCCTGTGGCCAAAGCCTCTCTTGTCAGAGACTTCCCCACCTTGGCTGAGCCCTCAGAGCCCCCAGCAGCCTCCTCCCCTCTCACACACTCTGCTGCTTCCCCTCAGGGATGGAGTCACTGCCAGGAGGAAGAGCAGCTCTTGGCCAGCAGAGAGGGAGATCTGCTGCCAGCAGCAGCTCCTCTTGGGGCAGCTCAGGGAGCTTTGGCTGCTGTGCTTCTCACCTTCTTCTTGAGAGGCCAGCTGGCACCTGGGGCCCTGGTGGTATCCACCCACTTGAGGGTGCCCAGGCGGTCATCCCAGTCAGGGACCTCCTCTGGGGGCAGCTGGAAGCAGATCTTGGACAGGAGACACCTCACAGGGTGCCTCTGGAAGGTGACCTCCACTGCTGACTGCAAGGTGACTGTAACATCTTTGGCACAGCCAGCATGCAGGTGCCCCACCTAGGGAGAAGCAGAGAGCCAAGACCAACCTGGGATCACTGCCAAGGCCAGGCAGGCTGTGGGTGTGGGGAGCAGCAGTGCCAGGAGCAGCTCTGTGAGGAGAGGCTGAAAGCCCTGGGGCTGTTGAGCCTGGAGAAGAGCAGCCCCAGAGAGGTTCTCTCAAAGCTTAGCAAGAGCTAAAGGGGAGGGCACAAGAGGCTGGGGCCAGGCTCTGCTCAGTGGTGCCCAGGGACAGGACAAGGAGCAGTGGGCACAGACTGGACCCCAGGAGGTTCCATGTGAAGAGGAGGAGAAAGTTGTTTGGTGTGAGGGTGCTGGAGGCCTGGAGCAGGCTGCCCAGAGAGGTTGTGGAGTCTGCTGGTGTGGAGAGCTTCCAACCCCCCTGGGCACTGTGCTGCTGGGCAAGCTGCTGTGGGTGCCCTGCTGGAGCAGGGGCTTGGACTGATGATGCCCAGAGGTCCCTTCCAACCCCTCCATGCTGGGACTGTGTGAAACTGCATCTGACTGAGTATTCATCTGGGCTTTGCTAGGGAGGAACAGCACCACAGGATGCCACCTCCCACAGCATGGAGCCTCTTCTGGCCCCAGCAAACCAGGGAGGGCATCTCCTGGGTGGCACTGAAAGGAGCTCTCACTGCTCCCTGGTGGCTCCCCAGTAGCTCCTGGGAAGCTGCCAGGCAGGGGCTGGGCAGCAGGGGGGCAGAGACAGCCAGGCAGGGGCTGGGCAGCAGGGGGACAGAGACAGCCAGGCAGGGGGTGAGCAGCAGGGGGACAGAGACAGCCAGGCAGGGGGTGGGCAGCAGGGGGGCAGAGACAGCCAGGCAGGGGCTGGGCAGCAGGGGGGCAGAGACAGCCAGGCAGGGGCTGGGCAGCAGGGGGGCAGAGACAGCCAGGCAGGGGGTGGGCAGCAGGGGGGCAGAGACAGCCAGGCTCACCTGGGGGCAGAAGTGGAAGGGGGCCTCAGGCAGCCACTGGAAGCGCAGGGCCTGCTCCCTGCTGCGGTTGGTGAGGCTGAAGGTCACGGAGCAGGGGGTGCCCAGGGCACAGGCCCCAAACTGGTTGTGGTGCCCTGGGGCAGCTGTTGGCAAGGAGAGAGAAAGGTCTCAGTGTGCAGGCAGACCCAGCTGCCCCCTTACACCACAGACACTCAGGGCTCTGCCTTCTCCAAGCCTTCCTTCCTCTGGCACCTGCAGCCCAGGACGTGGCTGGGCCTGGGCTGTGAGCTCAGGGGGCAGCTCCTGGGCAGACTTTCACCCTCTGCACCCCCAAGGCCTTCTCTGCAGGGCTGCTCTGGGCCCAGCATGGAGCCCTGAGGGACACCCCTCGTCCCCAGTCTCCATCTGGACATTGCTGATCACTGCCCTCTGGCTGTGAGCAATTCCTTAGCCAGCAGCAGTCCACCCCCAGAGGACACAGAGGATCAGCTGTGCTCTGCACAGCACCCCGGGGGCTGGCAGGCCTCCTTGCAGAGGTCCTCAGCCCAAAGCTGCTCTCTGGGAGCCCTCCCTGCTGGCCTGCAAGCTCCTGCCTGGGCAGGCCAGCTTCCCTGGGGCTGCCAAACAAGGCTGCTCTGCAGGCTCCAGCAGGGGACAGCAGCTGGCTGCTAAATCTGGGCCAGCCCTGCGCCGGCACAGCCTGAGCCCAGCCCTGGAGATTCCTGTGCCCTGCTCCGGCCTGGCAGCCTCTCCTCTTACCCTCCAGGCTGTCCTCCTCCAGGCTGCTCTCAGGGAGGTTCTCCTCCTCCCTGTCTGCCACCAGCCCCTGGATGTTGTCCAGGCTGAAGTCCTCCTGGCAGCCTGCCCCCAGCAGCCTGATGGTGCTGGCCCCAGCAGGGTTGTCCAGCACTGCCAGCTGCAGCTTCCCTTCCAGGCGTTGGGGCAGGCTGGCTCTGAAGAGCACCTCCAGTTCTGCTGCCTGCCCACACTGCAGGAGCAGGGAAGCAGTGTGGAGCTTCCTCTCTGCACAGAGATGGACAGCAGGGACAGGTGAGGCACTGCAAACATTGCCATGCTGCACAAGAGGGAGCCCAGCTTCAAGCCCAGCTGCCTCTAGGCACAGCCTGCCTCACCAATGCTCCCAGACCTTCCTCCCAGGCTCACAAGGCTGGGACCCCAGCAGCAATCTTCCTGCTGCTTGCCCTCAGCTCAGCTCAGCACTCAGCTCTGGCTCAAGCTGCAGCCAGCCAGCTCCTGCCTTCAGCAGAGCTGACCCAGAGAGTGCCTTGGGCTTTGGCTGGCTGGCTGTGGGCTCAGGGGCTGCCTCCTGCCAGGCTGGGGACTCCCCACCTGCAGCAGCAGAGAGCTCAGATGCTCCACTGAGGTGCTGACAGCCCCCCAGGACTCAAGCCCCCATGTCCAGAGGAAGAGAAACACTTCCCAGAGCTTGCCAGAAGGAAAGCTGCAACCCTGCAGAGAGTCCCTCTGCAAGAGCCCAGAGAGCCCCAGGACACAGCCCAGGGCCAGCAGCTGGTTGCTGCTTGGCCAAGCCAGCAGCAGGAGAGGAATTCTCCCTGGGGGGGTGAGCACATCTCATGCTCCAGGACTTCACCTTCTCCAGCAGAGTCCTCCATGCCCACAGCCTGGTAGAGGCACTTGGTGCTGGGCCTGGCTTTCAAGAAGAAAGCTCCCTCCTCATCCAGCAGGTCCAGCAGCACCTGGGAAAAGAGCAGGAGCACACTGGGGTGGGCACAGCATGGCCCAGGGCCTGAGCCCACGCTGCTGCTGTCCCACCACAGGGAGCCCAGGGTGCTGCCCCCCTTCCAACACAGCTCTGAGCACAAGGCTGGAGTGAAACCAGACCAAAGCCAAGGCTCCACAGCCCCTGGGAGCTGATGGAAACAGCAGCAGGCAGGACAGGAGGGGCCAAAGTGAGGAGCACAAGGGGACTAAGCCACAAGTGAGGCTCAGCAGAGCCTGGTAAAGCAGGAGCAGAGCCAAGCCAGCGCCAGCAGGACAGGAGGATGACCTCCAGCCCAGCCAAAAGGGGAGAAGGGAGCCTGGGGAAGCCCTGCCCCTCCAAAGCCTCTCTCAGAGGAACTCCCTTCCTGGCAAGCAGAAGGCAGCCAGGGGCTTCCAGCAGACTTTCTGAGGCCCCTTCCCAGGCTGTTCCCTGAGGCAGGGAGCAAGGAAGCAGCACAAGCACCAGGGCTGGCTCAGGAGCGGCAAGGCCAGCAGCAGCCGAGGCCAAGGAGAGGAGGACACAAGGGAAGGGCTGAGGGCACCTTCCTGGAGGCAGCTGCTGGCAACAGGCCTCTGCCCACTGCTTTGCCACAGCAGAGGCTCAGGAGGTCGTCCTCCTGCCACAGAGGGGCTCTGAGCACAAGCCAAGGCTTTCCTTTGGGCTCCAAGGGCACCTGCAGAGCCGTGGGGCACCTGCCCACCCCCCCGGCTGCGCTGGGCCCTCTCCTCCCCAGCAGCAGCCTTGTTCCCCGAGCAGAGTTCCCTCAGCAGCTGCTCACCTGGGCAGGGACAGGGCCAGAGTTCTGCAGGACCAGGGGCAGCTTCTCCCAGGCCCCCAGGGGCAGCTTCCTGAAGAGCAGCAGGGGGTTCCCTCTCCTGTCCCTCCGCGCCGGGCGCAGGACCCTCACCTCCGGCACCTTCCCCTCGCCGCTGACCTCGAAGCTCAGGCTCTGTGCTCTGCCTGCTGCAGGGCTGCAGGAGAGGGGCAGCAGAGCCATTGCTCACTTGGCAAGCAGGGAGGCCAGGGCCAGCTGCTGCCCTTGCCCTGCCTGGGGCTCCTGGCCCCCAGGACACAGCTCCCCCTGGCTCCTCTCCTCCCGCAGCAGGAGCGGAGCGGCAGGAAGTGGCCAAGCCAGAGGCACAACTCAGTGACCCCAGCAGGGAGCTGATCTCCAAGGAGCTGCTCCTCAGGGCAGCAAGCTGCTGGACCTGGCCCCAGCTCAGCCACTCAAGGGCTGGGCCAGGGCAGGGCAGGCCCAGGCCACACAGGGGGCCCAGGGCAGAGGAGCTGAGCTCTGTCAGAGGGGAGCCAATGGCTCCTTCAGCACCAGAGCTCTTCGTGCCCCCCAGGAGATCCAGCAGATCACCTCCTCAGCACAGCAGCAAGGAGGCAGCAAGGGCAGCTGCCTCGGGGCACAGAGCCACTGCAGCCAATCCTTTGTCCTTGGCAACCTCCAGCTCAGCTGGAGCTGCACAGCTCCACTGCTGCCCGAGTCCCCCACCCCCTGCTGGCTCCTCGGGCTCACAGAAGCCTGCAATGCTTTGCCTTGGAAGGGACTTTGGAAGCTCATCCAGCCCAAGCCCCTGCAGGCAGCAGGGACAGCTGCAGCTCCAGCAGCTTGCTGAGAGCCACAACCAACCTGAGCTGCAGTGGTGCTGAGCAGGGGGCAGCTCCCACCTCTCTGGGCAGCCTGGGTCAATGTCCCACTGCCCTCACAGTCCCTGCTGCAGGCTGCAGCAGGACATTGCCTTCCCTGCTCTGCTGGAGCTCAGAGCCACAGCTGCTGATTTCCCTGCAGCATCCCTGTGGGCAGCAG
The DNA here is from genome assembly GCF_026170545.1 of Melanerpes formicivorus. NCBI lineage: Eukaryota > Metazoa > Chordata > Aves > Piciformes > Picidae > Melanerpes > Melanerpes formicivorus. Next base: position 216,445 of record NW_027142598.1, on the reverse strand, counting down.
AGGCTGAGAGCCCTGGGGCTGCTGAGCCTGGAGAAGAGCAGCCCCAGAGGGGATCTTGAGTGGGAGGCTGCTGGAGCCCTGCAGCAGGCTGCCCAGAGAGCTTGGGGAGTCTCCTCTGCAGAGAGTCCAACCCCCCCTGCACCCTGGGGTCCTGGGCAAGCTGCTGTGGGGGCCCTGCTCAGGCAGGGGGGTTGGGCTGGCTGAGCCCCACAGGTCCCTTCCAAACCCCTCCCTGCTGGGGTGCTAAGCACTCTGCCCAAGGCCACTCCAGGAGCCAGAAGCCATCAGGAAGCTCCCTCCCAAGCTCTCCTGAGGTGACTTACCTTCTCTGAGCATCAAGGCAGGCCTCAAAGGTGCACTGGTACCTCTGCACCTTCTGTGGGCTGAAGGTGACAGTGGCAAAGGCCTGGGAGCAGCTGGGCACACACAGCTGGGCAGGATCCACCTGGAACACCTGGCCAGGGCGGCTCTTCAGCTTGGGGGAGCCCAGAGAAGGGTGTTAGGAGGAAACTTTTCTCCATGTGCTGCTGTCTCACCCATACAAAGATCATGAGGAACAGCCCCAGACAGTGTGGCCCCCTTCTGGCTTCCCTAGACAGGCTCCATCTGTCTCAGGGCTGAATCCAAAGCAGTGCTGAGCCAGGGGGCTGCCAGCAAGCCCAGGAGTGCAAAGCTTGCTTTGAGCACTGGGCAGAGCCCCAGCACAGATGGGAGGTGGGGACTGCATGGAGAACCCTGCAAAGACCCTGCCCCTGGCCTCTAAAGAGAAGGGGCAAAGAGCAGGGAGCCTCAGGCAATCAGAGAATGGCTTGGCTTGGAAGAGGCCTTTAGGATCCTCAAGCCAAGCCAGAAGCCAGCACTGCCAGCTCCCCACCAAACCATGGCCCTCAGCACCACAGCTCCACAGCTTTGAAACCCCCCTGCAGATGCCTTGGGCAGCCTGGGCCAGGCCTTGAGAAGCCTCCAGGGGAGGAAATTGCTCCTCGTGTCCAACCTAACCCTCCCCTGGCACAACCTGAGGCCATGGCCTCTTGTCCCAGCACTTGCTCCCTGGGAGAAGAGGCTGAGCCCCCCCCAAAAGGCTCTGCTGGGAGCCCTGGCTCAAAGTTGAGGGCAAGCTCCTCCTCTCTCTGTGCTTCCAGGAGAGGCTCACAAGGCCCCAGCTCTCCCCCCAAGCACCCAGGGGCCTTGAGCTAAAGCCTTGCCTGGGACACGCTGAATGCAGCCCAGCTGTCAGCTGAGCTGGCCTAGCCTGGGCAAGAGGAAGCCATGAGGCTGGGGAAGAGGGCAGCTGTCAGGCAGGCTGCAGAGTGCCCAAGGCCTCCTGTCCCTACCTTCCTGGGGCTGGCTTTGATGGAGAGCAGCACATCACAGGGGACTCTGTTCCTGTTGCAGATGCTGAAGCGCGCCGTGGCCCGCTGCCCCACCAGCACGTCAGGGAAGAGGAACTTCCTCTGGTCGGTGAGGAACACTCCCTGCTGCTCCTGCCCTCTCTGCAGGCCTGGGCAGAGGTTGCTGCTGCTGCAGATCTGGTGCCCCTCAAAGATGGCCTCGATGTCATCGACCACGAAGGCTGCGAGCGGAGCAGAGCAGAGGGAGGGCTGAGCAAGGAGAAGCTTCCTGCTGAGCTGCCCCTGGGGCCCCCTGGGGGCCTCTCCCGCCCTTGGAGAAGCCCTTTCTGCCCAGGCAGCTGCCAAAGCCAGCCCTGGCTAGGGGAGCTGCCTGTCAGGAGGGAGCTCAGGCACCCTGAGCACCAAAGGCTTTCTTCTGCTCCTTCCATGCAGCCCTCCCAGCCTCTCCCACTGCTGGAGCTGACAAGAACCTGCGAGGAGGCTGAGAGGGGAGCTCGGGCTCAGGCTGGCTGCTCTCTGCCAGGACTGAGGTTGGGTGCTGAGCAGCAGCAGCCTGGCCCCAGGCAGCTGTGGGCAGCACCTACCTGGAAGGCAGGACTCGGCCAGCAGGGTGTAGGGGATGCCAAGAGGGTTGTCCCTGGGGTCCCTGTGGCTGATGTCGATGAGCAGCTGCTCCTGGCACGGCCCTGGCGGCCCCGCGGCGCAATCCACTCTCACCAGCTGCTGCTCCCCAGCAAGGATGCAGCCAAAGGCAGGGGACACAGTGAACATGCCCAGGGTGAGGCCAGCCTGCAGAGAGAGAGCCAGCAGAGGCTGATGGCCAACAGCCTCCCCCTCAGCCTCCCAGCAAGGAGGACTCCAGGCCTCGGCCTGCAGCTGGGCCCAGGGCAGGCAGGGAGGACTCCGTGGCCCAGAGCACAGCCCAGGAGGGGAGAAAGAAGCCAAGCAGAGGTGCAGGCCCAGCATGCAGAGCGTGTCCCACGCCATGGGGACAAGCCCCCAGCCTGGGCACAGTGTGGAGGAGCCTGTGCTGGGCAGCAGCAGCCACTCACCTGCCTGCAGCTCAGCCTGGCTGCAGCAGAGGTTCCCTCCAAGCTCTGCCTCCGCTGGGCCTGGGAGGACTTCCTTTGGGGTGCACCAGAGGGGAGAGCAGAGAACATCCCTCAGGCTGAGCTCCTCCTGCCCCCCTGCAAAGCCAAAGCTTCCTCCCCCTGCAGGAAAGTCCTCCTGCTCTTCATGCCCCCTGCACCACCTGTGCCTGCAGCTGATGGACAGATGGGCTCCAGCCCCAGGGCCAGGAGGATCCCCAGGAGGATCCTGGGGCCTCTTTCTACACCCTGCTCACAAGCCAGTTGCACAGGCAGGCAATAAGCCAGGGCTCACAGGAGATGGACTTGCTTGGCTGGAAGGGACCTTGCAGATCATCCAGTCCAGCCCTGAGCCCAGCACTACCAGGGCACCACTGTTCCATGGCCCTCAGCAGCAGCTTTGAAAGCCCTCCAGGGACAGGGACAGGGACTCCACCACTGGCCTGGGCAGCCTGGGCCAGGCCTTGACAACCTTCCAGGGGAAGAAGTTCTTCCTCATGGCCACCCTAACCCTCCCCTGGCACAACCTGAGGCCTTTTCCTCTTCTCCTGTCGCTTGGGAGAAATCACCAAGCCCCACCTGGCTCCAAGCTCCCTGCAGGGAGTTGCAGAGAGCCAGAAGGGCTCCCCTGAGCCTCCTCTTCTCCAGGCTGAAGCCCTCCCCCAGCTCCCTCAGCTGCTCCTCACAGCCCATGTGCTCCAGGCCCCTCAGCAGCCCTCTTGCCCTGCTCTGGCCACACTCCAGCCCCTCAATGGCCTGGGAGCCAGGAAGCCAAAGCCGAGGCCAGGAGGCACAGCGCAGCCTGGTTGTGTGTCCTGCCTGCCACAGCCCAGCCCTGCTGTGGGGCCCCCTCCAGCAGGAAGGCTGCTGCAGGCCTTCTCTCACCCTTTCTCTGTGGGCTCAGCTGCCCCCTGCTCTGCTCTGCAGATGAGGAACTGGAAGGGCAGGAGGCCTGTGTTGTGCAGCAGGAAGCTGCAGGCTCTCCTGGTGCCGCTGGCCATGGCCCCGCAGTCGAGCAGCGCCGCAGGGCTGATGCTGTACTGGCTGAGCACAGCTCTGGCTGAGAGCCTCACTGGGATGCTGGCCATGGGCTCCCCTCCTGCACGCAGGCTGGGCTCCAGCACCTGCAAGCAGAGAGCGGCCTCTGTCCTGGCAGCACAGCCCAGCCGCCCAGCAACTCCTGCCCTGCTTTGGAGGCCTCCTCCAGAGCTGCATTTCCAGCCTCTGCCCAGCCTGGAAGGCCTTGGAAGAGTCATTGCTCAACCTCCCTGCAGGCCCTCAGCAGCTGCTCAGCTGAGCAGCACCACAGCAGCTGCTCCAGAGCCCCAGACAGCCTGCCCTGCAACGCTCCCAGGGATGGGGCAGCTACCCCCTCTCTGCCCAGCCTGGGCCAGGCTCTCTCCCCGCTCAGTGTCAAACATTTCCTCCTCCTCCTCCTCTCCAGCCTCAATCTCCCTCTTCTACTTCCAAAGCATCAGCCCTGGGCAAAAGTCTGGCCCCAGCTTTCTTCCTGGCCCCTCCAGGCCCTGGCAGGGAGGAAGGAGCACAGCTGCTTTCTGAAAGCCTTTGCTGTGCACAGAGGAGAGAAGAGTCCCCAGCTGAAGCTCTCCTTCCAGCAGAGCCATGTCCTCCTGCCCCCCTCAGCCCGGCTGTGCTCACCCTGCCCGCCCCAGGCAGCTCACCTGGCACAGCAGCACGGCTTTGTCCTCAATGCTGAGCTCCCTCTGAGGGTGGAAGAGCAGCTGGACAGCGACAGGGCGCTCAGAGAGAGGCAGCAGGCCCTGCTGGGGCTGCACAGTGAAGTGGGAGGCCAGGTCCTGGGTGCTGGGGCCTGCGGGACGCAGCCTGAACCTGGGCAGGGAAGGAAGGAGGAAGGGAGGAGAAGATCTCTGCAGTGAGCAGCCCAGGGGCCAGCAGCACAGCCAGCACTGGGCATGGCACCAGTGACAAGCAACAAAAGGCAAGAGGCCAGCCCCAGCTCCTGGCAGAGCCAGGCAGTGCTGAGTGCTGCCAGCTGCCCTCCACCCCCAGGCTTTTCATCCTGCTCTAAAGAGTCTCCTGAAGAGAAAGGACTTGGCCCTGGAAGGAGGGCAACAGAGCTCAGCAGGGACTGGCCTCGACTTCAGGGGCACAGAACCCTGGAACCCAGCATGGAGGGGTTGGAAGGGACCTCTGGGCATCATCAGTCCAAGCCCCTGCTCCAGCAGGGCACCCACAGCAGCTTGCCCAGCAGCACAGTGCCCAGGGGGGGTTGGAAGCTCTCCACACCAGCAGACTCCACAACCTCTCTGGGCAGCCTGCTCCAGGCCTCCAGCACCCTCACACCAAACAACTTTCTCCTCCTCTTCACATGCAACCTCCTGGGCTCCACTTTGTGCCCACTGCCCCTTCTCCTGTCCCTGGGGGCACCACTGAGCAGAGCCTGGCCCCAGCCTCTTGCCCCCCACAGCTCCTTTGTCTCTTGCTGAGCATTGCTCAGCTCCCCTCTGGGGCTGCTCTTCTCCAGGCTCTCAGCCCCAGGGCTCTCAGCCTTTGCTCCTCACAGAGCTGCTCCAGGCCCCTCAGCATCTCTCTAGTCTCTGCTGGACTCTCCCCAGCAGTTCCCAGTCTCTCCTGAACTGGGGAGCCCAGAGCTGGAGCCAGGACTCCAGATGTGCTCTCCCTAGGGCAGAGGAAAGGCAGAGGAGAATGTCCCCTGACCTGCTGGCCACACTCTTCTTCCTGCACCACAGAGCCCAGGGGCTGGGTCTCTCCTTCTGCTGCCTGCTGAGCTGTGAGCAACTGGGCTGTGGCTGGAGCCTGGAGCTCAGGACAGTGCCAGTGCCCACCCCCAGCAGGGCAACAGCCTCCAGCCATGCAGAGCAGCAGACTGCAGGCCTGGGCAGGTGGTGGCCCCAGGCACTCCCAGAGCAGGCAGCTGGACCAACCTGTATGCAAGCTTGCACTGCCCTTGGTTCCTCAGGGTCAGCACTTGCTTGGCACTCCCCAGGACGTTCAGGACTCCAAAGTCCAGGCAGCCCTCTGCACCTGCAGGACACCCCCAGAGCGAGGGAGGGAATGGGGAGGAGACAAACATTTGGAGATCTCAGCTGGGACCAAGCCCTGCTCAGCAACTTGCCAGCCTTGCAACTTTGCCCTGGCTCCTTTGCTGCCCTTTCTCTTCTTCTTGAGAGAGGAGCTGCAGGGCTTGGCAGCCAAGGAGCTCAGCCTCCACCTCCCTGCTTCCAAGCACAGATCCAACCACTTGATGTGCTGTGCTGAGCCCTCAGCAGCTGCCAGCTGCTTCTGCACACCCCTGCTGCTCCAAAGCCCCCACATCAAACCAACAGGAAGGGGCACACTTCAAGGGCCAGAGATGAGAGAGGCAAAGCTCTGTGTGGCCTGACAGGGCTTTACTCCACACAGCTGGCAAGAGGCCTGTGTCATGGATCCGTGCCAGGCTTGCACTGCTGTCCCCTCCCATCCCCTCCCCTCCCCTCTCCACTCCCATCCCCACTCCCATCCCATCCCCTCCCATCCCCTCCCCTCCCCACTCCCATCCCTCCCATCCCCACTCCCCTCCCCTCCCATCTCCACTCCCCTCCCCTCCCCTCCCATCCCCTCCCCTCCCATCCCATCCCCTCCCATCCCCACTCCCATCCCCTCCCATCTCCACTCCCCTCCCCTCCCCTCCCATCCCATCCCCTCCCATCCCATCCCCACTCCCCTCCCATCCCATCCCATCCCCTCCCATCCCCAATCCCATCCCCTCCCCTCCTCACTCCCATCCCCTCCCCTCCCCTCCTCACTCCCATCCCCTCCCCTCCTCACTCCCATTCCCTCCCATCCCCACTCCCATCCCCTCCCCTCCTCACTCCCATCCCCTCCCATCCCCACTCCCCTCCCCTCCCCCCTTGCCAAGGCCATGCAATCCATCTGAACTCCTCTGCTCTGGGGCCAGCCACTGACCTTCAGGCAGGGTGATGTTCAGAGCAACTTCGTAGGCCTCGGCCAGGACCTGGATGTTCTCCACCTGCACCACACCCTGGACATTTTCTGCATCTGAAACCTGAGGCACCAAGAAACAAACCCTGCTGGAGTCCTTCTCCTCAGTGTTTCTGGCAGGCACCACCTGAGGAGCTCTTGTCTCCAGCAGCTGTGTGTAAAGCCCCTGGGAGGCACCCACAAGGTGTCCCAGAGCAGGTGGCAATGACACCCAACTCTCTCTCTCAGCACACAGCAGCCTCCCTGCAAGGCAGCCTCTCAACCACAGGCAGCAAAACCCAGGCAGAGATTTCTTTGCTCTGCCTTAAGAGCCTGAGCAGGAGACTCCACAAGCTCTCTGGGCAGCCAGCTGCAGGGCTCCAGCAGCCTCACCAGACAGATGCTGGAACCTCCTGGCTTCTGCTTTCTGCCCATTGCCCCTCGGCCTGTTGCTGGGCACTGCTGCCAAAGCCTGGCCCCAGCCTCTTGCCCCCCACCCTTCAGCCCTTGCTCAGCACTGAGAGATTGCCAAGCAGCATCCTCCAGCCAGGGGCTCTTGCTGCTAAGGGCCCAGGCAAGGTGGGGACAAAGGCATCTGCTGAGGGCTCCTCCTTGGGCCTTCAGGCACAGGCTGCAGGGCCCAGAGCACTCTGCCCAGCGCTGCCAGGCAGGGCCCTGCGCCCTCACCTCCAAGCGGATCTTCTTCTCCACGCTCAGAGGCTTGCTGGCCCTGAAGCACAGCTGCACGGCCAGCTCCGAGCGGGGCCCGACCGTGCCCTGGCTCTGCGACACCCAGAAGCTCTGGCCGAGGCTCTCCAGCCCGCTGAGCCTCCAGGCCACCGGCAGGGGGCAGCTGTTCCGCAGCAGCAGCATCCTGCTCTGCTCCCTGCAGAGACACCAAGGCTCCGTGCCAGCTGCTGGGGGGCACAGCGGCAGCCCTGCCGCCGGCAGCAGCCCTCCCCGCGGCGCTGAAACCAGCCTTCGGGCTCGGCTCTTTGCCACAAGCCCCAGAGGCCAGGCCCTGGGGCAGAGCCGGCTGGCAGAAGGGGATGCCACGGGAGGCAGAGCCAGAGCAGCTCCTCCGCTCCCTCTGCACCAGCAGGGGAGATGCAAATGCAGCGGGGCAGCAGCGCTGGGGGCTGCCCTGGCACCTCCAAGGCAGCAAGGAAGGCTGAGCAAGAGGCTGGCAAGTGCTGGCAGCCAGAGGGCTGCTGGCCAGGCTCCCATCTCAGCAGCCACACGGCAAGGGGAGGGGAAGGCAAGTTGCAGCAGAGCCACCCCCGGCACAGTGCCCCTGGCCTGACTGACCTGTGCAGAAGCACCCTGGCGAAATGCAGCTGCCTGGGGCTGACCTCCAGCTTCACCTGCACCCCCTGGCAGCACAGCTGGAAGACCACTGGCTCTGGGTTGTCCTTGATGCGGCAGATGAGGCTGTCCTCCACCAGGCCAACTGCAGTGGGGTAGGCCCAGACGCTCAGCTCCTGGCCCCAGCCCCGCAAAGAGAAACACAGAAGAGCCTCCAGTGAGCAGGAGGAACGGCTCCTGGCCTCTGCTGCTGCTGCTGCTGCTGCTCCCACCTGCCTGGCCCCTACCTGCTTCTCATGAGGCTGCAGCTTCATGCTGGCAGGCTCCAAGAGGAAGGTGCCCCTGCTGCCACCCCCGCTCCCAGGAGAAGTGCACCTCTGCCTCCCAGGGGCTGACGTTGCGGATGGAGAGCTGCTCGCGGTTGCCAGCCTGCAGCACAGCCTTGCACCTGGCCACAGAAGGGGCAAAGGCTGCAGGGCAGCTCCAACAAGCAGCCTCAGAGAAAGCCTCACCTCCAGGGGCACTTTGCATGCTGCCTGCCTTCATTCCCAGCTTCCCTCAGTGCCCAGCCCACACTTGCTGCCTCCATCCCAGAGCTGTGCACAGGCCACCTCCAGAGGCCTTCTGCACACCAGGACCCCAAAGGTGCCTGCACAAAGAGCAGCACAGCAGGCACCTGGCTTCCTCCCCTCCTCTGCTGGCTTGCCTTCCCTGCAGGCTTCCCAGAAAGGCTGGGACAGGAGGTTTGAAAGAGCTCAGCTCCTCTCTTCCACAGCAGCCAGGAGACTGCCTTGGCCCAGCTCCTGGCTGAGCCTGAGGCTGAGGGGGGGATTCCCAAGAGGAGTCCCAGCGTTAACAAATGCCTCTTGGCTCGGGGCTGGGACAGAGTGTGGAGAGAAAAGGGCAAAAAGGGCAATTCCTCAGCCTGGCCAAATCCTCTCCTGGCTTTTAAACACTTGGAACTGCACTTCCCTGGGGGGTCCAAATGCCACCAGCTCTCCAGAGCCCCCCTGCAGACAAAACTTCATTCCCAACCCTGAAAGCAGGGAAAGAGGGAAGTGAAGAGCAGGAAGATGGCAGCAGCTCCAGGGACAAGACTCTGAGGCCAGACTTGATCCAGCAGTGAGGATCAGGGAAGTGGAAAGCCCGTTTCTCCTGCTCTGCAGGTGTCTGTGTCCCCTGCTGACAGCTCCAACCATCCTGGCTTGCTGACACTGCAGAGTCATGGAGGCTCCACAAACCATCAGCAGAGAAAGCCTTCCCTTCAGGCTGCCCACAGAGCTCCCAGCACTTGAAATACCACCACAAAGCTGCTGAAGCTGAGATGGGGGCTGACAAGTGACCCCCAGCTGCCTTCAGGCTGCAGGCAGCACGTGGCTCTGGCCACCAAGGCAGCCCCCAGGCAGGAAGAGCAGCTCCATCCCTCCCCAGCTCCTCCAAGCCTCCTGTGCCTGCTAGGTGCTCAAGCTGCCAGAGCTGTGCTCCTCCAAAGCCACCAAAGCCCCAGCTCTCTGCCTGGGCCTGCCCTGAATCGTGCCCCTGGGAGCAGGTTCCTGAGAGCACAAGGTGCTGCAGATCCCTTCTCAACCCCCCCTGCATGCAAGCAGCACGGCTGGGCTGGGCAGCACCTACCGCTCCCTGGCCTTGCCACACAGCAGCGGCCCGAAGTGGAACACCCTGGTGCCCAGCACATACTCCTTGGAGAGGATGGCCTCAGCTGCCTTGCTCTGCCTGCAGCGAGGAAACACCTCCCTGGGCACAGGGAGTGAGGAGCTGTGAGATGCTCTGAGCACAACACCTGCTCCCAGAGCCCCCACTCTGAGCGCTGGCCGAGGCAGCAGCAGCGCTGCCCAGCTCCAAGCACAGCAAGAGATGCTGGGGGGCTGAGGGGCAGAGCCTCAGCTCTGAGCTCAGGGGCAGCAGAGCGGGATGGCCCCAGGGGCCAGCCTTACCGTGGCTCCTGGCTGATGGTGGGGTACAGGCAGCTGCCCCTGCAGTGCAGCTGGTAGGGGCGCTTGGTGCCCAGCAGCTCAAAGTGCAGCCTCTGCTCAAAGCTGCCCAGCAGCGCCGAGCTGAAGTGGACCTGCAGCACCACCTGGCCCTGGGCAGGCACTACCCAGCGGTAGCTGCTGCTCCTGGCAGGGAAAGAGGAACCTTCAGGCACTGCTGAGGAGCAAAGGAGAGCAGGAGGAGCTGGGCACTTGCTGGGGGGGAGCTGGGCTCAGCAGCCTCCTTGGCAAGCTGGCCCTGAAGCAGAGGGATCCCTCCTCCCCCACGGCTCACCTGGCACAGCTCTCTGGGGCTGGCACAGTGCCCGTGGGCCTTCGGCCCTCCTCAGAGGGATGGATGGAGGCTACCGTGGCTGACCTGCGCAGAGCTCTCCTGCCATCCCCAGAGCTCCGCTTCCTCCTCACAGCTTCCTGGCTGCTGGAGGCTCTTGCCCCCCTCCAGTGGCCTCTGCCTGGGGCTCCCTGCTCCTCTGAGAACTTCACCCCAAAGGGAGAGAGCAAAGGGAAATGTGCCCTGAGAGCCAGCCCTGCAGGGGGGGCTCAGCAGAGCACAGGGGCAGCACCCCCTCAGGGGAGGCTCTCTCCCTCCCAGACTTGCCCTGTGCTCAGGGCAGAGAGCAGAGCTCTGTCTCTTCTGGACAGCCAGAAGGGATGGCTGCAGGCCTGGGGCCCTGGCACCTCTTCACTGCCCTTCCACTCTGAGCCTTTGCCACCCCCCCCGCCCCCATCCAGCCCTGGCACCTTCACTGTGCGCACAGAAGCAGCCTCCTCTTCTGGCCCTGGGGCACCTTGTGGCAGGAGGACAAAGTGCTGGTCGGCCTCTGCCACAGGCAGCTCTCTCTTGGCTGGGTAGTGAGCCACAGAGTAGAAAGCAGTGGGGGGCAGGGGGGGCCCTGAGGGACCCAGGCCCAGCTCATCCAGGACCTAAGGCAGAAGAGCAAACCTCGGTCATGCTCCCGGCACCTCCATCCTCACCCCTCCTGAAAGACACTCAGCTGTTGGCCAGCTCTGATGGAGGGAGGTGGAGCACAGCCCCACCCCCAGCCCAGGCTGCTGGGCAGGCTCCAGAGCAGGGCCAGGGCCCACAGGGGGCACCTGCAGAGGAATCTCTGCTCCGAGTGGCTCAGCTGAAGGAAGCAGTGCCCTGGAGCTGGCCTGGCACCACCTTTCTCTCCAGAGCGGGAGAGCAGCTGGCAGGCAGGAGGCCTGCACAGAGAGCACTCCCTGGCTGCCCCCAGCCAAGCCACAAGGCTGCTGTGGGGCAGCAGCAGCAGCCTGGGCAAGGCTCTGTGCCCTTGGCACCCGCTGGGACACAAGGCCCCAGGGCCCCCCCGGGGCAGGCTCCGGCGCTGAGCCTCGCGGGGCTCTACCTGCTCCGGCCTTGGCAGCCTCCTGCTCTCCAGGATGGTGCTCAGCACATCTGCACAGCTCAGCACCTCGATGTCTAGGCAGGGCACCCCGACTGCCTGGCCGCCGCCTGCCCCTGCTGCACCTTCCCCTTCCAGCTGGGCCAGCTTGCGCTCCCCCAGCCTCTTCTGGAGCTCCTTTCTAGACTTCTGCCTCCTGAGGCGGGGGGAAGGCTGCTGCTGGCCTGCTGGCTGCAGCACCCCCGGCTCTGCAGGGACACCCTGCACCCTGTCCCAGCAGGACAAGAGATGAGCCACATGCTGCCGTGACGCCTCGTAGCTCTGGAACCGCAGGGCCAAGCTCTGCTCGCTCTGCTCCCCTGAGCAGCTGTCTGCCAGGCCCAGCTTGCTCTGCTGCTCTTCTTCTTCCCTGCCAGGGGCAGCAGAGGCTGAGCACTCCTGGGCAGAGCCCTTCTCGTTCCTCCTCTTGGGGATGCTCTGCTGCCTGCCGGGGGCTGCCTTGCTGCTGCCGCTCGATGTCTTTGTGCTCTGGGCAGGAGGAGCAGGAGAAAGCCATCAGCATTTCCAAGCTGCAGGACACTGAAGATCTTGGCAAGAGCAGCCCAAGCCTCACCCCAGACCTGTGCTAGGTGCTCTACAAATCCCAGGCCAGAAGGCAGCTGGCACCCACTGGAGCTCCACTGAAACCCAAGGCCTCGGTGCCAGACCCACGAGGAGGCAGCAACTGAGGAGCTGCTCCAAGCCCAGCAGGGAACTCCAGAGGCCTCCTTCCTCCTGGGCAGGCCCTGGGGCTCCTTTCTGGGCTGCTCAGCACCCCTGACTCTTTGGCAAGAGACACCTGGGCCCTGCTGCTGGCCCTGCTGCTCTCTCCTGCCAGACAGGCAGGAGCAGACCTCACTTCCCAGAGGGGACCTGGCTCAGGGCTGCAGGGCACAGGCAGGGCAGGGAGAAACGCTGGAGCAAAGCCATCCAGGCCTTCCCAGGGCATGCCTGGAGTTGTGTGGAGCCAGGACTCAGAGGCAGCCTGATCCCAGAAGAGCAGCTCAGCCACAGGGCCGTGGCAAAGCCCCCAGGGAAGCAGCAGCAGCAGCAGCAGGCAGCAGCTGCTGTCTCCCAGCACAGCCCCAAGCAGGAGCAGGCTGCCCAGCAGGGCCTGGGGCTGCTGGGCTCTCAGCAGTGCTGCAGCTCAGCAGCAAGGTGCCCAGGGCTCTTGCTCACACAGCCACCCACCTGCCTGACCAGGCTTCTCTTCCCTCTGCCTTTGCCCTGCTGCTCCAGCTCCTCTGCCTCCTTGCAGCGCTGCTGCTGCTCCTGCTGCTCTCTAGCCAGCTGCAGCCTGCAGCGAGGCAAAGGGAAAAGAGCTCTTGAGAGTCACCACCACAGCCCTGGGCTTCCTCAGCCCTTCTCCCTGGGTACAGCCTGCTCCTCCCAGAGCACAGTCACAGCACCCAGAGGCTGCAGGAGCTCCCCTCCTGCAAAACAGGAGTCCTGCTGGAGCCCAGCTGTGAGCCAGGCAAACCTCTGCTCTCTGGCCTCACACAGCTGTGCCTCACACAGCCCCACAGCACACCCCCCCTGCTTGGGGGAGGGAGGGCTGAAGGGGATGGAACCGAGGCCACGAACTCAGAGAGCCTCCGAAGGGCGAGGGCAAGGCAAGCACAGAGCCCAGCTGCCTGCAGCAGGCTCTGAGCCCGAGGCCTCGGCACCAGCAGGAGCAGGAGATGTTCTCAGCCCCCAGCAGGAAGCTCTCTCCTCTGCCGGCAGCCAGGCAGGGGGAAGGCACCACCCCTGTGCCGCTCGGCATCGCCACTTTGGGGCTCTCCTCCGGACCCCCCCCCGAGCTCAGCCCAGCTCCCCAGAGCAGGGACACCTCTCCGGGAGCCTGTGCTGGGCAGCTCCCCACAGAAGGCTTACAGACCTCTGCTTCCTCTGCCGCTGGAGCTGCCGGATCCTGCTCTCCAGCTGAGCTTGCTGCTGCTGCGGGAGGGCAGCAAACTCCTCCTCCCCCAGCTCCCAGAGCAGGGCTTCCTCCCTCCTGGCTGCGGCTTCCTGCTCCCGGCCTGCAGCAGGGGTCAGAGGAGAGAGCATCAGCAGAGCTGTGCTGGGGGAGCCGAGAGGAGCCCCAGCCCAGCCCCCTGCCGGCAGCTAGCAGGGAGCTCCCAGCCCTGCTCCCAGCTCCAGAGCCTCAAGCTAGCGCCAGGCTGGCAGTTCCTCTGCCTTGCTGGGCTCAGGCCCCAGCGTGGGGCACATCTGGCTGCTGCTCAGACACTGAGCCCCAGCAGCCTGCACTTGGGCCCCAGCTGCAGTGGTGCAGCCTGAGAGAAGTCTCCCAGCCTCAGCCCTGCTGTGCTGGCAGCAGGAAGGAGGCTGAAGGCTTCCTACAAACACCTCTCCCCAGCTGTGCTGTGAGCCAGCTCCACCTGGGCAGGGCTGAGGGCTGAGGGGAGAAGCCTTGGGAGGCAGGGAGATGAGGAGCCTCACCTGCCCGCTCCTCTGCAGCTGCCTGCCTGGCTTGCCAAGAGCCATAGTCCTGCAGCAGGTTGACAAAGTAGATGTGGGGTCGGTTTCCCACAGCCTGGAGCAGGCAGAGGAGAGCAGAGAGCGTGCTGCCTGCACAGAGGCTCTGCAGGCCATCAAACACCACTCCCTGGCAGCAGTCCCTCAGCTGTGGAGAAAGGCCAAGACAAAATCAGCTGTGCCCTGCCTGCAGCTCTGGGCCACTCGGTGAAGCCCCTTGGCAGAGGGCAGCAAGCAGCTGTCCCCAGCTCTGAGCTGTCCCCAGGGCCCTGCCAGCTGCTGGCATCTGCAGCTTCCCCCAAGGAGAAGAGAGCAGAATAGAACAGACCAGGCTGGAAGAGACCTTCAAGGTCATCACGTCCAGCCCCTCACCCAACACCACCTAATCAACCAACCCATGGCACCCAGCACCCTATCAAGTCTCCTCCTGAACAGCTCCAGGGATGGGGACTCCACCACCTCCCTGGGCAGCACATCCCAATGGGCAATCACTCTCTCTGTGGAGAACCTCCAGCCTGAACCTCCCCTGGCACAGCCTGAGACTGTGTCCTCTTGTTCTGGTGCTGGGTGCCAGGGAGAAGAGACCAACCCCCACCTGGCTACAACCTCCCTTCAGGGAGTTGCAGAGAGCAAGAAGGTCTCCCCTGAGCCTCCTCTTCTCCAGGCTAAGCAACCCCAGCTCCCTCAGCCTCTCCTCACAGGGCTGTGCTCCAGACCCCTCCCCAGCTTTCTTGCCCTTCTCTGGACACCTTCCAGCAACTCAACCTCCTTCCTAACCTGAGGAGCCCAGAACTGGACACAGGACTCAAGGTGTGGCCTAACCAGTGCAGTGTACAGGGGCAGAATGACCTCCCTGCTCCTGCTGGCCACACTCTTCCTGATGCAGGCCAGGATGCCCTTGGCCCTCTTGGCCCCCTGGGCACACTGCAGGCTCATGTTCAGCCTACCATCAACCAGCACCCCCAGGTCCCTCTCTGCCTGGCTGCTCTCAGCCACTCTGACCCCAGCCTGTAGCACTGCCTGGGGTTGCTGTGGCCACTGTGCAGCACCTGGCACTTGGATGTGTTCAATCTCCTGCCCTTGGACTCTGCCCAGCTGTCCAGCCTGTCGAGGTCCCTCTGCAGAGCCTCTCTGCCCTCCAGCAGATCAACTCCTGCCCCCAGCTGGGTGTCATCCCCAAATGCACTGAGCCCAGGAGCCCTCCAACAGCAGGACTCCTCCTCCTCTCCCAGCCCTCCTGCGCTGCCTGGCCCTCTCCAGCAGGAAGCTCTCCTTCCCCCCCTGGCCACGCACCTGCAGCCTCTCGGAGAGGATGGCCACCAGCAGCTCCTGGGGCAGCACACAGCTCCCCAGGCCCAGCTCTGCCACGCCGCTGCCCCTGGGGCTGAGCCGCAGCTGTGCCGGAGGCGCCGAGACCAGAGGAGAGCCAGAGGAGCCCTGGGGGTTGAACAGCAGCACACTGAACATCCCCAGAGCAGAAAGCCCCCTGGGAACCCCCTGAGCAATCCCAGCTGCTGGCCTTGGAGCTCTCACTAGCAAGAAACTCAAAGGCGAGCGTGGGCCAGAGGCTGCAGGGGACAAGCCTGCAGAGCACAGCCCTTGAGCAGCAGCCCCCAGCGCTGGCAGCACCCCACAGCACAGGAAGGACAAGCAGGAGCTCAGGCCCAGGCAGCGTGGGGCCAGGAAGGGTCCTGCTGGGCCAGCCTGACCTTCAGCTGCCCAGGGCAGTGCTGCAGTCCCCACCCCTGAGGCACTGCAAAGCCACAGAGATGGGGTGCTGCGGGACAGGGTGCAGTGCTGAGCTGGCAGTGCTGGCTCAGCAGCTGCATTTGATCCTCCTTCAGCCCTGCCCCAGGCAACACAGCTCCCAAAGGGAAGGGAAAGGGCCCTGGCATCAGCCAGCGCAGGCCAGGCCTCACCTGGGAGCCTGAGGACTCTGCTGCAAGCTGTCTCACCACAGACATCTTCCTCTGGCCTGCCCCAGCTCTGGCCTGGCCTGGTGAGCTGAGGGAGTGCTGCCTGCCTCTGTCCCCAGAGCTGGGCTGGCTCAGGCTGCGGCTGAGCCTGGCCTTGGAGTAGCGTCGCCACCCCGGGGAGCCTGCAGAGGGCACAGAGGACTCAGGGGGCTGCTGTGGGGAGCAGCCAGGCACCTTCCAGAGCAGTGGGCACCCTGGCAGGGACAGTGCATTTGCAAGCCAGAGAGCTCTGGATGCACTGCCCAACCTCTGCTGCCCATCTCCATGGAGCTAAGAGCTCCACGGGAGACAACCCCAGCAGGGAGCCAGAGCCTTCTTCCTGCCAGCAGCTTGCAGGCCAGGCAGCTTCCCAGCTGAGCACTGCAAAAGCAGCCCAAGCAGAGCCCAGCTGGTGGCCACAAGGGCCAGGCTGGAGCTAGCAGGCAAGAGAACAGCTCCGAGGAAGATGCTGGGGGCTGCCCCAGCCCCAGCAAAGGAAGCTGGGCAGAGGAGGCAGAGTGCCCCTGCCCGAGCCCTCGGGCTGCAGCCTGAGTGCCCAGAGAGGCTCTCGGAAGGGCTCTGCCCTGCTCCGCGCCGCAGCCCTGCTCCCCAAGCCCCCCGGGGCCGTGCCACTGCTCTGGAGCCGGCAGAGGCGCAGCCCCGGGGGCTCCCGCAGCGCCGCTCCGGGCCCAGCCTGGCTCCTTACGGCCATCCTGTGGCTGCTGCGGGCTCTGCTGGCTGCCGGCGCTGCACAGCTCCCGGGCTCGCCGCCCTGCCGCGCTGCTCCCGGCCGCCACGGCCTCGCTCACCACAGCGTCCAGGGACAGGCAGGCGGCGCCGTAGTGCTTGGCCAGGGCGGCCGCTGCCGACGTCTTGCCTGCAGAGAGAGGGAGGCTGCTTGGGGACCCCTGCGGCCGCAGGGCTTGCCGGGGACAGGCTCTGCCAGGCCCCCACGCAGCTGAGGGCTGCAGCCCACCTCAAGCCTGCGCCCAGGCTGCCGCTTCCAGCCCTGTGCCAGCACCGCTCGGACCCTGCCCTGCCCTGGGCTGCTTGCCCTTGCCTCGGGCAGCAGCTGGGCACAGCTCGGGGCTGGGGAGCGCTCCGCAAGGCAACGTGGAGCACGGCAGCCACCGTGGTGCCATGCGGCCACGGGGACAGGCTCACCCTCCTGGGGGGAACGAGAGCCCAGCTGCCTGGGCACAGGAGGAGCCACAGCCCTGGCAGCAGCTGCTGAGGGCCTGGGGCCAGCCCGGCAGAGCCGTGCCTCACCTCCCGGCACCTCAGCCGCTCAAGCCAGCGCCATGGGCCGCCAGGACACATCTCCCCTGCTTCCCCCCTCCTCACAGCCCAGGCTGCAGCTCAGCTACCTGCCAGGGGTGCCCCATGGACGATGACCACGATGCCCCTGCCCTGTGGGGCTGCAGCTCCTTCGGCAGACGCAGTGCTGCCCAGGGCCAGGACCCTATGGACTGGGCTGGCCTGCGGCTCTTCTGAGGCCTCCCTGGTGCCAGTGGTGCTTTGCTGATGCTCTGCTGTGCACACACAGGTACAAGAGTCAGCCTCCTGCCCTCCTCTCATCCTCCTCATCCTCACCAGCCCCTCGGCTCCCGGCAGAGGAGACTCTGCTCAAGCCAATGGCACACCCATGGGCTCGCCCTGCCCTTCCTCTCAAGCCTGTGCAGATCAGGCTCTGCCCTGGATGCTGCTCCAGGTGCCCACAAGTGGATGGGGTGGCAGAAAGAGGAGAGCAGAGCATGCAGCAACACCCAACAGGACTGAAGCCCGGTCTCCTGCCATGAGCTGCCCACATGGCCCTCATGGGAGCGTGGTGCCAAGCTTGCTGAGCAAGAAGGGCAAAGCCAGAAAGGAGCATCTGAGACAGTCCCAAGGCAGAGGCTCCATCTGGGGCTCATCCAGGAGCTGGGTGCTTGAGGAATGGCACTGCAGCAGATGTGGCTGGGCTCTGAGTTCCCCAGAAGAGCCCTCAGGAGGTCACCCAGAGCCTCCTCAGCTTGCAGTGCCAGAGAGGAGAGCAGCGGTGCTGCCCTGCCTAGCACAGCTTCACCATCACCCTGATCCCAGCAGCTGCTGGGGCAAAGCTGAGGCTCATTTGGCAAAGCTGAGGCAAATTGCCCAGGCCTTTCCCTTGGCCCTGCTCCCCCCTGCCAGGAGCCATCCTCATTGCTTCCCCAGGCAGGGCAGATAGGAGCTGGCTTTGGTTGCACTCCTGGCTGTCCCAAGCCACAGTTTCACCAGGGCCTTGCTCCACCCAGCTGGGGCATGAGGACTGCTGGAGCCCCAGAGAATGAGGCCCTGGAGAGCTGGGGGCTGGGCTCCCTGCTGAGCCCCCACTCAGGACAGCCGAGAGCAAAGCCTCACCCTCGTCCTGGGCTGTGGGCTGCTCAGGCTTGGCCTTGGCCTGCTGATCCTGCAGCCTTTTCTGGCCCCGAGACAGCTGCAGCAGCTCTGGAGGCAGCTGCTCCCCCGGGGCACGAGGAGGCAGCAGCAAGGTGCTGCGGCAGTCGAAGCCTTCCAGCGCCCTCAGGATCTGTGCACGGGGAGGAGAAACCACCCCTGGGAGGCACTGCTGGAGCTCCAGCCCGGCCCGGCCCCGCCCACAGCCACAGCCACAGCCACAGCCACAGCCACAGCCACAGCCACAGCCACAGCCACAGCCACCCCCAGCCCGCCCCCGGCCCCAGCCCCAGCCCCGCCCACAGCCCCGCCCACAGCCCCAGCCCCGCCCACAGCCCCGCCCACAGCCCCCCCCAGCCCGCCCCCAGCCCCGGCCCCAGCCCCGCCCACAGCCCCAGCCCCAGCCCCAGCCCCAGCCCCCCCCAGCCCGCCCCCGGCCCCGGCCACAGCCACGGCCACAGCCACCCAGCCCGGCCCCAGCCCGGCCCCAGCCACAGCCACCCCCCCAGACCGGCCCTGGCCCCAGCCCCAGCCCCAGCCCCGGCCACCCCCCCGGCCCCGGCCAGCTTCCCCCTCTTGCCTTCCTCACAACTGCAGGACCAGCCAAGCCCCTCCACAGCCTGCCAGCAGAAGAGGCTAACTCTGAACCACCACCCCCCCAGGCTGTGCCCTGCCTCCTGTCTCCATCTCCCTGGCACAAGGCTGGGAACACTGCAGTGCCCTGAAGCTGCACAAGGTGGATGTGGGGAGCAGAGCTCCTCTCTTTACCTGCTCCTCAGCAAGGTACTGCAGGTCATACTCCAAGGAGTAGAACTCGATGGGGAAGCTGCAAGGGTTCTTCACCACCACTGTGCCCTGTGCCCCAGGGCTGGATGGCAGCACTGGCCCCAGCTCCAGCACTTCAGGCTGGAACTCCAGCCGTGGCTCCAGCCCACTGCCTGAGACCAGCAGCTGGAGGTGCTGGCTGCTGTGGCAGATGTGGATCTTCAGAGTGCTCCTGTAGAGCTTCTGAAAAGAGAGAAGGGCAGAAAGCTCCTCCATGAAGTGCCAGGGCCTCAAACTCACCCTGTGCCCCGAGGCCAGGGCTGGCAGTAGCACCTCTGAGCTGAATGGAGAACAGAAAGCAGGACAAGGAGGGCTGCTTGGAAACTGGAAAAGGCAGAGTCAGGCTCAGGGAAGGGAGACACTTGGCATGCTGAGAGTGCTGAGCCCCTGGCCCAGGTTGCCCCACGGGGGAGATGCCCCCCAGCAGCACAGGGCTTTGCCTTGCATTTTGGAGAGGGAACCTGGAGCAAAGAGCTGCTCAGCCTGAGCCTGCTCAGCATAGCCCAGGGCCCTCTGATCCCCCAGGAGCCAGGTGGGAGAGCTGCTGCTAGCCCAGGCTGGGCTGGGCAGAGGGACTCCCCAAAGGACTGGCCCTGCCAGGAGAGCAGAGCAGGCTGCTGGCTCAGGAGTCCTGCTGCCAGCAGCTGAACCTCTCCCTGCTCTCTGTGCACCTCCAGCTCTCCTCAGCTGCCCTGGAGCAGAGCTCCTTGGAGCCTGCCCCATCAGAGGAGGTCTTTCAGCACTCCCTCTCCCAGCAGCTCCACAAAAGGCTGCTGGCTCTGTGGAGCAAGGGCAGGGGCAGTGCTGGAGCACGGAGCTGTAACATTTGCCCTCTGCAGGCTGCTGGCAATCTGCCTCTTGTGGGCAGCAGGAGTGCCCAGAGGTGGGAGATGCCCCATCCCTGGCACCACTCCTGGGGCAGTGCAGTGCTCAGCAGAAAGGTCTGCAGGCTTGTGGTGCCCAGACACAGCCCTGGCAGCGCTGTGGCGGGCAAGGAGCAGCTGAACAAGAGGGGCAGAGGAGCTCTCCCTGGCCAGACAGGAGGGGAGTCCTCTGCTCAGGGCTTGGCTCCCCAAGCCCCCTCTGCAGAGGCTGCAGCAGGGGAAGCTGAGCTTGCAGCAAGCTGCCCGTGGGGGCAGGGCTCAGCTCCTGCTCCCAGCCTGGGCTCTCCTGCCCACACTGCCCTGCCAGACCTCCTGGGGGGGACCCCAGCCCAGCTCACCTCTTCCACGGGGCAAAACCTGACTCGCAGGTTGCACCACTGCCCAGGGGCCAGGACTCCAGCTGAGGGAAGCACCTCAAAGACGCCGGCCTTGGCCTTCGGCTCCTGCAGCAGCTTCCCACGCCTGCTGGCTGCCAAAGGCTTGTCCACCTGAGCACAGAAACCAGGGGCTGAGGTCTCCTTGCTCTGGCAGGACACAGCTGGCTTCCTGCAGTGCTAGCACTCCTGGCCTCAGAGCACCCATCCCAATCAGGTGGGGCCAGCCCTGGCCTAGAACTGGGGGCCAAAGGCAGAGGCAGGACAGGCAGCAGGGGAGGCTGCTCCTGACGAGAGGAGCAAGGGCTGAAGGTGGCAGAGAAGGGAAGCAGCAGCTGCTCAACAGGCCCAGGGCACCCTCCAAAGCCTCCTCAGCCCAGCTGGAGCCCAAGTGCTGAAGCAGCCAGAGGAGCAGAGGAGGCAAGAGAGAAGCAGGAAAGGCAGCCCAGAAGATGCAAGTGGCAGAGTGTCTGTGCTTTACCTTCTGAGCAGGCTCCTCCCTGCTGAGGAACCACTGACAGGGCACTGGCAGCTGGTTGTAGAGCCGAGTGGTCTCCTCCTGGCACTGCCCACACTGGAGAGGGGAGAACTCCAGCCTGGCCCTGGAGAGGCAGAGGGAGGGCACAACCCCCCTGGCACGCAGGAGCAGACGAACCGTGGGGCCTCCTGTCACCTGGTGAGGCACAGAGCAGCCAGGTGAGCTCCAGCTGGCCTCTGCTGCTGGCCCCAGCCTGCCCCCGCAGGGGGTGAGGGCAGAGGGAGGGGAGGAGGCACAGGGCACCTGGATGGGCAGCAGCAGGGCCGCCTGGCCCAGCGGCAGCCTGGCACTCTGGGGCTCCAGGCACACGGTGAAGCTCCTGCTCTGGGAGCAGGGCAGCTGCTCCACGCGCTCCAGCTCCACGCTGAAGCCTTCAAGAGATGGACAGGAAGCAGCTGAGGCACAGGGGACAGCAGCTGGGGCACCAGCAGCCTAGGGCCACCTGAGTGTCCTGGCTGGCAGCCCTGGCAAGGACTCTGCCTCTCCAGAGCAGCTGCTGCTGCTCCTTCTCCCCCGGCACCGCTGCAGGCCCAAAGCTTGGCACAGCCAGAGCCCAGGCCCCAAGGGGGGAAAGGAAAAGGTTTCAGCTGAGGAGCTGCAGCAAGGCCAGGGAAGGACACTCAGACCTCTTCAAAGGAGAATTCCCAGCTAAGATTTGCCCATGCCCTGCTGCTGCCTAGAAACAACTGAGGGAGGCCTCTGGGCACCCTGCAGAGACAGCAGGGCAGCGCTTGGTGCTGCTGCAGCCTTGCCTCAAGGGCCGCTCCAGAGGCCTGTCTGGATACAGCACAGCCCCTGCCAGGCTGTCTCCTCAGCCAGGGCTGA
This sequence comes from Melanerpes formicivorus, assembly GCF_026170545.1. NCBI lineage: Eukaryota > Metazoa > Chordata > Aves > Piciformes > Picidae > Melanerpes > Melanerpes formicivorus. The sequence goes on along the minus strand of NW_027142598.1, from coordinate 195,028 downwards.
GCACAAGTGCCACGACCTCAGGAACTTCACACCAAGCAGCTCAGCAGCACCCAGGCTCCAGCTCCTTGCAACACAAGGCCAGAGAGCACCCAGAGAAGCTCAGCTGCTGCTGCTGGCAGCCAAGAGCAGAAGGTGCTGAGAGGGGAGCAAGGTGAGCAGCCCACCCAGCCCCTGCAGGGCAGAGTTAGGGCAGCCACAGGCAGGCCAGGCCCCTGGGCACTGCTGGCCAGCAGAACTCAGGCTCCAAAGCAGCAGGTCCCCAGCAGGACAAAGCTCCCCAAGAGCTCTCCGTGGCAGTGGCTCAGGCTGAGCTGCCACAGGCAGCTCTTGCAAGGCCACAGGAAGGGTCCCCAGCACTGCCTACCTGTGCCACACAGGAGCTGCCCAGGCACTTGGAAGGACACAGGGAAGTGCCCCAGGCTGGTGACCTTCACGCTGCGCCTGTGGATGCCACCCAGCCCCACGCAGCCAAAGTCCAGGATGTACTCAGGCAGCTCAGCTCTGCAAGGAGGAGGGAGGGCACTCCTGAGCCCACAGCCTGGCCACGTTGCCATGGCATGGGAGGTGCAACTCCAGGGCAACGACTCAGCTCAAGCCCCTGGAGCCCAACACCTGAGCAGCTGGTGCCAAGACTCTGGCCGGTGCCAGGGAAGGCAGGGCCCAGCTTCTAGCAGCTCCCAGGGGCACCTTCAAGCACAGCTGGCTGCCAGTGGGCACTGCCCACAGCTCCTGGGCCACTGCACACAAGTCCACTGCACCTCCACTGCTCTCAGTGCAGCTGCTGAGCCTGGCCCACAGCCCACCCCTGAAACTGCTTCAGGACCTTGTCAGAAGAGTTCTCCCTCCCCCTCCCCCCCAGGAAATCTTCACCACTCTGCACCCAGCTCTGTCCCCAGAGCCCCAGGGGCCGCAGCCAGCAACCCCTGTGAGAGCCACAGGAAGGTCCTGTCCAGAGCCATCCCACTGGGAAAACACAGCCAGGATCTGTTCTGCACAGCATCTTCTGCCTGAGCTGGAGCCTGCTGCTCCCACTGCTCAGCATCAAGGAGCAGAGGGAAGGACCAAGCGACCTAGGGGAGCCCTGCAGTCCCACCAGCAGCCAAGGTCCCTGAGGGAGACTTTGCCAACCTGCTCTTCGGGTCAGATGTGGTCTGGTGGCACCAGGAAGCCAGCTCTGAGCTGCCTCTTTCAGGGCTGCCCAGCAGGGATGGTGTCTGGGCTGGCTGGAGGGGCCTCATGGTCTGCACTGGGTCCCCTCAGCTCTAGGCACAGAGCCCAGCATCTGTGGGGAGCTGAGAGCAGCTCCGCAGCTCAGGGAAGCGAGGACACTCAGCTGCTCCCAGGCAGCAGGGCACAGCTCTCAGGAGCAAAGCCTTGCTGCTGGCCACAGCTGCTCCAGGCTCTGCAGAGCCCAGCAGCTCTCAGCAGCAGGGCTGCACTGCTGGCTGTCACCCCCAGAGCACCTGCAGACGGCCAGGGATGTCCTTACTCACTCGAGAAGCCTGCGGCGAGCAGGCAGCCTCAAGGCAGCTTCCTCTGGGGCGCTGCAGGCCACAGCTGCCTGCTGCTCCAGGATGTGCTCCTTGAGCAGGATGTCCTCCAGCTGCACCTGCAGCCCAGTGTCCAGCTGAGGCAAGGAAAGACAGGGACTGCTTAGCCAAGGGCCTTCCCAGGGCATGGGCTCAGCTCCCCAGGAGGCTCCCAGCCTGCTCTTGTTGGGAGGGCTGAGGGAGTCCTCCTGCCCCACTGCCTGGGACACCTCCAGCTCTCTTTGGCAGGACCTTGTCTCCAGAGCTACCAACTCCAGCCCCTTCAGCTGCCCAGGCACTGCAATCCAAGCTGATCTGGCCAGACACAGAGGGACAAGCCAGGGACCTGCCAGAGCTCCAGGAATTGGCCTGTCCCCAAGCAGTGCCAAAGCAGCCTGGAGCAAAGCCCTCTTGCCAAGGAGGCCAGGAGGAAGCTGCTGCTGCTGCCTCTTGGAGATGAGCAGCGAGATCACAGTCCCAGGGCTGGCTCAGGCACCTGGCACACCTGGCAGAGCTTGGCTGGGGGGCAAGAAGCAGCCTAGAGATGGGGCCCCAGCAATTCATCCCCAGGAGCAGGGCCTGCAGGATTCCCCCCAGGCTGCCAGGAAGCTCCTCCAGCTCCAGCAGGGACAACTAGCAGAGCTGGAGAGCTGAGCTGATGATGCCCCAGCTAAGTGTGGCAGGGAGGGCCCACCTGTTAGCAGGGCACCCAGAAGCCTGCTGTGGGCTCCAAGGGGATCCATGGCACAAGGGGGAGAGGCTGGCAGGTGCCACACGGGGCAGCAGCTGTTCTCACCGTGGCGTCCGAGTCAGCTGGGGGGGGTTCTGTGGCTGCAGCCTCCCCCAGGACATCTGCTCTCTCTCTCTCCTTGTCCTGGGCCAGCTCCCCTCTCAGCTCCCTGAGAATCTGCTCCCATCTCTTGTTTCCTGAGGGCAGAAACCCCCCCTCAGGTGGCAGCGTGGGCATCTCGGCTGGACAGCCCCCTCCCCACACCGCCTCTCCCAGCAACGCTCCTCCAGCAGCTCTGGGCAGTGGGAGCTGCTCCTCCTGCCTGCAGCCTGAGCTTCAGCCCTGCCCAGCTTCCTCCCCCAGAGCAGCAGCTCAGCCCCTGCCAGCTGATGCCCATCCAAGCCTGCCCAAAGCCCTGCCTGCGTCTCGCCCAGCAGCTCGGCAGGGCTGCAGCAGGGAGTCTGCCGGGACACAGCCCCCAGGGACTGCCAGAGACTCAGGAAGCAACCAGTGCTGCTCTGAGAGCCCTGCAGCCTCCAGGCTTGGCTGTGGGAGATGGGGGAAGAGGCAGGGGAGCATCCTGAGGAGCAGCCAGGCAGTGCTTGCCTTGGATGTTCCTGGGCAGGTGCAGGCAGATCCTGGGAAAGCTTCCCTCTCCTCTCAGGCAGATCTCCTCTGGTTGCAGGTGACCCACTTGGAGCTGGAAAGCCTTGCAGAAGAGCCCAGGCACTTCTGGCAGGTAAGAGACTTTCAGCACCTGCTGCTGGCCGGCTTCAAGGCAGCCCTGCAGGGAGAGGAGGGAGGGAATGCAGCAGAAAGGCTTGGCTGGAGTTGAGGCACAGCTGGCCTGGAGGGTCTGAAAGGCCTCTTCCAAGCCCAAGGATCCTGTGATTCCATCCCCCTCAGCAGAGGCAGCTCCCAGCCCTGGCTGCTGCTGGGGGATCTTCCTCTGCTCTTCTCCTGCTCCCCATTTGTTCCCTCCAAGCCCAGCCAGGGCAGTGCAGGCTGGCACAGGCACAGGCACAGTCCCTTGTGCTGCCCCCATCCTCACCGTGCTGGGCACCACCAGGGGCACGCCGGGCAGGGGGCTGCGGGCAGTGGCCGTGCCAGGGCTCAGCACCACGAAGGTGAAGGGCAGCTTCCCACTGTTCTGCAGGGTCACCTCTGCCTCCAGGAGCGAGTCCCACAGCTGCAGAGAGGAGAGAGGAGCGGGCAGTTAGAGACAGGCCTGGCACTGGGCATCTCCTGCAGCTGGCACTGGCACAAGAGCCAAGGCAGGCAGCACAGCAGAGCAGCAGGAGAGGAGGGCACTTGGCTCTGCCAGCTTCACCTGGGGACCCCCAGCCACAAGGGAGCTCTGGGCCCTGCACAGGAGCTGAGCTTTGGGGCACCCTGCAGAGGGACAGCACCAAGCATAAGAGCAGAGAGCAGCCAAGTGCCTTGAGGAGGACTTAGCATAGAAGGGTCCAGGCTGGCAGGGACCTGCAGAGCTCAGCCAGTCCATCCTGCCCCCAGGCAGCAGGGAGCTGCAGAGCTCAGCCAGTCCATCCTGCCCCCAGGCAGCAGGGAGCTGCAGAGCTCAGCCAGTCCATCCTGCCCCCAGGCAGCAGGGAGCTCCAGAGCTCAGCCAGTCCATCCTGCCCCCAGGCAGCAGGGACCTCCCCGCTCAGACTTCCCAGCTCGGGTGGGGTGGGGATGGCCATTCCAGAGCAGCTTGGAAGCAGAATGCATCACTCCAAGGTGGTGCTTCCAAGGCCTGGAGCCAGCACAGCAGCTAGCCCTAGGGCTCAGTGGGCAGCCCCCAGCAGAGAGGGCTCCAGACAAGGAGAAGCCTGCGCTACCTGCAGCCCAAAGTCCAGCTCCGTGGTGTCCAGGTGGTAGCTGAGGAGCGAGGCCTCCCCACGCAGCCTGAGCTCGTAGCTGGGGCCTCCCTGCACCCTGCAGAGGGCCCTGGCACAGGCCACAACGTTGGGGTGGCCAAAGAAGCTGAAGGTGACCTGCTGGCTCTGGCCTGGCTGCAGCAGCCCGTAGAGTGGCAGCACATCGAACACCTGGGGAGGAGAGGGGGAGAGGCTGAGCAGGGGAGGGGCTGAGTGGGGGCAGAGGCTGAGCAGGGGAGGGGCTGAGTGGGGGCAGAGGCTGAGCAGGGGAGGGGCTGAGTGGGGGGAGAGGCTGAGCACTTGGATTGGAAAGAACTTAATGCACCACACCAAAGTCATCTGGGAGGGATCCTGGCAGCAAGAAATTCTCTCTGCTGCACGACTTGGCTTTCCAACCTTCCTCACTGGCTGGAGGATCACACCAGGTGCTAAGCTGAGAGGCCTTGCAGCCAGGGGGGCCTCCAGCCCAGCTCCCCTGACTCCTGCTGCTCCTCACTCTCTGATCTGCACTCTGCTGTCTCTCCAGATGCTACAGCAGAAGCCACTGGCAAATGTCCTCTCCAGCACTTGCTTAGTGACAGGGTGAAGAAGATGTGCAGCTTGTGGCCAGCAGGCCAGGGGACATTCTCCTGCCCCTCTCCTCTGTCCTGGGGAGGCTACCTCTGGAGTCCTGGCTCCAGTGCTGGGCTCCCCACTTCCAGAGAGACAGGGAACTGCTGGAGAGGGTCCAGTGGAGGCTGCAGAGCTGCTGAGGGGCCTGGAGCAGCTCTGGGAGGAGCCCTGGGGCTGAGAGCCTGGAGAAGAGCAGCCCCAGAGGGGAGCTGAGCAATGCTCAGCAAGAGACAAAGGAGCTGTGGGGGGCAAGAGGCTGGGGCCAGGCTCTGCTCAGTGGTGCCCAGGGACAGGCCAAGGGGCAGTGGGCACAAAGTGGAGCCCAGGAGGTTCCATGTGAAGAGGAGGAGAAAGTTGTTTGGTGTGAGGGTGCTGGAGGCCTGGAGCAGGCTGCCCAGAGAGGTTGTGGAGTCTGCTGGTGTGGAGAGCTTCCAACCCCCCCTGGGCACTGTGCTGCTGGGCAAGCTGCTGTGGGTGCCCTGCTGGAGCAGGGGCTTGGACTGATGATGCCCAGAGGTCCCTTCCAACCCCTCCATGCTGGGGTGCTGTGAATGCCCCCAGAGCTGCTGCACAAGGAGTGTTTTGGCTCAGCCCTACACCATGTCCTGCATGGCCTCTCCATGCCCAGCTGCCTGGAGGGATGTGAGGCCACTCTGTGAGCAGTGCTGAGGGCCAGCAGTGGCAGTCCCAGCTGTGGAACTGCTTCTCCCACTGCAAAGCTGGAAGCCAGGCAGCTTCCCACTTGCCTCCTCCAATCCCAGCCTGTGGGGCTCTGTCTCCTTCAGCTTCATCAGCTGCCTCATCCCAGCTGGGCTGGGAGCTTCCACAGCACCTTCCAGGGCCCCCTCCTGCTGCACAGCACCTTCCAGGGCCCCCTCCTGCTGCACAGCACCTTCCAGGGCCCCCTCCTGCTGCACAGCACCTTCCAGGGCACCTTCCAGGGCCCCCTCCTGCTCCGTGGCACCGGACAGCAGCTGCAAAGCAAGCACCAAGGGCTGCAGTGAGCAAGTGGCTGCTCTGGGTGAGAGCACTCTGCTGCAGGCTCCAGCACCTCATCAAGCCAGGGGCAGCTGAGATGGGAGCTGGGAGCAAATCAAGTCTGGCTATGGCCATGGCATCTGCTGAGTGTGGCTCCAAGGCCAGCCCCAGGTCAGGCCTGGGCTCCATCCTCACCTCCTACACACAAGCTTGCAGGAGCCTGGCAGAGAGCCCAAGGGGGCAGCTGGCACCCTGGTGCCAGTCCAGCTCTGCTCCCTCCTGCCCAAAGAACATGTTGAGAAGCTCCTGCCTGGACAGCTTAGGTTCTCCAGGACCAAAGCAGGGACACAGCTGCCCCTGAGACTCCCCAGCACAGGCAAAGGAGGACTGAGGGAGGGCTTGGCCCAGCTCTCCAGTTTCAGATGTGCTTTGGTTTCATTCCATGCCCTGATGGCTGCTGGAGAGCTGAGGAGCTCCACCAGGTCATTATTCTCCAGACACCCTCCTGAAGAAGGCAGCTGAGATGTTTTCCTGCCCTGCAGCAGCTGGCAGCTTGTCTTTAACCTCAGAGGTGCCAGCTTGCAAAGGGAGCCTTGGCTCTGGCCTTCTGAGCCCTGTTTCTGAGAGAGGCTTCTGGGCTTGCTCCTCCAGCTCCAGAGGCTCTGCTGCTTCAGGAAGCTGAGAAGTGCTCTGTGCTGGGGCCTGGCCACCAGCAGGCTCTGCAGGAACGCTGCTGGGGCATCCTTGGGCCTAAGCAGAGCTACATCTCCCTGGCAGACAAAGCACTGGGCAGGGCTGAGTCTCCCCTTGGGTCAGGTCCCTTCCTGAGCCCTGACAGCTCTGGGGCTGTCTCTGCCATCCCAGCCCTTGGCTAAGGCCAGGATGTGCCAATGGCTGGGGCTGAGCAGGTGGCCCCTGGGGATCGGTGCTGGGCTTGGCACAGAAGGAAGCTCAAAGCCTTCCCAGCAGCATGCAGGTAAAAGCCTCATTTGACACTGGGAAACAACCCAGCCCAAACTCTCCAGAGGCCAGGAGGAGCTGAGGGAGGCCTCCCCCAGCCAGACTGTCCTGATTGTCCCTCCCCAGCAGCCCTGTGTCCAGCTGCTGGCCCTGCTGCCCTTCCTGCTCTCAGGTGGCCGCGGGGCCATGAGAAGGGAGGTTGGCAGCAGTAGGGCTCTGGGGGCAAACTGGGAGGTGTCCCAGGAAAGCTACCTCTGCTTCCAGGCAGTCCTGGGCATCTGCTGGCTCCTGGGCAGGGTCCCCCACTGCCCCCAGGGCTTGGGCTGGCTCCTCCACACCCCCATGGCCGGAGCTGCTCCCTGCAGAGGCCGAGCGCTGCCCGCAGGCTCTCTCCTCCTGCGCTGCTGGGGCCGGGAGGCTGCACCTGGAACAGAAGCTCCCTGTGAGCAGGGACTGCAGGGGCAGGCAGGGGAGACTGCCCCAGCAGCTCCTCGCTGGCCACTGCTGCTCTGAGCTCAGCACTGGCTCTGGCCCAGCAGCTCCAGCCCAGGATGGAGCAGGGCCAGGCTCTGGGCTGCCCAGCTTGGCACAGGGGCAGTGCAGGCACCTGGCTGCTGGCAGACAGGGCAGAGGCCAGGGCTGGGGGCCAGGAAGGGCACCAGGAAGGGCAACCAGACACACACTGTGCAAAAAGGGAGACTGAGAAGCAAAGGGGCAGAGCCCAGCAGAGACCTTCTGGTGGCCTTGCAGCACTCCCAGTGCCCTACAAGGAAGCTGGGGACAGCCTTTGGAGCAGGGCTTGGTGTGCCAGGCCCAGGGTGGGGGGAGGCTTGAGCTCAGAGATTCAGAGCAGACACAAGGCAGACATTTGGGATGCTGAGGAGAGGGAGACACTGGCCCAGGGTGCCTGAGGAGGGGGGAGATGCCCCATCCCTGGCACCACTCCAGGGCAGGTGAAGGTGGAAGGAAAAGAAGCTACCAGCCAGGTTGCAGCCAGGAAGCAATGGAGCCCTCAGCCTCTGTCCTGTCCCTGCAGCAGCCCCAGGAGCTGAGGCTTTGTCTCTAAAGAGACAAGGTGAGAGCAGGGGCTGAGGGCCCTGGGGCTGTGCAGCCTGCAGAAGAGCAAGCCCAGAAGGGATCTTCTGAGTGCTGGGCAAGAGCTCAAGGGCAGGGGGCAAGAGGATGCCTGTGGTTTGGCAGCAGCAGAGCAGCTGTGCTTGGGGGGACAGAGGAGTGGCCTCTGCTTGCCTGAAGGTGGAGGCTCTTGGAGCAGGGGCTGGGTGCCAGGCAGGCTTCACCTCTGAGCAGCCAATCCAGCCCCCACACAGCCAAAGTTTCTCCTCCTGCTCAGATGGAAGCCCCAGGGGGCAGCAGGCTCCGTGCCCTGGCACTGGGCACCAGGCACTGGCCCCAGCCTCCTGCCCCCAGCCTTCAGCTCCTGCTGAGCATTGCTCAGCTGCCCTCTGGGGCTGCTCTTCTCCAGGCTCAACAGCCCCAGGGCTCTCAGCCTGTGCTCCTCCCAGAGCTGCTCCAGGCCCCTCAGCAGCTTTGCAGCCTCCCTGGGACTCTCTCCAGGAGGTCCCTGGCTCTCCCGAGCTGGGGAGCCAGCACTGGACAGCGTCCCGGGGGCAGTTCCTGTGTCGGTTCTTAGGACTGGAATGAGAAGAGGTGGGGCTGGCAGGGCAGGCAGAGAGCTCCCAGTTTGTATCTGCTTGTCCCAGGGCCCAAGCAGGGCTTTGGAGCTCCAGAGACAAAGCAGGACTGGGGGGCATGGGCTCCAGGAGAAGTGCTGCCAGTGTCTCAGAGGCTGCCTTGCAGAACAGTGTCTCCTGCCCAGCATCACAGTGCTGCAGGACTCCTGTGCCCTGAGCAGCCAGCCTGAGCTCAGCTGGAGGGCTTGTTCCTGTTCCCACCAGGGCAAGGGGAAAGCAATTGGTCAGAGCCCAGGGAAAGCACCTTGGTCTCTGCAAAGCACAAGCAGGACAGCAGGAAGGAGAAGAGCTGCAAGGAGAGGGCAGAGGTGGCCATACCTCAGCTGGCTGCCCTGGCTGTCTGGCAGCAGCTGCCAGCAGTAGGAGACAGGCAGCTGGCTGCAGTTGCTCATCTCCAGGCTCTGCACAGCTCCAGTGCCATTGAGGATGCAGCCAAAGTCCACAGCCATGCTCTGGAAGTGCAGGTTGGGGCAGCAGACTTCTCCCCGCAGCAGGACCTGCTCCTGGTGAGGGTGCTCCAGGAACTGGATCCTCAGAGCCTGCTCCACTTGCCAGGAGTGCAAACCCTCTGCATGAGCAGGGTTAAAGCTGATGCAGAGCTGCAGCTCCTGCCCTGCCTCCAGCTTCATGGGCTGCAAGGAGAGGAAGAGCATCCAGCAGCCGTGGGATGCCGTCCCCAGGGCTCAGGGCATGAACCATGGCAGTGCCCAAGTGTGGCTCCAGCAGGGCCTGCCTGTGCCAGCCCCACCCCACTGCTGGCCCAGCCCCCCTCAGGCTTCAGCAGAGGCACCAAAGCCCCCCCCAGAGCAGCACCCTGGCACCAAGGCTGTTTGCCCTGCTCCTCCCAGCACTGCAGCCTGGCCCTGGCAGGGCTGGCACCGGCAGGGCACAGGAGTGGTGCCCATGCCCACATCACCACCTGTCTGGCAGGGCCTGTGCCCAACCCCTGCCACTGACACAGGGGGCAGGCAGGGGCTGGAGGAGCATCCTCAGCCCTCTCAGAGGCAGGGCTGCCCTTGAAGGGAGCAAGCTGCTCCTGAGGAGCAGGCAGACAGCTGAGGCTGGCTGCTGGGATGGCTGCCAGGAGGCAGCTTGACTCGCTGGCTTGCCCAGAAGGGGCTGGAGCCCTTCCCTGCATCTCTTAGAGCCAGGACTCTGAAAGGAAGCTGCAGCAAGGAGCCAAGCAAGCCACAGGGCAAGAGGAAAGGGCCACAAGTCGCACCAGGGGGGCTTCAGTTCGGCCATGAGGAACAAGTTCTTCCTCAAAGGCTGTCAAGGCCCTGTACATCAGGAAGGCACTAGATGCCATTGAGATGGAGACTAGGGATGATCGGGTTGAATGCTTGTGGGTAAGAATTAGAGGGAAGACCAGCAGGGCAGACACCCTGGTTGGAGTCTGTTATAGACCACCCAACCAGGAGGAAGATGTTGACGAAGCATTCTATAGGCAGCTTAGGGCTGTCTCAAGATCGCCTGACCTTGTTCTCATGGGCGACTTCAACTTGCCTGATATCTGCTGGGATCTCAACACGGCAGAGAGGAGACAGTCTAGAAGGTTTTTAGAATGCATGGAGGACAGCTTCTTATCCCAGGTGCTGCGAGAGCCTAGCAGGGGTAAGGCTATGCTTGACCTCCTCTTCACCAACAGGGAAGGACTGGTGGGTGATGTGCTGGTTGGAGGGTGTTTGGGGTCCAGTGACCACGAGATAATTGAATTCTCGGTTTTTGGTCAAGCCAAGAGGGGCGGCAAGAAGACCTCCACTCTGGACTTCCGGAGGGCAGACTTTGGGTTACTCAAGGAACTAATTCAGAGGGTTCCTTGGGATGAAGCCCTTAAAAACAAAGGGGTCCAGGAGAGCTGGACCTACTTCAATGAAGAATTGTTGAAGGCTCAGGGACAGGCTGTGCCAATGTGCCAGAAGATGAGCCGCCGGGGCAGACGGCCAGCCTGGATGGTTCATGAACTTTTAATGGAACTGAGGGAAAAAAAGAGGGTGTATCACCTTTGGAAGAGAGGGGAGGCAACCCACAGAATGTTTAAGGATGTTGCTAGGTCTTGTAGGAAGAGAATTAGGGAGGCAAAAGCACACTTGGAACTTAAACTGGCCTCTACTGTGAAGGACAACAAAAAGTCCTTCTATAAATACATTAATAGTAAGAGGAAGGGGAAGGACAACCTCCACTCCTTGGTGGATACGGAGGGGAACATTGTAACCAAGGATAAGGAAAAGGCAGAGATACTTAACACCTTCTTTGCCTCAATTTTTACTAGAAGGGCAGAACGTCTTCCTGACAGCTGGCCTGCAGAGCTGGCAGAAGGAGCCAGGGAGCTGCACAGTTTCCCTATGTTCCATGAGGCGGTAGTTGGAACTCTCCTTAGCAGCCTGGATCCCCACAAGTCCATGGGACCAGATGGGATTCATCCTAGGGTGCTGAGAGAGCTGGCAGATGAGCTGGCCAAGCCACTCTCCATAATTTTCCAGCAGTCCTGGCTCACTGGCGAGGTCCCAGAGGACTGGAAGCTGCCAACGTGGTGCCCATCCATAAGAAGGGCCGGTTGGATGAGCCAGGGAATTACAGGCCTGTCAGCCTGACCTCAGTGCCAGGCAAGATCATGGAACAGGTCATCCTGAGTTCAATAACACAACACTTACAGGATGGCCAAGGGATCAGGCCTAGCCAGCATGGATTTAGGAAGGGCAGGTCCTGCCTGACCAACCTGATCTCCTTCTATGATCAGGTGACCCGCCTGGTGGATGTGGGGAGGCCTGTTGATGTAGTCTACCTGGACCTCAGCAAGGCCTTTGACACCGTCCCCCATAGCAAACTGCTGGCCAAGCTGTCAGCCCATGGCTTGGACGGGAGCACACTGCAATGGGTTAGGAACTGGCTGGAGGGCCAAGCCCAGAGAGTGGTGGTGAATGGTGCCACATCCACCTGGCAGCCAGTGGTGTGCCCCAAGGATCAGTGCTGGGCCCTGTGCTCTTTAACATCTTTATTGATGATCTGGATGAGGGCATTGAGTCCATGATCAGTAAATTTGCTGACAACACCAAGCTGGGGGCAAGAGTTGATCTGCTGGAGGGTAGAGAGGCTCTGCAGAGGGACCTCGACAGGCTGGACAGATGGGCAGAATCCAACGGCATGAGATTGAACACATCCAAGTGCCGGGTTCTGCACATTGGCCACAACAACCCCATGCAGTACTACAGGCTGGGGTCAGAGTGGCTAGAGAGCAGCCAGGCAGAGAAAGACCTGGGGGTGCTGGTTGATGGTAGGCTTAACATGAGCCTGCAGTGTGCCCAGGCAGCCAAGAGGGCCAATGGCATCCTGGCCTGCATCAAGAACACTGTGGCCAGCAGGAGCAGGGAGGTCATTCTGCCCCTGTACACTGCACTGGTTAGGCCACACCTCGAGTACTGTGTCCAGTTCTGGGCCCCTCAGTTTAGGAAGGAGGTTGACTTGCTGGAACGAGTCCAGAGAAGAGCAACAAAGTTGGTGAGGGGTTTGGAACACAGCCCTATGAGGAGAGGCTGAGGGAGCTGGGGCTGCTTAGCCTGGAGAAGAGGAGACTCAGGGGTGACCTTATTGCTCTCTGCAACTACCTGAAGGGAGGTTGTAGACAGGCTGATGATGGTCTCTTCTCCCAGGCACCCAGTACCAGAACAAGAGGACACAGTCACAGGCTGCGCCAGGGGAGGTTCAGGTTGGATGTTAGGAAGAAGTTCTATACAGAAAGAGTGATTGCCCATTGGAATGGGCTGCTCAGGGAGGTGGTGGAGTCGCCGTCATTGAAGGTGTTCAGAAGGAGACTTGACAGGGTGCTTGGTGCCATGGGTTAGCTGTTTGGGTGGGTTGGATTGGTTGATGGGTTGGACACGATGATCTTGAAGGTCTCTTCCAACCTGGTTTGGTTTATTCTATTCTAATTCTAAAGGCCCGGCCCAGGCTGCCCAGGGCAGTGGTGGAGTCCCCATCCCATGGCAGAGTCCTGGGGATCTGGTGCTGAGGGCCATGCTTTAGTGGTGAGCTGGCAGTGAGGAGTTCTTGAGCTGAAAGGTCTCTTCCCACCCAAAGCATCCCATGGCTCTCTTCCCCATTCAGAGGGTATCTTCTTCCCTCCAGCAGCTCATTTCCAACCTGATTTAGCTCAGGCCAGCCCTCTGCTGACTCCACAGCAGCCAAGTCTCTCCTGGAGGCCCTCCCAAGAGCAGCACAGCAGCACAGCCCTCCCTCTTCCCACTCCAGCAGCAGCAAGGCCCAGGGCTGCTCACCTGAGCATCTGCAGGCAGGGGCTGCTGCTCCACGTCGCAGATGGAGAAGGGCTGCCCTAAGGCCAGGACCATGCTGAGTGGCAGGGGGCAGATGTTCTTCAGAGCAAGAGGCTGGGCCAGGGGAGTTAGGACATCCCCTGCTTGCTGCAGCCACAGGAGAGAAGCATCAACCAACCTCAAGTGCCCAGGCACCTCCTTCCCCTTCTGATGCCTTTCCAACCCTTCAGCCCCCACAGCTCAGCACAGCTCCTCTGGACTCTTTGGGTTTGTTTCTGCCCTTCTGGAAGGGCTTTCTCTAAGCACAGCACAGCTGCTGCTGGCTGCAAACCACAGCACTGCCCAGGGGCCAGGGGCACAGCCTCATGGGCCAGGCAGGGAAGGGGACCCCGAGAGGAGGCAGCTGCTGCCAAAAGATCAAGCCCAGAGTGTGAGCCCAGAGCATCTGACTCCAGTGGTGTGTCCTCTCTTGGGGACAGCAGCACAAGAGGAGTTCCAGTCACCTAGCTTGCACCCCTTGCAACCTTTCCAGCTCCAGGAGCCTCCTCAAAGCAGGGCTGCTGGGCAGGAGGCAGGGGAGAGCCTGCAGCAGCCTAAGGTTGGCTTTGACCAGGCACAGCCAGCCAGCACCCTCCAGGCACCTGCTGCCCCTGCTACAAGATGCTGAGGGGCATCTGCCTGAGGAGCAAAGGCTGAGAGGCCTGGGGCTGCTGAGCCTGGAGAAGAGCAGCCCCAGAGGGCATCTGAGCAATGCTCAGCAGGAGCCAACGGGACCAGGGGGTGGGGCCAGACTCTTCTCAGTGGTGCTACACCAAGGAGGGCAGAGTCGAGCTGCTGAGGCTGTTCCCAGCCCCAGGGGAGCCAGGAAGGACCTCAGTGCTAATGGCCAAAGCTTGGTCCTGCTGCAGTCTTCAGCCAAAGCCCTGGGGACTGGGAGCAGCTCTTTCCCCTCCTGCTTGCAAGCCCAGCACAGGCAGCCCACAGCTTCCAGCCAGCAGCCAGGGCTTCAGTGCCAGGATGCCAGCCAGAGGCTCACCTTCTCCACGTGGAAAGAGATTGCTGTGGAGGACATCTGCAGGGCAGGAGCAACGAACTGGCAGCTGAGCTCCACCTGCAGGATCTGTCTCCTCCTGGCCTCGCCGCCCACCGCGGCCTGGCACAGCAGCTGCTCCCTCACCGCCTGCAGGGAGAAGCCACAGGGCACAGGGGGGCTGCCAGCAGGGGGCCAGGAGACAGCCTGCAGCTGCCAGCCACGGCCCTGCCACTGCCCTCAAGTGACACTCCCTGCTCCCTCTTTGCCCCTGCCCTCCACAGCCTCTGCTGCAGCCCAGTTCTGCTGAGCTCCAGAGGCCATCCTGCTGCAGCCAACAGCCACACAAAGCTCTGGGCAGGTCTGTGCTGCCTGGGACAAGCCCTGCCCCAAAGGACTCTGCCCTGGCTGTGCACAGCGCTGCAGAAAGCTGGAGGAGCTGCTGGGATGGAACTGGAGCTAGTCTCAAGCTGTGCCAGGGGAGGGTCAGGCTGGCTGGTAGGAAGAAGTTCTTCCCAGAGAGAGAATTGGCCTCTGGAATGTGCTGCCCGGGGAGGTGGTGGAGTCACCGCCCCTGGAGGTCTCCAGGAAAAGCCTGGAGGAGGCACTCAGTGCCAGGCTCTGGTGGATTGGACAGGGCTGGGTGATAGGTTGGACTGGGTGATCCTGGGGGTCTCTGCCAGGCTGGTTGATGCTGTGACTGCAGGACAAGTCCCAGGGAAGGTGATCTGATGGGGAAGGCTCAGCCCTCGGGAGGAACCTCACCTGGGGAGTGCTGGAGAAGGCTTCCAGCATCACCTCCATCGTCTGGCCTGGCCTCAGCTCCATAACCTTGGGCCGAAGCTGAAACACAGGGCAGGCAGCTGCGAGGCTCTGGGGGGGAGCTCTGGCCTTGGTGCTGCTGAGGGCAGGGAGCTGTCCGCGCTGGGCAGGCAGGGAGCAGCCTCCTAGGCTCCAGTAGAGGCGCTGGGAGCGGCGGCCTCGGTTGGTGACCTGGAAGCTGTAGCAGCAGGGAGCCAGGCTGCAAGAGGAGCAGAGATGGACAAGGTGAGCAGAGCTGCTGCTGCCCAGCGCTCCCCCGGCTGGTGCCGCTGCCGTCTGACCACACAGCTGGCAGTGCAACCCCCTCGGAAAGGCTGAGCCGGCTCAAAGCTTCAGCAGGAGCCAGCCCTTGCCTGGCCCCGAGCTTCTCCCCTCCCAGCAGCTGCCCTGTTTGCAGCCAGCCAGGAAGAGCTTCCTGCAGAGCTGTCCCGACGGGGCACAGCCGAGCCCAGCCCCGGCTGCCCCAGAGCCCTTCCTCCTTGCCGCAGGCCCGGAGCGGCAGCGGCAGGGAGAGGACAGAGGCTCCGCACGGAGCTGGCTCCGGCCTCGCCGGCGGCACCAAGGCAGCAGCAGAGCTGCTGGGCAGGGCCCTGGCCGCTCCCCGCTGTGCTGCTGCTGCTGCTGCTGCTGCTGCTCAGGAGCTCCTGGGCTCCGTCTCAGCTCGCTGCTCTGCCGCTGCTCCGCTTTGTTTCCAGCGGCAGTTCCAGAGAGGGGGGGTGGGAAACCCTTCCCTTTCCCCCCTTGCTTCTGCCCGGTGCCGGCCGGCTGGGGGAGTGCTGCTGGAGCCTCCCCTCCGCCGCTGCCCAGCGGCTCCACTTTCCCTCTCGCTGCGGACAAGGGGGAAGCTTAGCTCCTGCTTTCGCTTTGCCTCTGCCATTGCACCCAGAGCGCGGCTTGGGCTCAGGACATTGCCTGCCTGCAGCTCCCGGCACAGCCTCTTGCCCTGAGCAGAAGTTCCCCACCTGAACATTGCTGTGTGAGGAACCTGCCTCTGGAGCTCAGGCAAAGCCTCCGGAGTTTGGGGCTCCCCCCCGCCCCCCCTTTGCTCTGCCTTTGCTGCAGGCAGCAGCTCAAGGCAGTCCATCTTGTGCCCGAAGCAGAAACTGCAGCTCCTGGGCTCTGGCTCTGGAGGGGAGCTCAGGTTTAGAGTTGTCTTTTCCCTTCCTCTGCCCAAATCGTTCAGCTGCTCCTGAAGGTGCCTGGGATGGGGATCCTTCCCAGCCGGGCCCAGGAGCCTGGACAAGCTGTACCAAAGTTGTGCTGGCCTTCCCTGGGGGCCTTTTGGCTGAGCCAAGTCATCAATAGCATTCTTCACGGTCCTGCCCCTGAGGAAGGCTCCCAGCCCTCCCCAGCACATCCTCTCAGCTGCTGCGGGCAGGGCAGCATCCCTTGGGCACTGCAGAGAGCTGCCCTGGCTGAGCCCCTGGCAGCAGCAGGAGCTGAGGGACACCTACCTGAAGCGAGTGCCCAGGCTGAGCTGCGGAGCCAAGGGCCTGTCCAGGACGATGGTGCTGCCGACGCCGAGGGCCCGCACGGGGATGCCGTAGCCACGGCTGTGCTCCACCAGCAGCTGCACCTCGGCCTGGAACTGCCCTGTGTCGTCCAGCTGGGCTGTGACAGACACAGACACCTGGCCCTCGGCGGGGATCACTCCTCGGCTGGGCTCGACCCTCCAGCAGCAGCCTCTGCCAGCCTGCAAGACAAGGCAGAGCCCAGCTGAGGCTGGAAACCGGGGCCCTCGGGGCGAGGAGCTGAGGGGAACAGAGCAGAAAGGCTTCACCTGCCTGCAGCTGAGCCAGGGGGGCTGCAAACAGCACCTCTGCAGGAGCTTACACCCCCCTGTGCCACGCTCCTCTCACAGACTCTCCTCAGTGCCCCCCCTGGCACAGTATCACCAAGGCTGGAAGAGACCTCAGGGATCATCCAGTCCAACCTGTCACCACAGACCTCATGACTAGAGCATGGCACCAAGTGCCACCTCCAATCCCCTCCTGAACACCTCCAGGCATGGGGACTCCACCACCTCCCTGGGCAGCACATTCCCATGAGCAATGACTCTCTCAGTGAAGCTTTCTCCTCCCCTCGAGTCTAAACTTCCCCAGCCCAAAGGACACCCGGCCTCAAGAGAAGGTTGGTTCCTCCTCCAGTCTCCTTGGAGGCCTTTTGCTCAGAGGCCTCTTGAAGTACTGAGGGGCTGCAAGAAGTTGACTTTTCTCCAGCCAGTCCCAGGGAGAAGATCAGAGAATCACAGAATGGTTTGGGGTGGAAGGCACCTGCAGGATCTTCTAGTTCCAAGCCCCTGCCCTGGGCAGGGACATCTCCAAGTCGAGCAGGTTGCTCAAAACCCCATCCTCAGTTCAAAGCTGAGACCCAGGCTTGTTCAGCCTGGAGAGAAGGAGGCTGAGGGGAGACCTTCTGGCTCCCTGCACCTCCCTGAGAGGAGGCTGGAGCCAGGGGGGGTTCAGCATCTCCTCCCAGGCAATAGGACAAGAGGAAATGGCCTCAAGTTGCATCAGAGGAGCTTTAGGTTGGGCTTGAGGAACAATTTCTTCCTCTGGAGGGCTCTCAGGGCCTGGCCCAGGCTGCCCAAGGCAGGGGTGGAGTCCCCATCCCTGGAGGCATTTCAAAGCCTTGGAGCTGTGGTGCTGAGGGCCACGGTTCAGTGCTGAGCTGGCAGTGCTGGGTTCAGGCTTGGCCTGGAGGATCTGAAAGGTCTTTTCCAACCCAAGGCATTCTGTGATCCCAGAGCTCCAAAACCATGACTCCCACAGCCAGGGAGCTTCCACAAAGGAAAGGGAGAGCTTGGAAGCAGGCTCCAGGCTCACTGCTGCTCCAAGATCTCCTCAAGCTCTGTTCTCCTGAGGGCTGCCCCAGCTGAACCTGCCCCCAGAGCCAGGCTCCTCTGGCCACCTGGGGATGGCACATCTTGCTTGCTCTCTCAGGCAGCCAGCTGGGAAAGCTGCAGATGCAAACCAAGCCCCAGGTGGCCACAGAGCAGCCATTTCCCTTGGAAGCCTCTCCAGATACTCACCACCTCTGCCTGGAAGGCTGCAGGGATGGGGCTCTGATTGCAGAGCTGCAGACTGCGGGAGACGTCCTGCAGAACTGGGATGCTGCCAAAGTTGATCTCTTGGGGCTGCACAGAGACAACTGGGCCCTGCCCAATGCTCACCAGGTGGATTTCCTGCTCCAGCAAGCAGGGAGGGGGGAGAGAGAGAAAAAAAACCACACTCTAGGGAAAGCTGGCAAGGGTTAGACAGCTCTGAGGCTGCTCCTGGACAGGAGAGAGCTCTGCCTGCTGGCAGTTGGCAGTGTTGGAAGCCTGACCCAGGAGGCCTGCAGCAAGGGTGGGCTCTGGAGGGAGCCCAGCTGAAAGCCACAAGCTGCTGTTGTCAGGGGGAAAGAAACCAGCCTGCCCAGCCTGCTGTGCCAGCAGCAGCTCTCCTGCCTGTGCCCTGTGCCTGCTTCCAGCCCTGCTGCTGCTCAGGCTTGCCCCAAGCCATCCCTTTGCTGCAGAGCCTTCTCAGCTCATTCCCAAGGCAGCCTTTGCCTCAGCAGCACTCTGGGCTGTCCCTGGGTGCTCCTCCCCAGGAGCCCCACGGGAGCAGCAGCTGCTGCTGCTCTCCTCACAGCAGAGGAGGAGAGCCAGGGAGGCTGCTGGCTCATGAGCCCATCTGCCCTGTCCCCAGTGCCCTGCTGTGGCACACGCTGGTCACCAGCCCAGAGGGCACCACCCTGCCTCTCCTCTCGCCGCCACCCGCTGCCAGGGATCCCTCTGGCACAAGTTCCCTCGGCCCTGCCAGCAGCCCTCTACCCTTCAGGCCCCAGCAAGCCCTGGGGCACAGAGCAGACTCACCAGGGGGTGTCCTGCACAGCCAAAGACAGCCACAGAGGCAGGAGTGTCCTGGCTCCCTAGCGCCTGGGCCACCAGGGTCAGGGGCATCTCCACGGAGCTGTGAGGCTGAATGATGCCACAGGGCACAGGGCTGGAGTACAGCACAGCAGCCTCCTCCTGCTGCTCCTGGAAGGGGGAGGAGCACAGCATGGCATGGGCTGGAAGGGACCTTTCAAGCTCCTCCACTCCAAGCCCCTGCACTGAGCAGGGACATCTGCACCTAGAGCAGGCAGCTCAGAGCCCCCCACAGCCCGGCCTGGCAGGGCCCCAGGCAGCTCAGAGCCCCCCACAGCCCGGCCTGGCAGGGCCCCAGGCAGCTCAGAGCCCCCCACAGCCCGGCCTGGCAGGGCCCCAGGCAGCTCAGAGCCCCCCACAGCCCGGCCTGGCAGGAAGGCACAAAACAAGCAGGGAGCCTTGGACAGTCTCAGCATCCTCAGGGGCTCCCAAAGCTGCTGTACTCCCCAGCAGCCACGTTTGGGCTGGCAGAGCAGCTTTTTCCCACCCTCTGAGCTCTCCTGCATGACAGCACCCCAGAGCCCAGAGCACAAAGTGCTTCCCAAAGGGCTGCCCAAGGTTGCCCTTCAGGAGGGTTCCCATTGCCCTGCTCCCTAAGGTCCCATTCGGGTTGGGTCCTGTTCTCAGCGCACTGGAAAGCATCAAGGTCTCTCTCTCCCAAAGGCCTTTTCTCCCCAGCACAGCCTGGCTGAGCCCTGGGGGCAGGAGGTGGGGGTGATGCCAACCTGAGGCAGCAGTGCATAGCAGCCTGGCAGGTCGCTGTCGTTCACCAGGGTCAGCAGCTGCTGGGCAGGGAGCTGCAGGTAGCAGCGGCCGAAGGTCACCACGGGCTTGGGCACTCGCAGAGCAGGAGCCACACACCTGGGCAGAGAGAGGGCCAGAGGCAATGGAGACACTGGCAGAGGAGAGGCTTCCTGACTCCTGAGACGGCCTGGCAGGGAGCAGAACACAGCTGCCTGGGGCAGAGAGGCTGCAAAGTGCCCCCAGCAGCCTGGCCTGGACCTGCGGTGCTGTGGCCAGCAGGAGCGGGGCAGGGATTGGCCCCCTGGGCTCAGCACTGCTGAGGCCACACCTCACATCCTGGCAGCAGCTCTGGGCTCCTCAGCCCAAGAAGGGCACTGAGGGGCTGCAGTGGGGCCAGAGAAGGGCAACAGAGCTGGGGAAGGGGCTGGAGGACAGGGCTGGGGAGGAGCAGCTGAGGGAGCTGGGGGGGTTTGGCCCAGAGAGGAGGAGGCAGAGCAGAGCCCTCCTGGCTCTCCACAAGTCCCTGAAAGGAGGCTGGAGCCAGCTGGGGCTTGGGCTCTGCTCCCAAGGAAGAAGGGAGAGGACAAGAGAAATGGCTCCAGGCTGTGCCAGGGGAGGGGCAGTGCCAATCATTCACAGGACTGCTGTGCCCTTTAGGCAAGGGCTCAGGGCCAGGCCTGTCCATTCTGGGCAGATGCTCCTCAAGGTGGCTGCTGTCAAAGCCTGCTCTTCCCATCTCTGGCTGGCCAGAAGCAGCTCCTGGAGCCAGCCTTCTCCTGTGCAGCTGGAGCCAGCAGACCCCATGGCAGGGGCTGGGTGCACCAGGAGAGCCAAAGGGCTGCAAGGAAAGTGCTGGTACCTGGCTGTGAGGGGCAGTGAGAGCAGCTCCTGGCCCACACCATCCACATCCACCACCAGTGCCAGCTTGTAGGTGCCCAGGGTGTTGGAGCACAGGGTGACCTGGGGGGAGAGCAAAGCACCAAACACTTCCCACAGCTGCTCTCCTGCCATTGCCATGCCCTGGGAAGCAAAGGGAGGGCTTTGCCCTAGGTCTGCTGCTCCATGTGCAGAGCACAGGCTCTGGCAGCACCACAAGGCTGCTGGCAAGAGCTGCTTGGAGAAATGTCCTTGGCAGCTGCCAGGCCCTGTGTGAGAGGAATGCAGGCACCAGCAGAGCCATCTTGTGCTCAGCACTGCCTGGCAGCTAAGGGCCCAGGCTCTGCTCTTCACTGAGCAGCAGAAGTGCAGGGCAGAGCTGCTGGCTCCAGCAGAAGCACTCCAGCTGTGCAGTGGGAAGCTGCTGCAGAAGCTTGGCCCAGCAGAAGCTGCTCAGCTGCCAGAGCTTTTGCAGTGCCACTGAGATGACTGCAGGGAATCCAAGTGTGGGGCAGGAGCTGCAGCTTCTGCCTGCAGAATCCAAAGGCTGCTCCTTCAGGAAGGTCCCAGAGGCCAGCCCTGCTGCAGGGCTCTGCCTGGCCTCACCCTCCCAGCCAGCAGCACTGAAGCCCTCTCCCAGAGCAGGGAAGCCTCAGCCCCAGCTGCCGAAGCCCCTCTGGCCCCACCGCTCCCTACCTGGATGTCCACGAAGCTCTTGGCACAGATGGTGCCTCTGCAAGGGCTGATGGTGAACTCACAGGGCCTGAGGAGCCCCGTGGCTGCCCTCCTCCAGGAGGGGAGAGAGTTGTCCAGCAGCTGGGCAGCGCTGGGCACGCTGGGCTCTGCTGTGCCATCCCCGGGCAGGCGGAGGGCGAAGGCCAGGGGCAGCGGGGAGGCGTTGGTGAGGCGACAGGACAGGCTGTGAGGGAAGCCTAGGGGAGAGGACACAGCTCTGCACCTCTGCACACAGCTCCTCTGCCTCCTGCTGCCCAGAGCCTGGCATGCTCAGACTGCACTGGGGCTTGGGCTCTCCTCACTCGGAGCTACAGCTGCTGGGGAAGCCAAGCAGCTCTGTGCTGGCACTGCTGGGGGACAACTCATTCCCCATCAGGCAGCCAGCTGCCCTCCTGGCCAGGAAGGCCAAAGCTCTCCTGGGCTGCATTCAGGAGAGTGTGGCCAGCAGGGCATGGGGGAAGCCTTCAGCTGCCAAGGCCTCAGCCATGCCAGCAGCTAATGAGGACACTTCTCCTCTTGGATCCCCTGGTTCTGCCTGCTGGCATTCCTCTTGCTTTGGCTCTTCACAAGGAAACCAAGAGGCAGAGCAGGGATGGAGGGAGGGGAGGATGCAGCTCAGCAAAGGCCAGCAGTTCTCTCACAAGTCCAGCAGCAGGAGGAAAACAGAGAGGGATCCTGGCCAGGCTGCTCCTGGCTCTTCAAGCAGCCCAGAACTGGCTTCCCATGCACACCTGAGACCCCCTCAGGACAAAGCCTTCTGTCAGACTCAACTGCAGCACCAGAATCTGCATCTCAGGCAGCAGAGCTGGGCTTCTGCTGGGCAAGGAGAAGGAGCCCAGGGCTCTGAGCACACCAGGGCCTGAGGCAGAGCTATTCCTTGGCCACATTGCCTGGCAGGGGAAACCCAGTGGCCCTCCCAGCCCCAATGAACATCTGACACTACAGCTCGGGGGGGTGGGGGTGGAAATGGTGTCCAGGCCTGACAACAACATTGAGCCACAGCAGGCACAGGCTAGTCCACAGCTTCAACTCCCTTCTCCTGCAATCCCAGCCCCTGGGCCCTCCTGGGACTGTCACAGCCATCCTGCTGCCAAGGACTGGCAGCCTGGGGCTGATGAGGGACACCACAAGACACCGGCTGCTAGTCCCTGGGGCCTCTTGGATCTCATGATGGCAAAACACTGCCTGAGCAACCTGCAGCCCTGCTTCAACATCCTGAAGGCTGCTCTGGAGGGCCACAGGTGCTGGAGGCTCTGAGGCTGCACTCTGGGGCTGCAGAGCCCTCAGGCTGTGCTCCAAGGCCAGGCCACACTCACCATAGGAGACGTCCCCGAAGCGCAGGCAAGGGACATCGAAGTGCAGAGAAGGTGCAGAGACACAGCCCCTGTGGGGACACAGCAGAGGAGGCCTTGGCTTGGCTGCAGAGCACTGCAGAGCCTGCAGCTTGCACTGCTGCTGGCATGCAGCAAAGCTGCTCTCACAGCACAGGGGGCTTCAAGCAGCCTCTCACCTGACAGTCAGGGTCACAGGCTCAGGGGATCCTTCCACACGGAAGCTGAACTCTTCTCTGAAGTGCCCCAGGCTGCTGGGACAGAAGCAGACCTGGACACCCTGGGACCCACCTGGCAAAACCAGGCCCTGACAGGGGGAGAAGCTGAAGCAGGAGCCCAGAGCTGTACTTGGAGGGACCAAGCTGAAGGAGGCATCGATGGCTCCTTTGTTGTGCAGAGTCACCTGCAAGACATCCAATGGGAACACCTGAGGAGCCTTCCTCCCTCCCTCCCTCCCTTCCCTCTCTCCCTCCTTCCCTCTCTCCCTCCCAGCAGGCTGATGTGTGTCCTGGTCAAACACCTCACAGCTGGAAGAGGCAGAAGCTGCTGCCTGCTGCTGCTTGGCAGAAACCAAAGGACAGTTCTGCCTGTGGGGGGTTCATGCAAAGCAGCCAGAACTTGAGAGAATGAATCCTAGAAGGGGTTGGGCTGGAAGGAACCTTCAAGCTCATCCAGTTCCAGCCCCCTGCCATGGGCAGGGACACCTCCCACCAGCCCAGGCTGCTCAAGGCCTCATCCAGCCTGGCCTTGAACACCTCCAGGGAGGGGGCACCCATGACCTCCCTGGGCAACCTGTGCCAGTGCCTCCCCCCCAACACACTGCAAAGAATTTCTTCCTTCTCTCCAGGGCCAGGCTGCCCTCCTCCAGCTTCACCCCATTCCCTCTCACCCTGGCACTCCCAGCCCTTCTCCAAAGTCCCTCCCCAGCTACTGGCAGCTGCTCTAAGGTCTCCCTGGAGCCTTCTCTTCTCCAGGCTGAAGAGCCCCAACTCTCCCAGCCTGTGCCCACAGTGGGACTTCCCCCCAAGCCCTGCCAGCCCCTGCTGCTCACCACATAGCTGTTGGTGGAGCCAAGCAACACCTGCCCAAGGTCCAGCTGCTCCAGGCTGAAGCAGAGCCAGGGCCCTCGGCCTTCCCCTTGGATGTGCAGAGGCAGCCTGGCCTCCCGGCCTGGGGAGAGAGTTCCATTGGATGAGGCCTTGAGGGGGGCAGGGACCTTCCAAGGGCAGCCAGCCCAAGCCCCCTGCCCTCAGCAGGAGCAGCTGCAAGCAGAGCAGGTGGCTCTGAGCCCCAAACAACCTGAGCTGCAGTGGTTCCAGGCAGGGGAAACCTGCCCCCTCCCGGGGCACTTTGGGCCAGGCTCTCAGCACCCTCAGGGTCAAACATTCTAGGGGGATGAGGAGGGCAGCCAAGGGGCTTGGAGGAATCAAGGAGCAACAGGAACTGACTCCCCACTGAAACCTCCTGGGGCTCCTCTTTCAGGGACCTTGCCTCTGGGACAGACTCCAGCCTGAGAGCACAGGGCAGCAGCTGCTTTGCAATGCTCCTCTTGCACAGCCCCAGGAGAGGAAGGGCCAGCAGGGCCTGGCAGGAGCAGGCTCCTCTCTGCCAACACAGAGCATTTGCCCAGCTCTGCCTCCCAGAGCCCCAGAGCAGCTCAAGGGCTGTGTGCAAGCAGCTCTCCTACTGCTCTGCAACGCCAAACCTCTCCTGGAGATCCAGCCCTGCTGCCAGGGAGGGACATCTCCCTCAGCAGAGCAGAAGGCCCAGAGGCAGCAGCTCAGCCCTGGCAAGGTTTGCAAGCAAGCCTTCCCTTGCCCAGCTCTGACAAGTGCAGCTGGGGCAGGAAGCCATTTGGGGAACACAAGCCCTGGGCTGGCACTGGAGGTGGCACTGGCCAAGGGAAGCAGGCCCAAGTGCTGGGCAAGTCAAAAGCTGATCCCTGGCATGGGTGTCTGTTGGCTTGGGGCAGGAAGGAGAGCAACAAAGCAGCAGAGCAGGGTTGGTGCTTTCAGCACCCTCCAGGAATGGGAGCTGGGCTGCTGGACCTCCACGGGCTCTGGAGCTGAGGCAAAGCATCAGGCTCCCTGGAGGAAGCCTGCAGCAAGCTCCCACCCTTGAGACACAGCCTGAGCAGCACCCTGCAGAGGTGGAGAGGAAGGACAAGGAAGCCTGAACCTGGCTGCAAGCACTCCCTGCCCTGGGCCAGCACAGCAAAGCCACCACCTCTGGAAGGGCAGAGCTGGGGGCAGGGATGGCTGCTGCCACCCACAGCCTGAGCACACTGCAGGGAGACAGCAGCAGCACAGAGCTCAGCCAGCAGGCTGCTGGGGCTCAGCTTGCCAGGGAGAGCCTTCTCCTGCTGAGCAGAGCCAGCCCTGAGCAATGCCACCCAGGGGAAGCACAGCCTCAGAGCTGCCAGGGGACAATGCCCAGGCAGGGAGAAGCAGCTGCTGGCCAGAGATGCTCCTGGGGAGGGCACCCCGCACTCAGGGGGAGGAGATCCAGGGGCTGGGAGCACTCTGGAACTCAGCTCCTACCACCTCAGGAGCCCCAGGATGCCTGCAGGCAAGGAGGACTCCTCTGGGAGGGAAAGGGGCTGGAGGGGCTTAGGGGCCACTGAAGCTGCTGAGGTCTGTAGCTCCTCAGCCTTCACAGCCTCCTCCCAGCAGGGCAAACCCAGGGCAGGAACCCTGAGCCCTTCCCTGCCTCCCGTGGGATCTGGGATCCAGAGGCAGTGTCCTGAGCCCTGGCCTTGGCCAGGAGAGCAGCTGGGAGCCACAGGGACAGCAGGCACGGGTCCTGTTGGCCACTGACCCTTCCTAGCAGCTAGAGCAGGAGCCAGGGGGCTGGAAGGTTGCTGGGGCCTGGCCTGCAGCCTGGGGCAGAGAGCAGCAGGAAGAAGCTGTACCTGAGATGGCACAGTAGAGCCTTGCTTCATAGACTCTGGCTGCCTGGGGCCTGAAGGTCACCTGGATCTCAGCTGAGGAGTTTGGCCACACCTCTCCCTCCTGGAAGAGAAGATGGCAGCAAACCATTGATCTCCAAAGCTTCCAGCTCAGCTTTGCAGCCACAGCCCTGCAGCCTCCCTTCAGAGCAGCAAGGCAGAGCGAGGAGCAAACACCACATGTGCTGGGCTGGGGGAGGAGAGGCAGACACAGGCACAGCTCTGCATGGGAACCTGCTCCAGAAGGGAGGGAAGCCTGGGAAAGCAGGAGCCTGAGAAGGCTGGGCAAGGCAGAAGGGGAGAGAGCCATGGAGCAGCCCACTTCTAGCCAGCCCCAGAGCCCAGTGTGGAACATCCCCAGAGCCAGTGAGGAAAGATTTCCACTCCCAGGGCTTGAGGCCAGGCTACACTTGGTGTCCCTCCATCCTTACCTGGAGCCCCAGGAGCCTGCACTGGGGGCAGCCAGACTCCTGCCCCTCACCTGCCTGCCCCTCACCAGCTCAAGAGCAGGTTCAGCTGGTTGTGGAGAGGCAGTGCAGCTGCCACCAAGCAGGAGCCCTGGCACACACTCCCAAAGCAGCTCTGACACACCACAGGATGCTCCCAGTGCTGCTCAGCTCCCACTCTCTCCAGCAGCCCTACTGCTCTGCCACAACCTCCTGCTCCCATCCTGCTGCTGCCAGCTGCTGTGCTGGGACAGTGCAGTGGTGCTGCTGCTGCTGGCTCTCAGCCTTCCCTGGGCTCCAGGAGGAACCAGCAAGAGCAGCTGAGCCCTTCCTTCCCAGCAAACTCATTTCAGCTCTTTGGGAAGAAAGAAAGGAAGGAAGAGGTTGGGATGGCTGCAGGGTTTCCTGCCAGAGGAGAAGGGATCTTGCCCTGCTCAGGCAGCAGCATTCTCCACCTCAGAGCACACAAAGGCTGCCAGCAGGGCTGGGCTTGGGGCAAGGATCTTGGGCTTTGGCTGCCAGAGACAGAGCAGCAAACTGCTCTCTGGCCCCAGGGGCACCTCAGCTCCCAAAGCCCCTTGCAAGCTGCCAGCCTTGGGCCCAGGCTCAGAGGTGACCCTGGGAGGGAGGTTCCCAGCCGGTGCCATCCCAGGTTCCAGGAGGGGATTGCTCCTGCCACGACTCAGCTGAACTTTGCCTCCTCTCCTTCCCTTCTTCAGCTGGGTTGGGACCTGGCAGTGCTCTGACAGCCTCTGGGAAGCCCCAGAGCCCACAGGGAGGGGCTGGCCTTGCAGCTGAGCCTGCAGAGCCCTCTGAAGGCTGGCAGGACGCTGAGGCAGTGCCCTTCTGTTGGAGCCCTGGCAGCAGAGCTCAGCTGCCAGCAGGCTCTCGCCCTCTGCCGGGAGCCTGCAGCTCCCAAAGGCTTTGGGCACCGCGCTGCGCCCCCGGGGCTCCAGCCCTGAGCTCTTCTCTCTGGGCACAGCGAGCCGGGGGCAGGCTCTGCCAAGGGACCTCCCCCAGGCAGGAGGAGGAATGGGGGCTCTGGGCTGGGGCTTACCAGCGGCTCGATGCTGAAGATCTGGGAGCGCAGCAGGGCCTCTGCTTGCGCCTTCGCCCTCTGCTGCTGGCAGATGTGGGAGAGCCGGGAACGGCGTCCTTGGAGAGCAGGCTGCTTCCTGGGCTCCTCGGGGGGATGTGGCTTGAACTGCCCCTGCAGCCTGCAGCCCAGAGCCAAAGCCCAGCAGCCCATCAGGCAAGGGCAGCGGCAGCAGCCCTGCAGAGGCTCTGCCAGAAGGCCTCGGGGAGGCACAGCAGCGGCACAGCAAGGGGCTGCCCCCGAGCCCCCGGCTCCCAGCCCCAGCCCAGCACCCCTGCCTCTTCCCTGCCCACTTGCACTCCATGCTTGCAAGCTCTGAAGAGCTCTGTGCAAGCCAGCAGCCCCCCCAGAGCCTTCCTGCCTCACAGCCACTGCCACAGCTGATGGAGGCTCCAGCAGCAGCAGCCTCCAGTGGCTTTTCCTCCCCTAGAGCTGCCCAGGGCTGCTCTTGGCACAGCCTGAGCTTGCACAGCAGCCACACACTGGGCAAGGCAAACCAGAGAGCAGGGGGAACCCGGGGCTGGCCCAGCCCCACTGAAGCTGCCTTGCTCAGAAGCCCCTGAAGAGCCCTCCAGCTGAAGGCACTTTCCTCCCCAGCTGTGGCTTCAGACTAACTGCAGCTCCCTCCATGCCCCCGGGGCTGGAAGGACACCCAAGGCTTCCCCAGCTCCCCCAGGCTTTGCAGTGTGCTTTCCAGCTCAGCCCCTGGGCTCCAGGTGTTCCTCTGCTGCCTGATGTGGCAATTTCCCAGCTTCCCCACAGCCAGCCTTTGGAGAGCCTGCCCCATCTCCCACCACCACAAAGACACAGGTGCTGGAAGCCAAGGGGGCTTCCAAGGGCTGCCTTGCTCCACCCTCCCTGCAGAGCCCTCCACCTCCCAACTCTGCTCAGCCTCTAAGGAAGGCTGGAAATAGCTCCTGGTGCTGGAAACTGGGACAGCAGGAGGCAGTTAACAGCCTGCAGCAGGATGGCCTCAACCTTCCGGGCCCCTGAAGCACTCTGCCCTGCACAGGGCTGGGAAAGGAGCCTGCCAGCTTGTGCCAGCTGCAGCAGGAGAAGCTGCAGTGAGTAGCAGCAGAGTTGTGCTGCCTGCAGCTGTGCTCAGTGCTGCTACTCAGTGCAGCCCAGCACTGAGCCTTGCCTCAGCCTCGTGGACCCTCTGGAGCCCAGAGATCTCTGCACCTCAGTGCTTTGTGCCCCCACAAAGGCAATTTGCTCTCTGGGGAAATCCAGGCCCTGCAGTTCCTCCCCAAGACACCATCCTCAGCTGGAGTGTGGATGCAGCTGGGAAGGGAAGTGCTGAGCTCCAGTACCCCAAAGCCCAGGGGTCCAGGCCTTGGTGCTGTGGGGGCTTTCCTGGCCTCCACCACTGCAAAGCACCCAGAGCCCTGGAGGCCAGCCTTGAGTGTCACCCTTGGAGAGGGATCTGCCTGCAGTGCAGCTTTCCAACCCACCTCTGCTGCTGCTGCTCCTCCTCCTCCTGACTAGCAGCAGCCTTCCACTGGAAGTGAGCTCTCACATCACTGCCATTGTGGATGAGCAGGGTGCTGCGGGTGCTCAGCGACACGTAGGTCTTCTGCATGGCCAAGGAGCTCCTGTCCAGCCTGATGTTCACATCCACAGCTGTGCCACTGAGGCTGCTGTGAATGTCTTCTCCTGGAAGAAAGCAGAGGGGAGTCTCTGCTCGTCTCACTTGCAAGCTACAGGAGCATTTGGATCCTTTCTACCAGCCCCAGACAGCTCCAGTGCTCGCTGCAGGGCTGCAGCACCACAGCAGCACCCAGGGAGCACATCAGGCTGCCCAGGAGCCAAGGGCAGCAACAGGCACAAAGCAAAGCTCTGCTGCAGGCAGAGGAAACACACCCCCAGGGCATCTGTGAGCAAGGCTCTGCTTCTGCATCAGCTCTGCTGAGCCAAGGCTGTGGGCAGCATTTGGAGGTCACACCTTGGCTCCCCACTTACTCCTCAAGGGCCTGGGGAGGCTGACACTTCTCCTGGGGCCTGAGCTGGGCTTCTCCTGCCCCAGGATAAATCTGACAGCTCTCCAAGGAGGCAGGGAGCACTTCCTGCCCAAGCCCAAGAGCCTTTTAGTGCTGAAGCTGTGAGGTGTGGGATGGAGATGGGGAGAGGAGAGTGCAGCAAAAGGGTCTGAGGCCAGCCCAGGGAGAAGCAGAGCAGGGGACAGAGGAGTGCCAGAGGCCCTGGGCACCACAGAGTCTGGCTGAGCCCTGCCCTCCTCCTGTCACCCCTCAGGCCCAGCACTGGCTGGGAACCAAAGCTGAGCCTCTGCAGGGGGCAGCCAAGGACACAGAGTGCAGGCAGGCAGTGCCCAGCACTGACCTGAGTCACAGTGCAGGCTCAGGACCCCGCGGTGCTCCCCGCTCCGCAGCGGCAGGAACTCCACAGCCACCTGCACGGCGTCCCCGACCCCCAGAGCTCCCACACAGGGCTCAGCAGAGAATGGGCTGCAAGAGAGAGACAGCAGGGCTGCTGCAGGGAGCCTGCAAGAGACCTTTCAGCTCCAGTCCAACCATGCTCCCATTGCTAGGTCACCACCAAACCCTGGCCCTCAGCACCGCACCAACCCCCCAGGGATGGGGACTCCACCACTGCCCTGGGCAGCCTGGGCCAGGCCTTGACAACCCCCAAGGGGCAGAAATGGTTCCTCATGGCCCAGCCCAAACCTGCCCTGGCACAACTGAGGTCATTTCCTCGTGGCCTATCACTTGTTCCTTGGGAGCAGAGCCCAAGGCCTGCCTGGCTCCAGCCTCCTGTCAGGGAGCTGAAGGATCCCAGAAGATCTGCCCTCAGCCTGCTCCAGGCTAAATCAACCCCAGATCCCTCAGCTGCTCCTCACAAGACTTTTGCTCTAGACCCTTCACCAGCTTTGTAGTCCCTCCTGGAGCCAGCCCAGCACCTCAATGTCCTCCCTGTAGTGAGGGGGCCAAAAGTCCTTGCAGTACTCAGGCTGTGAATCCAGTACCCAGTGCAGGGGTACACTGCCCTGCTCCTGTTGGCCACACCACGGCTGACCCAGGCCAGGATGCTGTTGGCCTGCTCAGCCACCTGGGCACAGGCTGGCTCAGCTTCAGCCTCTGTTGAGCAGCACCCCAGGTCTTTGCTGGGCATCTTTCCAGCCACTCTTCCCCCAGACTGGAGTGTGGCAGGGGGTTGCTGTGAGCCAGCTACTGGACCTGCCACTTGGCCTTGATGAACCTCATGCCATTGGCTTGGCCTTTGACCCAGCCTGGCCAGGTGCCTCTGTAGGTTAACAAGCAGCTGAGCACTGCTGCCCAGCTTGGGCCTGTCTGCAAACTGACTGAGGCAGCCTCAATGTCCTCACCCAGGGCGTTGAGAGAATGTCCAGGAGAACTGGCCCCAGCACTGAGCCTTGGGGAACCCCACTGGGGAGCAGACACCCAGTGGAGTTAGCTCCCTTCACTGCAGACAGCAGAAGGAAAAGCAACCCCCCGGGATCAGAAAGAGAGCTCCTGGCTCAGTGCTGAGGAGATTCAGCCCTCAGAAGGGCCTAGAGGAGAAAATGACATCAGGTCCCCCCCACACCACACTGCACCCAGCTCCCTGCAGTGAGGCTGCAGAGCCCAGCTGCTGGCAATGCCACCAGAGCAGGGCTGCTGGAGAGCACAGGGCTGGAAGAGCTGCTGGCACTCAGAGCTTCCCCCTGGCTTCCTGCCAGCCAGAAACCTGGCCTGCAGAGCTGCAAAGGGCAAGGCAGCTCCTGGCCCAGGAGATCCCAGCCTAGGAAGCAGCCAGGGCCGGGCCAAGCCTGGCCTGCAGAGCAGAGCAGGATGCTGAGCTCCTCACCTCTGAGTGCTGAGGCTGTAGTGAGCCTCCCGCTGGCCCAGGTTGCGCAGCAGCAGAGTCCTCTGGGTGCTGTGCCTGACCGGGCAGAGGGAGAAGTGCAGCTGCTGGGGGAAGTCCAGCACAGCCTGGGCACCTACAGCCCGGATGGGCACAGGGAACTCCTCCCTCTGGGTGACACACAGCAGCTGGTGGCAGTAGTCCTGCAGGGAAAGGAAGAGCCTCAGCAGGCTGCAGGCAGTGCCGGCCCCGGGGCAGAAGGGAAGCTGCTGGGCTCTGGCTGGCTGCCAGCTGTGGCATCTTCAAGAACTCTGCCAACCAAACCAAAGCAATTCCATGCTTCTAGAAGCACCCCATGCTGTGTGCTGAGCCTTGTGGGAGCACCCCCTGCCCCCATTTTGCAGGGGAACACGGGCATGGCTTGGAGCAGCTACAGGAACAAGGAGCTCTGTGTGCCCAGCACCCACAGCATGGCTGGGAGGGTGCTGGAGCACTGGGCCAAGCTGCCCAGAGAGCTGCCCAGAGCCACAGACCAGTGGGGCTTGGAAGGCTCCTCTGGAGAGCATCCAGTCCACCCCCCCTGCTAATGAGGCTGTGCCTCTGTTGTGGAGTCTCCTCCTCTGGAGAGCTTCCTAACCCTCCTGGACATTGCCATCCTGGGCAAGCTGCTGTGGGTGTCCCTGCTCCAGCAGGGGGGTTGGGCTGGGTGAGCTGCAGAGCTGCCTCCCAGCCCCCACCATTCCATGACTCTGAGAAGCAGCAGGCACGAAAAATGCTGGCTCCAGAGCTCAGCTTCTGTTGTCTGCCTGCTGTGGCCAGCAGGACAGCCAGGAGGTGAAAGCAGTTTGCCAAGGTGCTGCTCCACACTCTGCTCAGGCCCACTTTGCTTCCTCCAAGCCACAGGTCACTCTTGAACAGACTTTTGGATTCAGCCAGGCAGTAAAGCCATGAGGAGGCAGCAGTGGACACAGCCTAGAAAGCAGCACCTTGAGAGGCTGCCCCCAAGCCTCACCCTGAAGCCAAGGAAGGTCACCCGAGGAGCCCCAGCAAGGAGAAAGAGCCCTGCAGCACCCCAGTGCCTCCTGCCCAGGAGAGC
Organism: Melanerpes formicivorus; assembly: GCF_026170545.1. Taxonomy (NCBI): domain Eukaryota; kingdom Metazoa; phylum Chordata; class Aves; order Piciformes; family Picidae; genus Melanerpes; species Melanerpes formicivorus. The sequence continues at coordinate 163,501 of NW_027142598.1, read as the reverse complement.
AGCATCTCCAGCATGGGAAAGGCTTTCTCCCGGTCTGAGAGCCAGTGCAAGCCTCCTGAAAGCAGGAGAGCTCCTCAAAGCCCAGCCCAGCTGCCCTGCTCTGCAGCCAGCCCTGCAGCTGCACCTTCCACTGAAGGCAGCAACCTCTTGAGACCTGCAGCCTCACCTTGTGCTCCTCGGGGGTGAAAAGGATGCGGTAAGTAGAGGCCATGCCAGGTGCTACCTTCTGCCTCACACCCATGGGGCCAAGCAACTTGAAGTAAGGAGAGGTCTCCAGGATGACCTTCACCCACTGAGGAACCTGCAGGGAAGACACAACTGGGATTTTGCCACCTGTGGCACTGTGAGAAGAAACCTGGCCATGGCCAGCTGCATCCTTCCTTCCCAAGGCACTTCCAGCACAGAGCACCAGGCTGGAGCCAAGTTCCTGCTGCCTGGGCAAAGGAGCTCTGGGACATGGGCTGCAGGCCCAAGCCCTGCTGTGAAGCAGAGCCAGAGGAAAGGAGAAACTGAGGCCCATTTTAATGAGGAAAGGGGAAAGAGCAGCACAGTGTCTGGGGTCAGTGTGGAGCACACCAGTGTCCCAGGGGCCTCTTGCCAACACTCCCAAGCCAGGCACCAGAGCAGGAGTGGCTCTGTTCTCCCCAGCAGTAACTGAGAGGGACCACACTTTGCAGCCTTCCTTGCCAAAGGGCCTTCTCTTTCCAGCCACAGCCCTGGCAAAGCCTCTTCTCTCAGCACACACCTGGCCTGCTCTTGCTCTTCCCCCACAGCTTTTGTTCTCCCTTTGTTTCCCCCAGGAGGCAGGTGTGGGGAGGAGCTCCTTCCCCTGCTCTCATGCAGGCTGCTTCTGCCTTCCCAGCTGCCCTCCTCTCCCCTTCCCATCTTGCTCTCCATTGCAGAGCAGCAGCTTCCAGGAGGCTTTGCTGTTGCTGAGCCCTCTCTGCCTCCAGCACCCTGCCTGCTGCCTGGCAAGAGAACCCCCTGTGTGCACAGGCTTCTCTCCTGGAGCCCTTTTGCACCCAGCTCCTCTCCTCCCTCCTGCCTCTTCCCACCAGCTTGCTCTGGGCACCTGCCCCACTCCAGCAAATGTTTCCCCAGCTGAAATCCAGAGAGTCTCAAACGTTCCCCTTGCCACAGGAACAAAACTGCTGGCATCTGGCAGCATTTCCCTGCTCCACTTCTTTGGGGAATCTCCTCAGCACCACCAATTCTTTCCAAGCACAGGTGGAGACCTTCAGGAGGAGATGGCTCTGGATGTGCTGTGGTGCTCCAAAGGGAAAGCAGAGCTCCAGAAAAGCCCCAGCAGGGCTGAATGAAGCTCAGCAGGACCCCAAGTGGCAGCTCAAGGCCTCCCCTTGCTGCTGCTCCATCAGTCTGTTCCACTGCTCTTTCCAAACACCTCTCCTGGAGCCCCTCCCTAGGCCTTGTCCCAGCATCAAGTGGAGAAGACAGCCCCTGAGCTCTGCCAGTGAATTGCAGAAGCAGCTAAGCAGGCTGTGAGAGGTGGAGATGCCCTCCCCAAAGCCAAGACTAACCAAGGAGCCCTCAGGCTGCGGTGCACACTTGAGCTCCAGCACGAGAAGAGAGAACAACTGGAGAGCCCCCCACATTCTCAGCAAGCCAGGGCTTTCAGTGGCAAGGCTGCTCTCTAGGCAAGCTCCTCTGGGTGAGCTCCCAGCAGCACATGGCAGTGTCAGAGACAGCATGCCCAGAGAGGGCAGGTTCCTCCCACCCCCCAGCACTTACCCTGCCCTTGTTGCGCAGCACCAGCGTCTCTTCGTAGACCTGGTGGGGGAGGTAGTTCTGGAAGAGCACCTCTGCTGGGAGAGGCTCAAAGCAGCTCTGCTGCAGGGCAGCTGGCAGCTGGGGGTGCACAGAGAGCAGGGAGAGGTTCAGCTGCTGGCAGCAGGACTCATGAGTGACAACCCTACACTGCTCTCCAGCCCAGCCCAGCCTCTTGGCGAGTCCCTCTGCCCAGCTCAGCCTGGGCAAGCAGAAGCTCTCCCACCTGGCTCCTGGGTGGCTCAAGAGGAGCTGGGCTGTGCTGAGCAGGCTCAGGCTAAGCAGCTCCTGGGCTGTCTCTCCAGGTTCCCTCTCCCAAACACGGGGCACAGCCCTGTGCTGCTGTGGTCACACAGCACCAGAGCACTCCCTGACAGTGCTGGCAGCACTCATGGAGCAGCTGAGGGCCAGGAATGGACAGGAGGCTCCAGGGGAAACACTCTGGGGATGATCTTTGCTCTGAGGCAGGGAGGCCGAGGCCCACACAGCCCCAAAGAGCTTTGCCAGTGTAAAGCCTGGGAGCTGCTAAGGAGAGGACAGCAGCAGAGGAGGGAAGGCAGGACAAGGAGAGCTGAGTGCTGGCAAGGTTCAGCTCCCTTCTCTGCAGCACTGGGCAGCTGGAGGAGGACTGGACTTGGCAGCTCCTTCTGCCAGGAGCTTTCAGTGGCTCTTTGGTCCTGCTCTGGTGCTGCTGCTTTTGTTCCACTCCACTGCAGCAGCAGCCTGGCAATGCACACAAGCAGCAAATGCTGGCAGAGCAGAGGCACTGCTAGGAGAAAGTTCCTCCCTGCTTTGCCTCCCCTCTCCCAGCTGTGCTGCTCCCACTCACCAGACCCAGGCAGCTCTCCTGCTGCTCCACACAAGCCATGGCCAGGCTGAAGCCAGCAGCTGCAGCATGCTGCCAGTTCTCTGGGTGCCCAGCTGAGGGCTTCCCAACCTCCTGGGCTGGCCAGGGCAACCCTCAAGCAGTATGTCACAGGTGTGCTGCTGGCCATTGCTGCTCAGCAGCCTCCCTCCCTGCTCTGCCCTCGGGGCTGTGTGCTCTGGCCAGCAGCTCTGCAGCAAAGCAGCTTGAGGCACAGCTGCAGCAAACACTGAGCCAGACAAGGCACAGCCAGGGGCTGAGGCCCCTCTGCAGCTGGCAGGAGCCTGCAGCCTGCAAACCCAGCCCCCTGGGAGGGCCCCATCCTGCTGCTCCACCCCAAAGCACCACTGCAGCTGAGTGTGCTCAGTCCTGAGCAGCTCCTGCAGGCCTTCAGCCCTCCAAGGCCAAGGCTGGCAGCAGCGAAGGAGTCCCAGCCCCAGGCCCTTGGCAGCGACCACCCCAAGCAGCAGCTGCCTGTGGCAGCAGGAGGATGGCAAATGGCAAGCTCCTGCCCCTGTGTCCTGCCCCAGCCTGCCCCCTGCATGGGGCTTGAGTGCCAGGGGCTCAGCTCCAGGAACCCCCCCCAGCTGCAGCAGAGCTTCTGCAGCACAGCTCAGGACTTGAACAGCTCAGCAGGGAGCAAGGTCTGAGCTTTCTCCTGGCAGGAGGAACTCAGCACTGCCAGCAGCTGCACAGCACAGCAGGCCCTGGCCAGCCAGCTCTAGAGAGAAGCTGGAGGCAGGCCTGCCACCAGCAGGCTCCTCTCCAAATGCCTCAGCCAACAGCAAGGAGCAGGGCAGGAAAAGTTTACCTTTGGACAGGAGGCCTCACTGGAGTCTGCAGGCTGGGGAATCAGGGGCAGGGTCCTGGCCTCAGGCTTGCCCCTCCTGGGAACAGGGGGCAGCTTCCTCTCCTGGCTGCTGCCCCTCTGGGTGGAGACTGGGGGCAGCTTCCTCTCCAGGCTGCTGCCCCTCTGGGTGGAGACTGGGGGCAGCTTCCCCTCCTGGCTGCTGCCCCTCTGGGTGGGGATTGGGGGCAGCTTCCCCTCCTGGCTGCTGCCCCTCTGGGTGGAGACTGGGGGCAGCTTCCCCTCCAGGCTGCTGCCCCTCTGGGTGGAGACTGGGGGCAGCCACATCTTCTGAATGTTGCCCAGCCTCTGCTTGAGCTGGGGCAGCCTCCTCTCCCCAGCCTTGCCACCCCTCTGGATGATCTGGGGCAGGCTCCTCTCCTGAGTGCCACCCAGGCTCTGCTCCATGAGCTCAGGCATCCCCTGCAGGAAGGAGGAGGGAGTCAGCTGAAACACACACCACCAGCACAAGCCACAGCAAGCCCTCTGCTCCTCTTGTCCAAGTGTCACTGAGGAGGAATCTGTGGTCAGAGCTACCAGGCCAGTCCTGGGAGCCTCCTGAGGGACCTGCTGCAGTGTTTCACCCCAGAGCATTCCTGAGGCAGAGCAGAAGAGAGCAGCTCCAAGCAAGGGGCTCTGTCCCATGAGCTGCTGCCTGATTTGCTGGGGCACTCCTGGGGCTTGCTGCTCTCTGGGCATTTGTTCCCTCTGTAGTGCTGCTGGATAGAGCCAGGGAGCTCTGAAGAGAGCAGGGCAAGAGTGCTCAGAGCTGCCCCAGCTCTGCCCTTGGCCCAGGCTCCCCAGCCTGCCCTGTGGAGATGGCACTGCTGGGGGAGGCAGAGGAGAGCAGAAAAGCAGCCCTGTGCCAGGACTGAGGTGCAGAGGAATGCCTCCAAGTCTGAGTTCTCCTTCATTCTCTCTGCCCTGGCCTCACAGAGCCCTCCACAGAGACATCTCCTTGAGAGACCCTCAGCAGCAGGGCAGCTCCAATCAGCAAAGGGGACATGGATGGAGAGGAAGGAAGAATTGCCCTGACTCCACTGTTTGCAGGGCTGGATCTGTGCTCCATGGAGGCTATCCCAGCAGGGTGGGGGTTGGAAGGCACCTCTGGGGCTCAGCCAGTCCAACCCTCTTGCAAACACAGGGTCAGCCAGAGCAGCTTGCCCAGGATCACACGTGGGTGGGTTTGGAATGTCTGGGACCTCTCTGGGCAGCCTGCCCCAGGGCTCCTTCTTGACCACAGCAGCTACTTACAGTTCCAGGCTGCTTTGCCTCTCTGGCTGGCTTCAGGTGGCCAGGTGCTGCCACTGTGCCCTGGAGCCCCTCAGGCATTTTGGAGGGCCTCCTGGAGCGCTGGTTCTGCTCAGTGGCCATGGCTCAGCTCACCTGCAAGGAGCAGCAGCAGACCTTTGAAAAGCCAGAAGCCCACTCCCAGCAAAGCCAAAGGCTCCACAGTGTCTCCAGGCTGGGGCATCCTTCCCCAGGGGAGAGCACCTGGGCTGCCCTGCTGCTGTTTCTGCCTCGGGGAGCACAGAGCTCCACTCCCTGGGCAAGAAGCAGAGCTGCTCAGCAGAGCTGCTCAGGGCTGCTCTGCTTGGCTTCAGGGACAGAAATGAGCCAGCAAAGATGACTCCTTGCAGACACACAATTACCACAGTGCCCACCAGCATTTCTCCATGGAGAATGAGGGCCCTGCTCTTCACTCCCTGACACCCAAACTCAAGGCTCCCTACAGGCACCACAGAGGCTGCAACAGCAGAAAGAAAAGCAGGAAACCACTCAAGGGAGAAGCTCAGCAAGAAATGCTGCAGGGGTGAGAGCAGGGCCACTTAAGGCTTCATCCTAACAGCAGCAGAGGCTCTCCAGCCTCCTTAGCCTACAAGTAGCATGGCTTAACAGGTCCCCCTGAGTGAAGCAGGTCCAGGTTAACTTCTTCCACTCAGCAGCATGGCCACCACCTCTCTTCATCGACACAAAGCTATCAACAGTGAGCTCCACTCTGCTGAGGGGCACCAGTGATCCACAGCCAAGCTGGCACAAGAGGCACTGCCAGCAGCCCTAAGCAACATCCTCTCCCCCTTGCTGAGCCAGCTGCAGATTCTGCAGCAGCACTTCCCAGTGTCCAGCAGAGGCTGTTGATGGTCACATCCTGAGCAGCTGCCTTCCTGGAGCCTCCCTGAGAGCTCTGAAACGCTCAGGAAACCTCAGTCCCAACCAAGCTGCTTTCATCTCAATCCTCCAAACCTTCTTGGGCAAATAATTCTCAGTGTGCCTGCCCCACCCCCACACTGGGGCCCAGCCTCTGGAAGAACAGAAACACTCAGCTCAGAGACATCCAGCTGCAGAAGGGGAAGTGACCAAAAGCAGCAGCAGGAATGCAGCCTCCAGCCTGACCTTGGCAGGCTCAGCCTGGTGCCGGCTCCCCAGCACACACACACACTGCTGGCTGCCAGGACAGGGAACATTACCAGCGGCTGCCCTGCTGCAGCACTGCCTGGGACCCCGTGCTGGTGAAGCTTGGACTTCACGGAGTTGTTTCCCATCCCTCAGTGCAGAGGCAAGGTTGGACAACCTGTCCTGAGTTACCTGCAGCCTCCTGAAGCCGTCCAGCCTCTGGATTTTCAAGAGAGAGATGCAGGAATTGCTGCTTCTCAGGAAATCCCCTAGGGTTTTAAAATGCAAGGAAAGGAGAGTTGGGCTGGGGGAGCTTTGCAGTCTCTGCTACCTAGGCAGCTGCTGCATCTTTCATCCTCAGCCTGCACAGCGTTTGCTAGGCAGAGGAGAAATCCTCTCACCCCTCACTTGCAGATGGGGCAGCACAGGTGAAAACGGAAGGCAAAGACATCCCAAAGCCCAGGTGCAAGGGAAGGAGGATCAGACTGGCAGCAGGGAGACAGGCAGCCTCTCTCCCCTCCGCGTTTAGTCCCAGCCTGGAGGCAGACACAGCAGCATCCCATGGCAACAAAGAAGACCCAGAGGGATTTTGTGTTTCAGGGAGCAGTTTGTCCAGCTGTGGGGGCAGGGAGAAGGGGCTCCAGCTCCTCCGGGGGTGCCCAGCATGGCAAGTGCTGCAGCTCCAGGGGGCTCTCCCCCAGCACAAGAACCTGCGCTTGGCTCCAGGGGCAACCTCCTCCCTCCCATCCTGCCCCGAGCAGCAGCTGGGTGCCGGCAATGGCCTCAGCACTGCTGTGCGGGACAGCGGCGCTCAGGCTTCCACCCTCCCTGCTCAGCCCTGCTCCCAGCCCTCCCTCCTGAGCTCAGCAGCCAAAGTCCCCCCGGGCTGGGGCTGGGGAGGGGACACAGCCATCGTCACCTCGGCCCGGGGCCGGCACCAGTCTCCAATGGGACCCAGCAGCACCCACCAGGACCCAGCAGCACCCAGCAGCGATCCCACTGCCACACAGTCGCGGCCGGGCTGTGCCTGGTTGCCACAGCGACAGAGCCTGAGGCCACCCAGCGGCCCCCTGGCAACCGCGGCACAAAGAGAGGAGTGCCCAGCGCTGGGACCAGACGGCAGCCAGCGGGCACAGGGCTGCCCAGAGCCCACAGGGGAGCTGCCTGTGGAGCCCTGCTCCAGCTCCCCCAGGGCAGGCCCAGAAAGCCTCTCGGGCCCCAGGGCTGCCAAGCTGCTCCTGCGGGGAGCCCCCACACAGCTCCTGCTGCCCCAGGAGACACAAACCGGCTGCCTGCCCCTCTGGCCCTGCTGCCCTGGCTGAGCCCAGGCTGCCACTGGCCTCCTGTGCTGCAAGTGCCCCTTGCTGCCTCCCCTCCAGTCTCTCACCCACCGGCACCCCGAGGCTGCAGGCTGCTCCCAGGCTTCCCAGGGAGGCTGTGGCTGCCTCTTCCCTGGGGGTGTCCAAGGCCAGCTGGGATGAGGCCTCCAGCAGCTGAGTCCAGTTGAGAGCTGTCCCTGCCCAGGCTGGGAAGGTTGATCTCTGAGGCCCCTTCCAACCTCAGCCCTTCTATGCTCTTTCAGACACAACTCACCCTACGAAGCAGTCTTGCTTTTCACTCACCTCAGAGAGGGAAGAGCACTGCAGGATGCACAGCCCAGAGTGGCTCCCAGAGCCCCTGCTCAGGCAGCATTGCCCCTGGCAGCTAAAGGTCTGCTTGGTTTCAGCAGCAACCTGACTCTGTCAAACTGCTCAAAGGAACTACAGAGCCTGCAGGTCCCCCACACTCCCGGGGGGGGTCAGGGTCGCTGAGAGATGTCTGTGTTCCTCTTGGCCCCACACTCCCTTGCTGCCCAGGAGGCCCATGGTGGGCTGCAGGACACGGTCAGCATGCTGTGCAGCACTGCTGCAGGTGCTGGCAGGGACACTGCCAGTGCCCTTCCTTCAGCTGGCCCAGGATGTCACCCAGCTGCTTCACCACTCCTCCAGGCATGGCTGGAGACCGGGGAGCACAGTGCTCAGTCAGCTCAGCATCTCCCACAGCCATGCCCAGGACCTGCTTGGCCAAGCAGAGGCCCCAGCCAGGCCCCAGCTGCAGTTCCTTGACCCCCAAACCCACCTCCTCTCAGCCAGGTGTACCTGCTGGCAAAGAATCTGCTCAGCTCCTCCAGGACATGGTTGAGTTTCACCTGCAGGCCCTTGAGGCTACCTCTGGCTTCTGGGTCCAGCTGGAGGAGGGACAGATTGGAGAAGCCATCAGGGTCCCTGGTGCAGCCCTGGGGGACAAGGCCCTGGGGGTGCCTGCAGAGCATCTCCCAGCAGCAACAGCAGCTGAGGGAGAGCAGACATTGACCACAGCCAGAGACTCCAAGAGCCCCTGCTCAGGCAAAGTTGCCACTCTGCAGCCATTGCACTCTGCAGCCATTGTGGCTCCAGAGCTGACCGGCACCGGCACCGGCACCGGCACCGGCACCGGCGTGCTTGAGCTGAGAGCTTCCTCTGTTGGCTTATAGTATTTAGGGGAAATACAATTGATTGTATTTATAACTATAGCACTGAAATAAATACATGATAGTATCGAGGTGGAACAGATCTATGTATTGATTAGTTTGTTTTAACAGCTAACAACAGAGCCCTGAGCCATGGCAACAACTCAGCCAAAGGCGATCAGAAAATCACTTGGTGCCCAGACAGAGCTGGTGCACAAACACACAGGAGTCCAGGCTGCTGGCTGCAGAGAGTGCTGGAGCCTGGCACTTGGAATGGAGGGGGAAGGAGACAACACCTCTGTAGGTGTGAGCAGGTGAACTTTCTCCTCAGCCTGGTGGCTGAGCTTAAGGCTGGAGTGGCCGAGCTGCAGCATGAAGGATCCAGGCTCAGGACTACAGGGGAATGTCAAAGGCAGTTAGAGATGTGGGAGCAGGCTCTGCAGCCCTCCCCTGTTGCGGGAGGCATCCCTGGAGACAGGGAGGGATGGGTACAGGTCCCTGTCAGGGGAAGCAAGGGGAATCCATCCCGGCCCTCTCCCCCCCCAGTTGCCCTTGCACAATCAGTATGAGGCCCTGCAGGCCGAGGGCAACGGGGAGGAGAGGGCTGAAGGGGAACCATTGAAGGAGATGCCTAAGGCCAAGCAGTCCCCACCAAGTGTAAGGACCAGCACTGTCCAGACAAAGAGAAGGGTTATAGTTGTTGGGGACTCTCTCCTGAGGGGGACTGAGGGAGTCCTGTGTCATCCTGAGCCATCCCATAGGGAAGTGTGCTGCCTGCCTGGGGCCCAGAGAAGGGACATCACCAGGAGACTCCCTAAGCTGATCCAGCCCTCTGACTGTTACCCATTGCTGGGAATCCAAGCTGGAAGTGCTGAGGTTGATAAGAAGGGCAGCAGGACAATCAAAAAGGAACTCAAGGCCCTGGCACAATTGATTGATGGGGCAGGAGCTCAAGTGGTGTTCTGCTCAGTCCCCTCAGTGGCAGGGGAGTACACTGAGAGGAACAGGAGAGCCCAGACCATCAACAATTGGCTCAGGGGATGGTGCCAGCAGTGGAATTTTGGGTTCTTTGATCATGGGGCAACTTCTCCTGCACCCAACCTGCTGGGTCCTGATGGGGTGCAGGTATCCAGAAAGGGCAGGAGGGTACTAGCACTGGAGCTGGCAGGGCTCATTGGGAGGGCTTTAAACCAGGTCTGAAGGGGGTGGGTGAGGAAAGCAGTCTCTCTGGAGAGGAGACAGTGGGACACAAATGAGGGTGGATTGAGAAGTTGAGAGCCCAGCTGCAGTGCAGCTCCACCAATGCACCCAGCATGGGCAACAAGCAAGAGGAGCTGGAAGTCCTGGTCCACCAGGAGGACTAGGATATAGCTGCTAGTACAGAAGCATGGTGGGATGATTCACACAAGTGGGGTACTGCACTGGGGGGTTCCAGGCTCTTCAGGAGAGACAGGGGAGGGAGAAGAGGAGGAGGGGTGGCTCTGTGCGTTAGGGAATGGCTCGATGCCGCAGAGCTTGAGGAGGAGGATGAAAGGGTTGAGTGCCTGTGGGTTAAGATCAGAGGGAGGCCTAACAAATCTGACATCCTGGTTGGAGTCTGTTGCAGACCACCCAGCCAGGATGAGGAGGCTGATGAAATACTCTCTAAGCAACTGGAGGCTGTCTCAAGATCATCAGCTCTTGTCCTTGTGGGTGACTTTAACCTGCCAGCTATCCGCTGGGAACTTAACTCAGCAGAGAGGAGGCAGTCCAGAAGGTTCCTGGAGCGCATGGAGGACAGCTTCCTGAGGCAGCTGTTAAGTGAGCCTAGCAGGGGTCAGGCTCTGCTCGACCTGCTGGTCTCCAACAGAGAAGGGCTGGTGTGAGATGTGATGGTGGGAGGCTGCCTAGGGTGCAGTGATCATGAGAGAGGGAAGGTTTCAATATGCAGGGAGATAGGGAGGAGCAGGAACAGAAGCCTCGCTCTGGACTGCCGGAGGGCAAACTTCAGCTTGTTCAAGCAGCTGACTCGGAAAGTTCCCTGGGCAGCAGCCCTCAAGAACCAAGGGGTCCAGGCTGGTTGGCCCTACTTCAAACAGGAGCTCCTGAAGGCACAGGAACTGGCAGTTCCCATGGGCTGAAAGATGAGCCGAGGGGAAGGCTCTGGGCCTGGATGGGCAAGCAGCTCCTGAAGGCATGAAGGGAAACAAGAGGCTGTATCCCCTTTGGAAAGGGGGGAGGCAACTGGAGATACATTTAAGGATGTTGCTGGAACGTGCAGGAGACAAATGAGAGAGGCAAAGGCCCAGCTGTTACTCAAGCTGAACTCTGCTGGGAAGGAGAACAAAAAGCAGCTTTCTAAATACATGAATGCTAAAAAGAGGGCAAGAAGAACCTGCACTCCTTCTGGGACCTGGAGGGGAACACTGTGACTGAAGAGGAGGCAAAGGCTGAGGTCCTGAACACCTTCTGTGCCTCAATGTTTAACAGCAAGGCAGGAGGAGTTCAGGGCGAGTGGCCTCCGGAGCTGGGCGATGGGGTCAGGGAGCAGTGTCATGGAGACTCCAGGCCTGGCAGCCTGAGCTCAGTGCCAGGGAAAGTGATGGAGCAGATTGTCCTGGCGGCAACAACTGCGCACCTGAAGGACGGCCAAGGGCTCAGGTCCAGCCAGCATGGATTTAGGAGGGGCAGGTCCTGCCTCTCCAACCTGATCTCCTTCTATGACCAGGTGACTGCCTGGTGGATGTGGGGCAGGCTGTGGATGTGCTCTGCCTGGACTTCAGCAAGGCCTTTGACACCGTCCCCCACAGCAAACTGCTGGCCAAGCTGTCAGCCCCTGGCTGGGACAGCAGCACTCTGAGCTGGGTTAGGAACTGGCTGGAGGCTGAGCCCAGAGAGTGGTGGTGAATGGTGCCACAGCCAGCTGGCAGCCAGGCACCAGTGGTGCCCCACAGGGGTCAGTGCTGGGCCCCATCCTCTTTAACATCTTCATTGATGATCTGGATGAGGGCATTGAGTCAGGCATCAGCACATTTGCAGATGACACCAAGCTGGGGGCAGATGTTGGTCAGTTAGAGGACAGAAGGGCTCTGCAGAGGGACCTCGACCGACTGGACAGATGGGCAGAGTCCAACAGGATGGCATTCAACAAGTCCAAGTGCCAGGGGCTGCACTTTGGCCACAGCAACCCCAGGCAGAGCTACAGGCTGGGGTCTGAGTGGCTGAGAGCTGCCAAACAGAGAGGGACCTGGGGGTGCTGATTGACAGCTGCCTGAACATGAGCCAGCAGTGTGCCCAGGTGGCCAAGAAGGCCAAGGGCATCCTGGCCTGCATCAGGAATAGTGTGGCCAGTGGGAGCAGGGAAGTCATTGTGCCCCTGGACTCTGCTTTGGTTAGGCCACACCTTGAGTCCTGTGTCCAGTTCTGGGCCCCTCAGTTTAGGAAGGAGGTTGACTTGCTGGAAGGGGTCCAGAGAAGGGCAACAAAGTTGGTGAGGGGCTTGGAACACAGCCCTATGAGGAGAGACTGAGGGAGCTGGGGTTGCTTAGCCTGGAGAGGAGGAGGCTCAGGGGTGACCTTATTGCTCTCCACAAATACCTGAAGGGAGGTTGTGGACAGGCAGAGGCTGGTCTCTTCTCTCTAGCAACCAGCCCCAGAACAAGAGGACACAGTCTCAGGCTGTGCCAGGGGAGGTTTAGGCTGGAGGTTAGGAGGAAGTTCTACACACAGAGAGTGATTGCCCATTGGTGTAGGAAAGCAGAAAGTATCTATGGAAGGTTTCAGGACGAGAAAGAACAACAGGCCACTGATACTGGAAGGATGGCTTGATGATAAAGAAGAGCTGACCGTGGTAAACAACCTGACGTGCCAGACAAGAGGATGCTTGCCTCCATACTGGAGAAGACCAACCTGATATGGGATGAAGATAACAATGGACAGCTGCATATCAAATGAGAAAACCCAATTAGCAGCAGTGGTGCAAGAATGTCAGGGAATTGCTTACCCTGCCCGATTTTTCCTATATAAGCTGCTTGTTCTGTACCAATAAACGATTCCTGCCTCACCAACATGGGAGTCCGTCCATGCTTTCCGAAAGAGAAGGACAGCTAGAACAGGGGGGAGATAAGGAAGCTGCCTGAGCAGCAAGAGTCCTGGTTAGGAAAGCCAAAGCAGAGTTTGAATTGAATCTAGCCAGGGAGGTTAAAGGGAACACTAAGAACTTCTACAGGCATATGAATGGGAAGAAGAAGCCTAGGGAAGGTGTGGGCCCCCTCAGAAAGGAAACTGGTGACATGGCCACAAGTGATGAGGAAAAGGCTGAGGTACTTAATAACTTCTTTACCTCAGTCTTCACTGCAAGGGCCTCCAGCCACACTCCTGATGTTATGGAAGACAATGCCAGGGACGGGGAGGAAGAACTGCCCATGGGAAGTGAAGAGCAGGCTGGTGATCACCTGAAGAACCTGGAAGTGTTCAAGTCCATGGGACCCGACGGGATACACCCACAGGTACCGAGAGAACTGGCAGAGGAGGTTGCTAAACCCCTCTCCATTCTATTTCAAAAGTCATGGCAGTCTGGGGCAGTCCCCACAGACTGGAAAAGGGGAAGCATTGCCCCCATCTGCAAAAAGGGTAAGAAGGAGGAACCAGGGAACTCCAGGCCAGTCAGTCTCACCTCTGTGCCTGGAAAGATCATGGAGCAGATCCTCCTGGAGGCACTACTGGCTCAGAAGAATAGTCCCTGACAAGTTGGCCTGAAGGCATCAACTGCGCTAAACCTCCAGAGGAGAAAGTAACTCGTGCTGAGGAAGCTCCTCCTTACAATGACCTTTCTGATGATGAAAAGAAAGATGCTTTGTTCACAGACGGTTCCTGTCGTCTTGTCGGGAACAAGCGAAGGTGGAAGTCTGCAGTGTGGAGTCCAACACGCCGAGTCGCAGAGGCGAAGGATGGAGAAGGAGAATGCAGTCAGTTCGCAGAGGTAAAAGCTGTCCAGCTAGCTCTCGACGTGGCTGAACATGAGAGATGGCCAAAGCTTTATCTCTACACCGACTCATGGATGGTAGCCAATGCTCTATGGGGTTGGCTAAAGAACTGGAAGAAGAGTGGTTGGCAGAGGAAAGGAAAACCCATTTGGGCAGCCGACCTGTGGCAGGACATTGCTGATCGAATCGAGAGAATTCCAGTGAAAGTGAGACACATCGATGCTCACATTCCTAAGAGCAAAGCTACTGAGGAACAGCAACACAACCATCAGGCAGATCTGGCTGCAAGAGTGTCTCAAGCAGCCATGGACTCTAATCTTGGTCTCGACTGGACACACCGAGGTGAGATGTTCTTAGCTCGGTGGGCTCACGATTCGTCAGGACATGAAGGCAGAGATGCAACATACCAATGGGCTCGTGACAGATCCATAGACATTTCCATGGATGCTATCACAGCTGGGTTAGGAAGTGGCTGGAGGCTGAGCCCAGAGAGTGGTGGTGAATGGTGCCACAGCCAGCTGGCAGCCAGGCACCAGCGGTGTGCCCCAGGGATCAGTGCTGGGCCCCATCCTGTTCAATATCTTCACTGATGATCTGGATGAGGGCATTGAGTCCATCATCAGTAAATTTGCAGGTGACACCAAGCTGGGGGCAGGAGTTGATCTGCTGGAGGGTAGAGAGGCTCTGCAGAGGGGCCTCGACAGGCTGGACAGATGGGCAGAGTCCAAGGGCAGGAGACTGAACACATCCAAGTGCCAGGTGCTGCACATTGGCCACAGCAACCCCAGGCAGTGCTAGAGGCTGGGGTCAGAGTGGCTGAGAGCAGCCAGGCAGAGAGGGACCTGGGGTGCTGGTTGATGGCAGGCTGAACATGAGCCTGCAGTGTGCCCAGGCAGCCAGGAGGGCCAATGGCATCCTGGCCTGCATCAGGAAGAGTGTGGCCAGCAGGAGCAGGGAGGTCATTGTGCCCCTGTACACTGCACTGGTTAGGCCACACCTTGAGTCCTGTGTCCAGTTCTGGGCTCCTCAGTTTAGGAAGGAGGTTGAGTTGCTGGAAGGTGTCCAGAGAAGGGCAACAAAGTTGGGGAGGGGTTTGGAACACAGCCCTGTGAGGAGAGGCTGAGGGAGCTGGGGTTGCTTAGCCTGGAGAAGAGGAGGCTCAGGGGAGACCTCATTGCCCTCTCCAACTCCCTGAAGGGAGGTTGTAGACAGGCAGAGGTTGGTCTCTTCTCCCAGGCAGCCAGCACCAGAACAAGAGGACACAGTCTCAGGCTGTGCCAGGGGAGGTTCAGTTTGGAGGTTAGGAAGAAATTCTTCCCAACTAGAGTGATTGCCCATTGGGATGTGCTGCCCAGGGAGGTGGTGGAGTCACCATCACTGGAGGTGTTCAGGAGGAGACTTGATAGTGTGCTTGGTGTCATGGGTTACTTGATTAGGTGGTGTTGGATGATGGGTTGGACGTGATGATCATGAAGGTCTCTTCCAACCTGGTCTATTCTATTCTATTCTATTCTATTCTATTCTATTCTATTCTATTCTATTCTATTCTATTCTATTCTATTCTATTCCCCTTCACAAGGGGAGGATTAGGTTGGACTCTAGAAGAAATTGCTCCACCAAAATGGTTCTCAGCTCCTGGTACAGGCTGCTCATGGAGGTGCTTGAAGCCCCATCCCTGGAAGGGTTTTGAAGAGGCAGAGTTGTGGTGCTGAGGGTCAGGCTTTAACACCAGCCTTGGTAGAGTTAGACTCCATCATCTCAGAGGTCTTTTCCACCTGAGATGATTCTCCCTTGTCTCTGTCCGGTTGATCTCTGGTGTGTTCATATTACCAAAGGGCAGGAGCAATGTGCACAAACTCCCTCCTCCCAGAAAATCTTTGTCAGTTGTGCCTGATGCTGCCAAGAGTTTCAGCTTCTCTGTTGTTGGCATTGGTATTAGAAACAAAAGCATTCACAGAATCACAGAAAGCATCTGGTTGGAAGAGACCTCCAAGCTCCTCCACCCAGCACTGCAGGGTCAACACCAAACCCTGTCCCTAAGCTCCAGCTCCACAGCTGTTGGAACACCCCCAGGGATGGGGACTCCAGCACTGCCCTGGGCAGACCATTCCAATGGCTGAGAGCCCTCTCTGGCAAGAAATAGTTCCTAGCATCCAGCCTGAGCCTCCCCTGCTGCACCTTGGGACCATTGCCTCTGCTCCTTTCCCTTGCCACCAAGGAGCAGAGGCTGTCCCCTTCTGGCTCCAAACTCCCTTCATGGAGCTGCAGAGAGCAAAGAGGTCTCCCTCACCTTCCTCTTCTCCAGCCTGAACACCCCCAGCTCCCTCAGCCCCTCCTCTAGCCCAGGGGCTCCAGGCCCTTCCACACAGTGGAGCTGCAGCTCTTCCTTAAGAACTTCTGGTTCCTGCTTTAAGGATTGATTGAAATGTGTAGCTGTGGCACTCTGTGGCATGGTTGAATGGCCACAGTGGTGTTGGCTTGACAGCTTGAGCTGATGGCCTCAGAGGTCTTTCCTAACTGAAGAGATTCTCTGATGTTTATGATCCTAATGCAAAGGCTGGGGCACCTTCCCCTGGGGACAGGCTGAAGAGTTGGGGCTGTTCAGCCTGGAGAAGGGAAGGCTCCAAGGAGACCTTAGAGCAGCCTTCCAGTACCTGAAGGAGGCTACAGAAGAGCTGGGGAGGGACCTCTGACAAGGGCTGGGAGTGCCAGGATGAGAGACAATAGCTTTGAGCTGGGTGATGGAACAGCCACTGAACACTGGCAAGACACATACACAGTCAGAGGCAAGACACTGGAACAGGTTGCCCAGGGGGGCTGTGGATGTCTGCAGCCTGGAGGGGCTCAAGGTCAGTTGGATGAGGCTGTGAGCAACCTGGGCTAGCAACAGGTGTCCCTGCTCTGAAAGGTCCCTTTCAAGCCAAACCATTCTGTGGTTTGTGACATGAAACACCTCACTAAAAATCTGCAGGCTGCCAAATACTCTTCCTTCCTTTACAGGCTCACAGGATGTCAGGGGTTGGAAGGGACCTCTGGACATCTTCCAGTCCAAGCCAGAGCAGGAGCAGAGAATCCAGCACAGGTCACCCAGGAACACATCCAGACAGGGATGGAAAGGCTCCACAGAAGGAGACTCCACAACCTCTCTGGGCAGCCCCTGCTCCAGGCCTCTGAGATGCTTAGAGTATGGAAGTTTCTCCTCATGTTGAGCTGGAACCTCCTGTGCTGCAGTTTCCATCCATTGCCCCTTGGCCTATCCCAGGGCGCAGTGAGCAGAGGCTGTCCCTGTCCCTTCCTTCCTGACCCCCTGCCCTCAGCTCTGGATAGACATTATTCCTTTACTTTGACTTAGCAGTGCCCAAGACCATTGGTTGCTCCTAGTGGGATGTGGGGGTTTTTAACCATGGGTTGTTACCTAATTAGCACTAATTAGACTTTGCAAACATACAAATGTTGTGCTGCAGAGGAGGAGAGCTCAGTACTATTTTTACATCTTGACACAAAAGCTTCCTAGTGACAAACAAAATCCAGAACAATTACATTGTTCATGTTCTTGCCTACAGCTAAGAGGCACTCAGCAGTGCCCCCCAGCACCCACCTCACTCCAGCCTCCCTTCAGGGACTTGTAGAGAGCAAGAAGGCCTCCCCTATGCCACCTCCTTTCCAGACTGAATACCCCCAGCTCCCTCAGCTGCTCCTCCCCAGACTGAATTCCCCCAGCTCCCTCAGCTGCTCCTCCCCAGCCCTCTTCTCCAGACTCTTCCCCAGCTTTGTTGCCCTCCTCTGGGCATGCTCCAGCCCTCAGTGTCCTTCTGGGAGTGAGGACTCCAAAAGCAACCCCAGTATTTAGGAGGTGGCCTCACCAGTGCTGGGCACAGGGCAGAATGACTTCCCTGCTCCTGCTGGCCACACTAGTGCTGACCCAGGCCAGGATGCACTTGGCCTTCTTGAGCCCCTGGGCACACTGCTGGCTCATGTTCAGGCAGCTGTCAATCAACACACCAGGTCCTGTTTCTGTTCCTGAGGCCTTATCTGCAGCCACTCTGCCTCAAGCCTGGAGTTTTGCAGGGGGTTGTTGTGACTCAAGTGCAGGACCTGGCACTTGGCCTTGTTGAACCTCAACCTGAGCTGCAGCAAGAGAAGTGTGGGCAGCAGGGCCAGGGAGGGGATTCTGCCCCTCTGCTCCACTCTGCTGAGACCACAGCTGCAGCTCTGGGGCCAGTGCTGGAGCCTCTGTGCCAGGAAGGCTCTGGAGGTGCTGGAAGGTGTCCAGGGAAGGGCCACGAGGAGGAGCAGAGGGCTGGAGCTGCTCTGCTGTGAGGACAGACTGAGAGAGTTGGGGTTGTGCAGGCTGGAGAGGAGAAGGCTCCCAGGAGACCTCATTGTGGCCTTGCAGGATCTGCAGGGGGCTCCAAGAAAGCTGGGGAGGGACTTTTGAGGGTGTCAGGGAGGGATAGGACTGGGGGAGATGGAGCAGAACTAGAAATGGGGAGATTGAGATTGGCTGTGAGGAAGAAGTTGTTGCCCATGAGAGTGGTGAGAGCCTGGCACAGGCTGCCCAGGGAGGTGGTGGAAGCCTCCTGCCTGGAGGTGTTTGCAGCCAGGCTGGAGGTGGCTGTGAGCAACCTGCTGTAGTGTGAGGTGTCCCTGGCCATGGCAGGGGGGTTGGCACTGGCTGAGCCTTGAGGTCCCTTCCAGCCCTGACAATTCTATGATGCTGTGATCCTGTTGGTCTCAGCTCAGTCTTTCCAGCTCCTTCTGTAGAGCCTCCCTCCCCTCAAAGAGGTCCACACCACCTCCTTCTGTATGGTTTGCAGTGATCATAGAGCAAAAGGCAGGCATGAATCTTCAGCAGCATTAATCACAGGAGCTGAAAGCCTTCCTCAAGAGGGACAGACCTCCTCTTCAGTCTACCCCTGTGCACCACTGAAAGGAGGTGCTGCCTAGCAACACTGAGCATTAATATCCATGGTGTGCTCTTTGGGGATGTAATTTGTCCTCAACTTAGTGAGACTGTTGTGTTATGGTGGGCTGGGATCCATGCTGTTCCAGTTCAGAGCAGTTACATGACTTGCTAGCATAGCAGCAGGTAGAAGTGTAGGGGCTGCATGGGTGAGGCCTTTCTCCACATGGCTCTAAGAGAATCAAACATCTCTCTGCTGGCAATTCAGTGGGAGAGGAAGAGAAGGGGAACAGAGGAAGTGAATTTACTTCCTCCACTACTGCTTCACAGAAGGCATACAAGTGAAATGGGAGCTCCTGTTGCACAAAGACATTCCAGGGCTACAGGCCAATTAACTTCAATGAGTTGATTACTCAAACCAAGTGGCCTGTTTGCAGCTGCTGGACCACATCACTTGAAGGCTCAGGCTGCCCAGAGGGGTTCCCAGCTCTTCCCAGGCAGAGTGGCTGCCCAAGGGGAGGTGCTGGGGTCATAATGCCTGGGGGTGCATAAGAAGGGAGTGGATGAGGGACTTGGGGCCATGGTCTGGTTGGTTAGTTAGGGTTGGGTGATTGGTTGGGTTTAATAATCTTGAAGTGCTCTTGTTTGGATTCTGGACAGAAGGGTGGAGTCCAACAGGATGGCATTTAACAGGTCTGAGTGCCAGGTTCTACACATTGGCCATTGCAACCCCAGGCAGTGCTGTAGGCTGGGGACAGAGTGGCTGAGAGGGACCTGGGGGTGCTGGTGGACAGCAGCTGAACATGAGCCAGCAGTGTGCCCAGGGGGCCAAGAAGGCCAATGGCATCCTGGCCTGAATCAGGAAGAGTGTGGCCAGCAGGAGCAGGGAGGTCATTGTGCCCTGTGCTCAGCACTGGTTAGGCCACACCTTGAGTCCTGTGTCCAGTTCTGGGCTCCTCAGTTTCAGAAGGACATTGAGAGACTTGAAGGTGTCCAGAGAAGGGCAACGATGCTGGGGAGGGGTCTGGAACACAGCCCTGTGAGGAGAGGCTGAGGGAGCTGGGGTTGCTTAGCCTGGAGAAGAGGAGGCTCAGGGGAGACCTCATTGCCCTCTCCAGCTCCCTGAAGGGAGGTTGTAGCCAGGTGGGGGTTGGTCTCTTCTCCCAGGCAAGCAGCACCAGAACAAGAGGACACAGTCTCAAGCTGTGCCAGGGGAAGTTTAGGCTGGAGGTTAGGAAGAAGTTCTTCATAGAAAGAGAGATTGGCCCCTGGGATGTGCTGCCCAGGGAGGTGGTGGAGTCCCCATCCCTGGAGGTGTTCAGGAGGGGATTGGATGTGGCACTTGGAGCCATGGTTTAGCAGTCAGGAGGTGTTGGATGACAGGTTGGCCTTGATGATCTCTGAGGTCTTTTCCAACCTGATTGATTCTCTGATTCTCTGCCCACGTGAGCTAAATGCCTGATGCCTAGGAGCAGGCAGGAGTCTAGGTGTCGACAGCTCCTTTTGATCCCTGGCTCTCAACTGCTGTGTTTAGGGAGAAGCAGCCAGGTTGCTCCTGGGAGGGGGCACTCAATTTTGCAGCAGGCAAAGTGAGGCAGCAAATTAGCAGTGTTTCTAGAAATCCTTTGCCCCTGCTTGCTGGGTGGCATTGAATCTCACAGGTGGTGAGTGGATGAGGTAAAGAAAACCAACAAAACAACAAAGCCCCCAGGCTCTGGCTGAGTGAGGAGGTGTGAGTGCAATCAGGAATGCACAGCAACTTGAGAGGCTTGAAGCCTTTCACTACCTAAATGAAGGTTTCACCTGCAGGAGTGTCCCAGGTGAGGCAGACTCTCTAAGAGCTCTGCACACTGACATAACAAAATGATAACCTTTGGGTTTTAAGAGTGGTGTTGTTAAAGGTAAAAGCTTGGATGCAGAAGTTAACTGACAGGAATCTTTTCTGTCTCCTCCAAGAGCTTTTTCTCTTGTCTGAGACAGTTCACAGGCTCACAGGATGTCAGGGGTTGGAAGGGACCACTGCAGATCTTCCAGTCCAAACCCCCTGCCAGAGCAGGAGCATAGAACCCAGCACAGGTCACACAGGAACACATCCAGACAGGGATGGAAAGGCTCCACAGAAGGAGACTCCACAACCTCTCTGGGCAGCCTGCTCCAGGGTTCTGGGACCCTCACAGTCAAGAAGCTCCTCCTCATGTTGAGCTGGAACCTCCTGTGCTGCAATTTCCATCCACTGATATCCAGGATATGGATATCCAGATATGGATAAACATTTATTAAATCCTCTCTCAGCCTTCTTCTCTCCAGACTCAACAGCCCCAGGGCTCTCAGCCTCTCCTCCCCAGGCAGTGCTGCAGTCCCTTCAGCAGCCTTGCAGCCCTCCCTTGGACTCTCTCTAGCAGTCCCTGTCCCTCCTGAATTGGGGAGCCCAGAGCTGGATGCAATATTGCAGGTGAGGTCTCAGCAGGGCAGAGCAGAGGGGGAGGAGAACCTCCCTGGCTCTGCTGGACACCTCCTCTGAATGCCCCCCAGGACCCCCTTGGCCTTCTTGGCTCCCAGGGCACATTGCTGTCCCATGCAGAGCTTGCTGCCCACCAGCACTCCCAGCTCCTTCTCCCCAGGACTGCTCTCCAGCAGATCCCCTAATTAATCACCCAGTTAATTTCATACTGGAAGTCAATTTTGGTGTAGGCAGCAACAAGAATTCTTTTTTATTATCTCAAAGCAGTTTGTTAGGGATCATGTCCATGACTGAGGCTTAACATAAAATAGAATCATGGAGTCACTCCAGCTGGAAAAGTTCTCTAAGATCATCAAGTTCAATCATGAACCTTACTGCACCCTGCCCAGGAAGCCACATCCCAGAGTGCCATATTCACTCATTCCTGGAACACCTACAGGCATGGGGACTCCACCACCTCCCTGGGCAGCCTGTGCCAATCCCTGACCACTCTGGCAGGAAAGACTTTTCCTGATCTCCAGACTAAACCTCCCTTGGTGCAACTTGAGGTTGTTTTCTCTTGTCCTGTGACTTGCATCTAGGGAGAAGAGCCCAACCCCACTCCACTCCAATCTCCTTTCATGGAGACTCCCATGAGTCTCTTCCCCATGAGTCTCTCTTCTCCAGGCTGAACAGCCCTACTTTGCTCAGCTGCTCCTCTGCAGCCCTGTCCTCCAGACCCTTCCTCAGCTGTATTGCCCTTCCCTGTACCAGCTGCAGGACTCCAATGGCCTCCTTGTAGTGAGGAGCCCAAAATTCCTCAAGGTGTGGCCTCACCAGTGCCCAGCACAGGGGCACAATCATAGAATCAACAAGGTTGGGAAAGACCTCAGAGATCATCGAGTCCAACCTAGCACCCAACACCCCCAGACAACCAAACCATGGCTCCAAGTGCCTCATCCAATCCCCTTTTGAACACCTCCAGGGATGGTGGCTCCACCACCTCCCTGGGCAGCACATTCAAATGGCAAATTACTCTACCAGTGAAGAACTTTCTCCTCACCTCCAGCCTAAACTTCCCCTGGCACACCTTAAGACTGTGTCCTCTTGTTCTGCTGCTGGCTGCCTGGGAGAAAAGACCAACCCCCACCTCCCTTCAGGGAGTTGTAGAGAGCAATGAGGTCTCCCCTGAGCCTCCTCTTCTCCAGGCTAAGCAACCCCAGCTCCCTCAGCCTCTCCTCACAGGGCTGTGCTCCAGACCCCTCCCCAGCTTTCTTGCCCTTCTCTGGACACCTTCCAGCATCTCAACATCTTTCCTAACCTGAGGGGCCCAGAACTGGACAGGAGGAGTTAGGTATTGGGTGAGAGGTTGGACTTGATGATCTCTGAGGTCTTTTCCAACCTGATTGATTCTGAGATTCTGTGATTCTATGACTCCAATCACTTCCAAACCCACCTGTGACAGTTTCTACCTCCTCAGAGGTCACAAGTTCAGGATAATGCTGGGAAGTGCTTCCCCAGGCTCTCGTTTGGTTTCAGTGTCATTTTTATTCCAGGCCTTTTGTCTCCTTAGCACCAGAACAAGCTGAACACAAGCAAGTGATGCCAAACACTGCCCCACAGCCTCCTCAGTTAACAGCAGGAAGGACTTGTTGTGGTTTAGGGAGTTCAGTAAGCAGAATGTCCTCACCAACAAATCAATGATTTGATTAATCAGTTCCTAGTTAGTCAGCAACACAGAGAGAATAAATGCTGCAGACCACCCAGACTGTGAGACAGCAAAACCTCTCATGAAAGCCACTGTTGTGCTCATAGTAAAGAACTTCTTCCTCATCCAATCCAAACCTACCCTGCTCCAGTTTCAAGCCACTGCCCCTGGTCCTCTGGCTGCATACCTTTGGAAACAGCTCCTCCTCAGCCCCCTTCAGCCACTGGAAGGCTACTGTAAGGTCTCCTTGGAGCCTTTGCTCCCCAAGCTGAACTCCTTCAACTCTCCCAGACTGTCTTTATAGGAGAGATGCTCCATGCTGCTGCTCTCAGCTTTGTGGCCTTCCTTGGGGCCTCTTGGTATAGAATCATTGAATCACTAAGGGTGGAAAAGACCTCAGAGATCATCAAGTCCAACCTGCCACCCAACAGCTCCTGACAACTAAACCATGGCTCCAAATGCCAAGGTTGAACACCTCCAGGGATGGTGACTCCACCACCTCCCTGGGCAGCACATCCCAATGGCCAATTTCTCCTCAGCTCCAGCCTGAGTCTCCCCTGGCACAGCTCCCCTGAGTCTCCTCTTCTCCAGGCTAAGCAACCCCAGCTCCCTCAGCCTCTCCTCACAGGGCTGTGCTCCAGACCCCTCCCCAGCATCGTTGCCCTTCTCTGGACACCTTCAAGTCTCTCAATGTCCTTCTGAAACTGAGGAGCCCAGAACTGGACACAGGACTCAAGGTGTGGCCTAAGCAGTGCTGAGCACAGGGCACAATGACTTCCCTGCTCCTCCTGGCCACACTACTCCTGATGCAGGCCAGGATGCCCTTGGCCCTCTTGGCCCTGTGGGCACACTGCAGGCTCATGTTCAGCTGCTGTGCACCAGCACCCCCAGGTCCCTCTCTGCCTGGCTGCTCTCAGCCACTCTGACCCCAGCCTGTAGCACTGCCAGGGGTTGCTGTGGCCACTGTGCAGCACCTGGCACTTGGATGTGGTCAATCTCCTGCAGGAATCCTCTAGCTACTAAATTCTTCAGGACATAGCTTCCTCCTCCTTGCTGCTGCAAGACTTATTGTTGGAAACCACCAGTAACTAATTACAGACCAGGTCCTTGTGTCAGGAGCTCCAAAAGAAAGGAAATATTCATTAGAGATGTCTGCTTCCCCTCCAAACGAAATAGCACCCACAAGCAACTCCTTATGGGCCATAACTGAGGGAGTGGAGCCTGCAATGAGCAAGGGCAGGTGTCATGCCAGGGCTGTGGTCACTGAAAGTCCTCCTAAGATGTAATCTGGCAGAGAGAGTGCACAGCAAGCCCTTGAATCATAGAATCATAGGGAAGGCTGCCTGGGGAGGTGGTAGAGTCACATCCCTGGAAGTATCTCAGAGAGCTGTGGATGTGAGTCATGGTCCAGACAGGGGACTGGTGGTGCTTTGTGAGAGTGATCTCAAATGCAACAACTCAGGAGACTACACCAGGGGTTCACTTCCATCAACAGTGAACCTTCACTGTGTCATCACAGAATGCCAGGGGGGGAAGGGACCCCCAGAGCTCATCCAGGCCAACCCCCCTGCCAGAGCAGGAGCACCCAGAGCAGGTCACACAGCAACACAGCCAGGCAGGTCTTGAATAGCTCCACAGAGGGAGACTCCACAACCCCCCTGGGCAGCCTGCTCCAGGCTTCTCTCACCCTCACAGGGGAAAAATTCTTCCTCCTCTTTCCATGGCACTTCCTCTGCCTCAGCTTCCACCCCTGCCCCTTGTGCTGCCATTGGGCATCCCCCAGCAGAGCCTGGCTCCAGCCTCTGGGCACTCCCCCTGCACAGCTTTAGCCACAGCAAGGAGCTCACCCTCAGGTTCCTCCTCTGCAAGCTCCAGAGCCCTCAGCTGCCTCAGGCTCTCCTCCTAAGGAAGATCTTCCACTGCCTGCAGCATCTTTGTGGCTCTGTGCTGGACTCTCTCAAGCAGCTCCCTGTCCCTCTTGACCTGAGGGGCCCAGAACTGGACACAAGATTCCAGATGTGGCCTCAGCAGGGCAGAGCAGAGGGGGAGGAGAACCTCTCTTGACCTACTCACCACAGCCCTTCTAACCCACCCCAGGATGCCCTTGGCCTTCTTGGCCACCAGAGCACATTGCTGGCTGATGCTCAACCTCCCATCCAGCAGCACCCCCAGGTCCCTTTCCCCTTCCCTGCTCTCCAGCAGCTCAGTCCCCAGCCTGTACTGCTGCATGGAGTTGTTCCTTCCCAGGTGCAAGACTCTCCCCTGGCTCTTGTTGAACTTCATCAAATTTCTCCCTGCCCAGCTCTCAGCCTGTCCAGGTCTTGCTGCATGGCAGCACAACCTTCTGGTGTGTCAGCCACTCCTCCCAGCTTGGTGCCAGCAGCAGACTTGCTGGCAGTGCCCTCTGGCACTGTTTGCCCATAAGCTGGTGTGCAATAGGTAGGGAAAAGTGAGAGGAGAAAGGTGGAAAGGTAAAGTGAAGAGAGGAAGAAGTTTATGGCTACCACCACTGTGAGGGTCCAAAGCTGTCTCTCTGGTGCAGTCCTGCTGCTCCTTCTGATCTTCTCTGGATCCTGGTGGGGAAAGCTTTCCTCCTGGGTATTCTTTGCCTTCTTGTGGCAGCCTCTTCCTCTTCTTCTTCTTCTTCTTCTTCTTCTTGTAACCTGTCCCATTGAAAAGGAGACCTCTGTTATAACCAGCTTCACACCTGCCTGTGTCCAAACTCCTCCTCTTTCTCCCCCTCCTGCCCCCAAGAGTAAGGCTTCCACTCATGCCCAAGGAGGAGTGCCTGAGGTGGGGTCTGGGCCCAAGGCATGGTCTGCCTTGGAGCTGGGCAGCTGTGGGCCAGGAGCTGTGTTTGTGTATTCTAATGACATCAGAAGGAGCAGAGCTGCTTCCACCCTCAACAGACCTGGGATGCTGTGGTTCCACACTGCCAGTCACAGAGTCACAGAAACACTCAGGTTGCAAAAGAGCCTCAGGGTCACCAAGGCCAACCCAGAACCCTGCTCTGCAAGGGTCACCCCTCAACCATAGCCCCAAGCACCACAGCCAAACCACAGGAACACATCCAGACAGGGATGGAAAGGCTCCAGAGAAGGAGACTCCACACTTTCTGTGCTTGGATCCTGGCTGGGGAGGAGCTGGGCAAAGAGGAATCCCTGGGGAGCTGCTTGGCAGCTCAGGGGCAGCCCGAAGCCCCCACACTGTCCCCTACCCTGTGAGGGCTGTGCCCCCTGGGGGCCTTCAGGGAGTCTGTGGGGCTGGAGGTGCCCTGACCCCAGGGGCTGGCACAGCCACTGTCCCTGGGGCTGTCCCTGGGGGGCAGGGTGGGGATGCCAAGTGCCACTTGTGGGGTACCTCGGTGCCCCAGAGCAGCTGTCTGTGTGGGCAGAAGCCCTGCCTGGCACTGCTGCCAGCGGCCCAGGACAGCCCCCAGGGCACAGAGCTGGCTAGGCACGAAAGGCAATCCAGCAGCCTCAGTGCCACCAGCCCTCTGCTCCCCAGAGCCTCTGGGTCCCCAGAGCTGGCACCCAGGGGACATGGGGCTGCAGGGAGGCCTCTGCCCCGGGCCTGGCTGGGTGCCAATGGCCTCTTTGCCTTCCTCAGAGCCCTTTGCCCCCCGGGGGCGGGCAGCAGGCACAGAGCTGATGCAGGCAGCAGGGCAGGCAGAGCAATCTATGCCTCAGGCTGGGAGTGAGGATGGGGACCAGGTGCCTGCAGCAGAGCCAGGGCAGCAGGTCAGTGCCTGCAGGGCAGGACTCAAGAGCAGAACCTCTCAGCACTGCCCTGCAGCTCTCTGGTTCCCTACTGCAACTCCTGCCCCACGAGCAGCAGCTGGGCAAGGAGCTCGGGGCCAGCGTGGGGCTGGGTTAAGCAGCTGATTGCCAGCTGCCCTCTACAGCAAAGCCTCTGCTCGGGACAGGGACTGCGGCAGCCGGCAGGAGCGGAGCTGCGTTTGCTGCTTGTGCCCAGCGCTGCCTCCTGCCCTTCTCTGCTCTCTCGGCAGCCCCGCAGCATCCTTCAGGCCCTCTGAGCGGCAGCGCAGCGAGAGGAGCCCCAGAGTGCTCCGCGCCCCGGCTCGGAGAGCACAGCCCTTGGCGATGTGTGGGCAGCGCTGCGGCTGGGGCCGGGGCCGGGGTGGGGGACCCCTTGCAGGCCCTGAGGGGTGCCCGGGGCTGGCTCCTCAGGGCAAAGATGGCGGCCAGGCCCCGGCGGCCTACAGCTCCCATGGTGCACTGCGCGGAGCGGCCGCGGCTCGCGGGCGGAGCGGCCGGCAGCGGGCGGGGCTCGTGGGCGGGAGCGGGCGGGGCTCGCGTTGCTGAAGAGCCAATGGGAGGCTCTGCTCGACGATTGACCAATGAGCGCAGGGGGCGTGGTCGGCGGGACTGTTTGAGCCCTCATCGGTGGAAGCAGCGGTAGGAGGAGCTCCGGGGCCCAAAGGGCTAAGGGAGAGGGATGGGGACGGGGACGGGGATGGCTGCGGGGGCCGGGGGCAGCCTGGAAAGGCAGGGGAGGACTGCGGGGCTGAGGCAGGATTGCGGGTTCCGCGGGGCTGAGGCGGGCTGCGGGGCTGAGGCAGGATTGCGGGATCCGGGACAGCCTGCAAGGTCAGGGGCAGCCTGTGGGGGCTGCGGGGCTGCGGCGGGCTGCGGGAGGCGGCGGTGGAAGCGCCCTGGGCAGTGCTGGGTGCGGGGCCGGGGGAGCGTTGCGGGGCCGGGGCTGTGGAGCGTTGCGGAGCCGGAGCCGGGCCCGGGGGAGCGTTGCGTGGCGGGGCCGGGGCCGGGGGAGCGTGGCGGGGCCGGGGCCGGGGGAGCGTTGCGGGACCGAGGCTGTGGAGCGTTGCGGGGCCGGGGGTGCGTTGCGGGGCCGGGGCCGGGGGAGCGTGGCGGGACCGAGGCTGGGGAGCGTGGCGGGGCCGGGGCCGGGGGAGCGTTGCGGGACCGAGGCTGTGGAGCGTGGCGGGGCCGGGGCCCGGGGGAGCGTGGCGGGGCCGGGGCTGTGGAGCGTGGCGGGGCCGGGCCCGGGGGAGCGTGGCGGGGCCGGGGCCGGTGGATCGCGGCCGAGGCTGTGGAGGGGCTCTGGGGACCCGCGGTGGGGTCGGAGCGTTGGGGCGGTTGTGAGGACCCGCAGGGGATGCAGGCTCCTTCCGGACGGGGAGAAGGCGCAGGGCTGGGGGGGTGTAACGGCAGCCCCGGCGGCAGCGGCGGCGGTTAGGGCAGGCAGGGCTCGGGAGCAGGCTCCGGGCTCGAGAGGTAAAGGCTTTCTCCAGCCTCAGGCTCCCCCTCCGCCGCTTCCCCTCCCCGCCTGACCCTTGTTGTCTCTTCTCAGAGTGCACTCTCAGGACTTTCGAGCCCAGAGCTGTGTTCTTCGGTGTTCTTCAGCCGGCGCTTTCCTTCGAGCGGTGCTTTTCTTGTGGCGGTGCTGTGCGAACCCTGAGGGGAGTGCCCTGAGCCTTGTGTCACCTTCGTCGCCGCCGCCGCCATGGCGGCGGCCCCTGCCCCCCAGGAGGGCACCGTGACCGTCATGGTGCGAGTGCGACCCCCGGCCCCCGGCGAGGGAGCCGCGCAGCACCCGCTGCTGAGGGTGGTCGACCATCACACCCTCCTGTTCGACCCTGAGGGGACTGCTGGTGCCTCCGGCGGTGTGCTGCCTGCTGGCCGCGGCAAGAACCCAGGCAAACATCAGAAGTTCCTCTTCGACCGGGTTTTTGCTGAGCAGGCCACCCAGGAGGAGGTGTTCCAGCACACCACCCGCCAGATGGTCGATACTCTCCTCGACGGCTACAACTGCTCTGGTGAGCCCTAGCAGCCTGCTCTGGCCCTTGCAGGAGCTCCTGCCCATCTGCCCCTGCTCTGGGTGGGCTCAGCAGAGCTGGGGGTTGGTTCCAGAAGCCCTGAGCGGCTGTGGCAGCAGTGGGGATGCAGCGGCTCTGCAGAAAGAGAAAGCCTTGACCTTGTTGTTGGCACCAAGCTGGGGCCGTGACAAGTGTGGCCGGGACAGGGCCAGTGCTGGCCTGGAGATGTCATCCGAGGGCTCTGGGGGCAGGCAGGGCCCAGGCCAGCAAGAGGAGAGCAGAGACAAGCCCAGATGAGTGTGGAGTCCTGCCTGTGGGGTGGCATCAGCTGGGAGCCCTGTGCAGGCTGGGCAGCAGGCTGGTGCAGAGGGCCCCGGGGGCCCTGCTGGACAGGATGTGAGTGGGAGGCAGCAGTGCCCCACAGCAGGAGCTGGGTTTGGGGCTGTGTCCCCAGCTGAGGCAGAGCTGGCAGCATCCCCCCAGTGCTGCTGTCGATGGAGGCTGCTCTCAGGGCTCCTCCCTTTCTCCTCCCAGTGTTTGCCTACGGAGCAACCGGAGCAGGGAAAACCTACACCATGCTGGGCTCGGAGAACAGCCCTGGCATCATCTACCTCACCATGGAGGAGCTGTTCAGGAGGCTGGAGGCCAGGCAGGAGCAGAAGAGCTGCGAGGTCCTGGTCTCCTACCTGGAGGTAGGCTGTGCCCAGCTGTGCCCCTCCTGCTGCCAGGCCACCACCTCCAAGGTCTGGGCTTGTAGTGCCAGGGCTACCCCTGTGCTGCCAGCTGTGCCCAGGGCAGCCCCAGACTGGAAGCAGGCTGCCCCTGGCCAGGCTGCTGGGCTGGTGCTGCTGGCCTGCCCCCTCTGGAGCTGGGGGCCACAGGGCAATGAGGGCTTCCTGGCTGCAAGGCCTTTGGAGGAGCAGTGGCTCAGTGCCTGGCTGCTGAAGCCTCCTGAGCTGTCCCCTGCCTTAGGGCACCTTCAGCTGCTCCTGCTGGCGGCAGGTGCCAGAGGTGCTGTTGGGTGGGCAGCAGGCCCTGGGGTCCCAAGCTCCTCTGCCTGCTGCCCTCTGGGGCCCCAAGCCTCATCCTGAGCTGGAGCTGCCTGCTGCAGGTCTACAACGAGCAGATCCGTGACCTGCTGGAGCCCAAGGGCCCTCTGCCCATCCGGGAGGATCCTGAGAGAGGAGCTGTGGTTCAGGGCCTCTCCATCCAGCAGGTGGGGGTGGAAGCAGGCACAAGGTGTGGGCAGCGCTGTGCCCGCCCCAGGGGTGCCAGCTGGGACCGGGGGAGCTGGAGGGGGAGGGGAGGGCTGCGGGGCCCCGGGGCAGGGGCTGCGGGGCCCCGGGGGTGCCGGCTGGGTGGGTGCCGGCTGGCAGCAGCGCTGAGCCCGAGGCCAGAGGAGCCCTGCAGGGGCGCAGGAGGCCTCAGCCTGTGGGCGCTCGGTGCCCGTGCCGGGGCTGCGCTGATCCCTGCCCTCTGCCTGCTCCCCGCCAGCCCAGCTCGGCAGAGCAGCTCCTGCAGATGCTGCTCGGGGGCAGCAGGAACCGCACGCAGCATGCCACCGATGCCAACGCCTCCTCCTCCCGCTCCCACGCCGTGCTGCAGGTGAGGGGTGGTGCTTGGGGCAGCCCTTGGCACCGCTGCCCGGAGGGGGGCAGGCGGCGATGCTGTGCCAGGGCCGGCGTGCCAGGGCTGCTGCCGCGGCTGCGAGCGGCGAGCCCGAGCGTCCTGCGGAGCTGCAGCCTGCCCTCTGTGTGCCCTGCCAGGTCTACGTGAAGCAGCAGGACCGCGCCGAGGGCCTCGCTGGGGCCGTGCGGGTGGCCAAGATGAGCTTGGTCGACCTGGCCGGCTCGGAGCGAGCCGCGGTGGCCAAGACCAGCGGCGAGCGGCTGCGGGAGGGAGCCAGCATCAACCGCTCGCTGCTGGCCCTGCTCAGCGTCATCCAGGCGCTGGCTGGGGCCAAGGTGAGGCTGCCGCTGAGGGGCCCTGAGCGCCGTCCCCACGGCAGAGCTGCCGTGGGCTGGGCCTGGCCGGGGCTGGGAGCCGAGGGCCAGCCCCTGAGCGGAGCCTCGCTGTGCCGGGCAGGGCAAGCAGAGCCACGTCCCGTACCGGGACAGCAAGCTGACGCGGCTGCTGAAGGACTCCATCGGCGGCAACTGCCGCACCCTGATGCTGGCTGCCCTCAGCCCCTCGCCGCTCTGCTGCCAGGACACCCTCAACACCCTCAAGTATGCCAGCAGGGCCAAGGAGATCCAGGTCTCGGTGAGCACCTCGCCCCGCGGCCGGCAGCTGCTGGGGCTGGCTGGGAAGGAGCCTGGGGCAGGCTGCTGCGGGCTGCTGCCTCCCTGCCGCCTCCCTGCTGCAGCCGGGCTGCCTCTGGAGCCCCTCTCAGAGTCAGCTGCAGCCCCTCGGGCCCCACCAGCCCAGGGCAGGCTGAGGAGCTGCCCCGCTGCCGCCTCAGCGGAGGGGAAGGAGCTGTCCCGGGGCTGCTCTCAGCTCCGCTCCTCCCTCCCCGCAGCTCAAGAGCAACCTGCCGAGCCCGGACTCCCACGTCTGTCCGTACGTTGTGCTGTGTGCGCAGCTGAGAGCGGAGGTGAGCTGCCGGGGGCAGGGCTGGGCTCTGTCTGCGGCTCTGCTTTGCCTGGCACCCAGCCTGCTGAGCTGCTGGGGCTCAGGGCATGCTCTGAGCCAGGGCTGCCCCTTGCTCACAGGTGGCAGAGCTGCAGGCCAAGCTCCGTGCCTATGAGGATGCTGCCCGCGGGGCACAGAGCCAGGCGCCAGAGCCGCTGCCTGCCCTCGGCTCCAGCCCCTTGGAGCTGCCCAGGTGAGGCTGCTGGGCAGGAGGGAGGGAGCCTGGGCTGGCACCTTGGGGTCCCCCAGGGCCAGGAGCTTGCAGAGTTTGGCTGCTGGCTGCAGCCCAAGTGGCTGCCAGGACGCAGCTGAGCTGCTCTGCTGCTGTGCCACAGCCTCTCCGCTGCCCAGCTGGAGTGAGGAGCCTGGCAGCCCCCAGAGCTGGGGGACAAAGGCCAAAGCTGCCCTTGGCTCCATCCCAAACCTTGGTAGGCCAAGGGATGGCTTCCCCAGAGGCTCTTCCCTGGCTCAGGGGCTGCTGCTGTGACTTGTGTAGGGTGGAGGAGGCTGTGCCCGAGGCGTGCCTGGAGCTCCCTGGTGGGGAGAGTGCTGGAGAGCAGCAGGAGCTGGCAGCTGGGTGTCCTGCTGCCTTGCAGCTGGCCTTGGAGGAGGTGAGAGGAGGGCTTGGCCTGGTGATGGGACCCAGCTCAGGTACCTTGCTGGGCTGCACTGGGCAGGCTGGGAGAGGGCAGGAGCTGAGCTGCTCTGGGAGGTCTGGGCTCAGCAGGTGCTGGGCTGTGGAGTGCTGGAGAAAGCTCTGAGCCTGGCAGGGAAGGGGCAGCTGGGGGCCCAGGCTCAGCTCAGCTCTGGCCTGATGCTGCTCTGGGGGCTTGCTGCAGGCTGCAGAGGAAAGGTCTGCCCCAGCCATCCAGCAGGCAGATGTGCAGCAGGAAGCAAAGGAAGCAGCCCCCCTCCTGCAGGGCTTGACTGCCAGCCAGCCAGAGGGGTGAGTGTCCTTGTGCCCCCTCCCTGTGCCACTTGCTCCTGGCTGCTCAGAGAGTTTCAACCTTCCTGTGGTGTGCAGCCCCCTGAGGGTGCTGGAGGTGGGGGAGGGCCCAGGCCTTGGCTTACAGAGCAGTGCCTGCCCTCTGAGGTGGGATTTGGCTCCTAGAGAGCCAGTCCCAGGGGAGAAGCTCCCCTGGAAGGGTCAGCAGGGAAGGTTTCCAGGCACAGCAGCTGAGAGCCTTCAGTGCCTCTTGCCAGGCCTGGAGCTGCCTCCCCCAGGGCTCTGCTGCTGCCTCTGCTCCCCGAGGTGCTGCCCTGGCACCACCTGCTGCTGTCTGTGCCCCAATGTCCTGGCAGGGGGAAGGTCTCCCGAGGGAGGCTGCCTGTGCTGTGTGCCTGAGGCCCAGCACAGCTCTGGGGCTGCTGTTGGGTGCCCTGCAGCCCACAGGTGATCTCCCAGCTCAGGTCCTGCAGTGCCAGCCTGGGCACCCCTCAGTCTCAAAGCTTGCCTGGCCCAGAGCTCCGCCCAGGCTGTGCCCCAGCTGAGGAGGGGGCTCAGAGGTGCTGCTGGTGGTGCTGAGCCTGTCTTGGGTGCCAGGGGCTGAGGTTCAGCCCCTGACTGCTCCTTGGCTCTGTCTCTCTCTGCCCCAGGGCTGCAGCTGCTGCCAGGAGCTCCTCCCCAGAGCAGCAGTCCCTGCCCCAGGCTGGCAGCTTCCTTGCTGCTGCTGTGGCCTCTGAGGCACTGCAGCCCCTGGCCCCTCAGGAGGCTGCTGCCAGCCAGGAGCAGGCCTCCTCCCCAGGGAGGGCTGCAGAGGCCAGCAGGGCCAGCCCAGCCCAGAGGAGCCAGCAGGGCAGTGCTGCTGAGGATCCAGGTTGGTGCCCTCTCTCTCCTCTGTCCCAGGCTCTGCTGCAGGGCTGGGGGGTGGTGGGGGGCAGCTGCCAGCTGTGGGCACAGGGCAGGGGCAGAAGTTTCTCCTGCCCTGGCACCCAGTGGGGTCTGAGCCTGCCTTTATCTCCTGTGGGTGACTGCTCTGGGCTGCATCTGCCCCGCTCAGCCCAGCTGTGGCCTGGCTGCTGGCAGCCTGTGTCTGGGCAGGGCTGACCTCTTCCTCCTCATCCTCGGTGCCCATGCATGAGGCCAGCAGCAGAGCCTGGCTCTGCAGAGGCTGCTGCTGGGCACAGGCCAGGCCCTGCCCCGGGGCACTTGCTCTGGGCCCAGGATGGTTGGTGCTGGCTCTTGGGCTTGGTGTGGTTTGGGGCAGTCCCAGCAAAGAGCTGAGGGGGGTGGGGGGCAGGGGGGGAGGGCCTGGGAGCTGCAGCCAGGGAGCTGACTCGGTCTCTGCTCTGCTCCTCCAGCCGAGAGCTGCGTGGCTGTGCCTGGTGCCCCCGTGACCAGCTCTCCCCTGCCAGGCTGGCAGCACCTGGCTGCGCTCAGCAGTGCCAGGCTGCTGGCCCTCAGCCCCATCGGGAAGAGGAGGAGGTCCCCTGAGATGCCAACTCCTGCCCAGCCGGCCTCTGCCTGCAGCCTCTCCCCGCGGCCCAAACGCCGGCGGCCGAGTGGGCAGCCGGCAGAGGCTGCCAGGGCGGCACAGAGCCCCCCCCAGCCCCTGCCCCCCGGCTGCAGCCCCCCCAGCCCCTGTGGCGCTGCCAGCCTGGCCCTGCGGCTCCAGCCTGTGCCCGGAGAGGCTCTCCCGGAGCCGCCTGCCCCTGGCGCCGCTGGCAGCTCCCCAGGGCTGTGCCCTGCCCCCGGGCCCTGACCTGGATGGCACCTACCAGGTGTGCAGGCTGCCAGCCTCAGCCAGCCCTGGGCCCCCGGGCTGCAGGGGCCTGGAGCCCCCCAGCCAGGACCTCCTCCGGCAGCAGGATGCCCTCTCGGTGCCCAAGTGAGTGCCGCCCTGGGGCCCTCCCTGCGGGGTTGGGGACCCCCTGGGTGCCTCCTGGGGGGGTGGCTGCGGCTCTGTGGGGAGGGAGGGTGGGCAGGGGGCACAGGGCTGGGGGGTGGGCAGCAGTGGGCTGAGCTCACCTGGGCAGGGGTTGCTGAAGAGAAAAAGCCAAGCAGAAGGCCCCCCTGTGTGCCACTTGCCCTGGCACAGTGTGTGCCCCCTCCTCCTGCACGTAGCTGCCCCAGGGATGAGCTCTGCCTCAAAGCTTGCCTGGCCCAGAGCTCCCCCCAGGCTGTGCCCCAGCTGAGGAGGGGGCTCAGAGGTGCTGCTGGTGGTGCTGAGCCTGTCTTGGGTGCCAGGGGCTGAGGTTCAGCCCCTGACTGCTCCTTGGCTCTGTCTCTCTCTGCCCCAGGGCTGCAGCTGCTGCCAGGAGCCATGAGCTCAATGTCACCTACCAGGTCTGCAGGCTGCCAGCCTCAGGCAGCAGCCCTGAGCCCTTGGGCTGCAGGGGCCTGGAGCCCCCAGGCTGGCAGCACAAGCAGGATGCCCTCTCGGTGCCCAAGTGAGTGCTGCCCTGGGGCCTTCCCTGTGGCTTTGGGGATCCTGCCCTCCATGGCTGGGTGCCTCCTGGGGGGGTGGCTGCAGCTCTGTGGAGGGCAGAGGGTGGGCAGGAGGCACTTGGCCAGCAGGCACAGGCTGAGCTCACCTGGGCACGGCTGCACAGGGCAGAGAGCATTCCAAGGGAAGCTTTTCCTGCTCCTGCTCCTCCCTTTGGCCCTGGAGCATCCTCCAGATTGCTTCAGGAGTGCTGGCTGGGAGCAGGTTGGGCATCTGCTCTCCTGGCACTGGGGGTCAGGGCTGTGCCCTTGGGGGCCTGGGCATCTTTGGGGTGGCTTTTGGCTGGTGCAGCAAAGAGGCTCTGGCTCTTCTGGAGCCCTGTGGCTGTGCAGAGGCTGAGCCCCACCTGGCCCTGGTGGTGCAGGACACCCCCAGGGAGACCTCCTTGCTTCTGGGGCTCTGCAAATAGCTCAGAGTGAGGAGGGCTGGAAATGGGGACAGGGCAGGGCCCAGCCCCGTGCCAGGGGCAGTCAGGATCCCCCCTGGCACTAACCATCTCTGCCCTGCCTGCAGGCCCTGCAAGCTGGCCTGTGCCCCACGGACACCCTCTGTGCCCAGGCTGCCTGTGGGCTGCAGAGCCTCTGCCCTGAAGCAGAAGGCAGCTGAGAGGTGAGAGAGCTGCCAGCAGCTGCCTGTGCTCCCCAGTGTGGGCCCTGCCCCATGGCTGCAGCTGCACCTTGCCAGTGCCCTCTGCCCCGAGCCTGCCTGGGTGCCAATGGCCTCTTTGCCTCCCTCAGAGCCCTTTGCCCCCCCGGGGGTGGACAGCGGAGCCGCATCCCCCAGCTGCGCAGCAGGCAGCGAGCTGCCAAGGCCTCTGCAGCCCAGGTGAGGCTGCCCTGGGAGTGAGCCCTGCTGCTGTGCCAGCCCCGTGCCAGCTGGAGCAGAGCCCTGCCATGGGGATGGTTGGTGCTGGGGGTGGCTGCAGCCTGCTGCTGTGCCAGCCCCGTGCCAGCTGGAGCAGAGCCCTGCCATGGGGATGGTTGGTGCTGGGGGGTGGCTGCAGCCTGCTGCTGTGCCAGCCCCGTGCCAGCTGGAGGCACAGCCCTGCCATGGGGATGGTTGGTGCTGGGGGTGGCTGCAGCCTGCTGCTGTGCCAGCCCCGTGCCAGCTGGAGGCACAGCCCTGCCATGGGGATGGTTGGTGCTGGGGGGTGGCTGCAGCCTGCTGCTGTGCCAGCCCCGTGCCAGCTGGAGGCACAGCCCTGCCATGGGGATGGTTGGTGCTGGGGGTGGCTGCAGCCTGCTGCTGTGCCAGCCCCGTGCCAGCTGGAGCAGAGCCCTGCCATGGGGATGGTTGGTGCTGGGGGAGGGCAATAGAGCAGGTATCTGCCAGGGCCTGGGTGTGCCCGGCGCTGCCTGCTGCCCTTCTCTCCTCTCTCTGCAGCCCCAGAGCATCCTTCAGGCCCTCTGAGCAGCAGCGCAGCAGGAGCAGCCCCAGAGTGCCTCCAGCCCCGGGTGAGAGAGCAGAGCCCCTGGGGAGGTGTGGACAGCCCTGGGCGTGCCCCGTGCGGGCCCTGGTGGGTGCCCGGTGCTGGCTTCTCAGCGCTGCTGAGGGGCAGGCGGCGCTGGGCTGGCCGCGGGGGCTGGTCGGGGCCGGAGCTGCCGGCAGGGAGCTGGGAGGAGAAGCTGCCAGGGCAGGGCTGGGGCTGAGGGCAAAGATGGCGGCCGGGCCCCGGCGGCCTACGGCTCCCATGGTGCTCTGCGCGGGCGGGAGGGGGCGGGGCTGTCGGCGTTCGAGAGCCAATGGGGGGCTGCGTTCGGGCACCGGCCAGTGAGCGCAGGGGGCGTGTCCGGCGGCAGCGTTTGAAGCCCTGCGGCGCAGGCGGCGGTGAGTAGCACTGGGGCCCCGGGAGCGGCGAGGCAGAGGGATGGGGACGGCTGCGGGGAGCGGGGGCTGGGGGAGGCAGGGAGTGCTGGAGGCGGCGGTGGCGGCAGCGCTGGGGGGAAGCTGGGGAGGGCGCCGGGGAGGGCTAGAGGCCGGGGATGTGGGCGTGGGGAGGGGGTTGGGGATCAGGGATCAGGGCTCTGGATGTGGGGGCGTCCCGGGGCGGTTGTAGGAGCGTTAGGGTGGCTGTGGGGACCCCAGGGTGATGTAGGATCCTTGCAGACGCTGGGAACCTGTAGGGCTGGAGGGTATTGGAAGGGCAGCTCTCGGGGTACCGGTGGGAGTTACCACAGGGGGGGTGTGGGAGCAGGGTCCCGGGTGGGGGGCTGGGGGTGTCCAGGCTTTCTCCAGCCTGCGGCTCCCCCTCCGCCGCTTCCCCTCCCTGCCTGACCTTTTTTTCTCCCGAGAGTGCGCCCTCAGGACGTTGGAGCCCGGAGCTGTGTTCTTCAGCCAGTGCTGTCCTTGGAGCGGTGCTGTGCGGACCCCAGGGGCAGTGCCCTCAGCCCTGCGTCGTCGTCGCCGCCATGGTGCTGGTCCCTCCCCCCAGGAGGGCGCCGTGGCCGTCACGGTGCGAGTGCGACCCCTGGCCCCCAGGGAGGGAGCCACGCAGCACCCAGGTGCCTCCCAGCCCCGTGCCAGGGGCAGTCAGGATCCCCCCTGGCACTAACCATCTCTGCCCTGCCTGCAGGCCCTGCAAGCTGGCCTGTGCCCCACGGACACCCTCTGTGCCCAGGCTCCCTGTGGACTGCAGAGCCTCTGCCCTGAAGCAGGAGGCAGCTGAGAGGTGAGAGAGCTGCCAGCAGGTGCCTGTGCTCCCCAGTGTGGGCCCTGCCCCATGGCTGCAGCTGCACCTTGCCTGTGGCCTCTGCCCTGAGCCTGGCTGGGTGCCAATGGCCTCTTTGCCTTTCCCAGAGCCCTTTGCCCCCCGGAGAGTGGGCAGTGGAACTCCAGAGCAGGAACAGAGCTGCCCTGTCCTCTGCAGCCCAGGTGAGGCTGCCCTGGGAACCACTCAGCCAGGAGTGAGCCCTGCCCCGCGGCAGCCTGCAGCCTGCTGCTGTGCCAGCCCTGTGCCAGCTGCGAGGCAAAGCCCTGGCAGGGGCATGGTTGGTGCTGGGGGGAGGGCGGGAGAGCAGGGAGGTGCCAGTGCCTGGGTGTGCCTCAGGAGGGGAGCTGCGTTTGCTGCTTGTGCCCCAGAGCTGCCTGATGCCCTTCTCTCCTCTCTCTGCAGCCCCGGAGCATCCTTCAGGCCCTGTGAACGGCAGTGCAGCAAGAGGAGCCCCAGAGTGCTCCCAGGCTTCGGCAGCAACCTCTCTCCTTCCAGCCCCCATCCAGTGAAAACTTCAGCAGCCAGGACCCCAGCCCAAGCTGGAGGTCCCGTCGGCGGCGTCCCTGCCCCCGGTCCCGGTCCCCATCCCGTCCCTGTCCCTGGTCCCGTCGCATCCGTGCCGTCCCTGCCCCGGGCCCTGGTCCCGTCGCGTCCGCGCCGCCCCTGCCCCGGTCCCGGTCCCGTCCCGTCCGCTCCATCCCTGCCCCGGTCCCCGGTCCCGTCGCGTCCGCGCCGTCCCTGCCCCGGTCCCCGGTCCCGTCGCGTCCGCGCCGTCCCTGCCCCGGTCCCCGGTCCCGTCGCGTCCGCGCCGTCCCTGCCCCGGTCCCTGGTCCCGTCGCGTCCGCCGTGTCCCTGCCCCGGTCCCTGGTCCCGTCGCGTCCGCCGTGTCCCTGCCCCGGTCCCTGGTCCCGTCGCGTCCGCCGTGTCCCTGCCCCGGTCCCTGGTCCCGTCGCGTCCGCCGTGTCCCTGCCCCGGTCCCTGGTCCCGTCGCGTCCGCCGTGTCCCTGCCCCGGTCCCTGGTCCCGTCGCGTCCGCCGTGTCCCTGCCCCGGTCCCTGGTCCCGTCGCGTCCGCCGTGTCCCTGCCCCGGTCCCTGGTCCCGTCGCGTCCGCCGTGTCCCTGCCCCGGTCCCTGGTCCCGTCGCGTCCGCCGTGTCCCTGCCCCGGTCCCTGGTCCCGTCGCGTCCGCCGTGTCCCTGCCCCGGTCCCTGGTCCCGTCGCGTCCGCCGTGTCCCTGCCCCCGTCCCTGGTCCCGTCCCGTCCGCGCCGTCCCTGCCCCCGTCCCTGGTCCCGTCCCGTCCGCGCCGTCCCTGCCCCCGTCCCTGGTCCCGTCCCGTCCGCCGCGCCCCTGCCCCCGGTCCCCACCCCGGTCCCCGTCCGCGGCTTCCCTGGCCCCGGCCCGTCCGCAGCGTCCCGGCCCCGTCCCTTTTTGCAGCTCGGTTCCCCCTACCCCACTTCGCGGTTCCCGGCCCTGTCCCCTCCCCTCTGCGGCGCGGTTCCCCCCTCTGTTTGTGTTGTTCACTAAAGGTTTGGTTTTTGGTTCTTCAGACCTTTTCTGGCTGCTTTTTCCCTCCCCTTGGGGGACCCTGGGGCTGGGGCTCCCTCGGGGGTTGCCTGGGCCAGGCCATTCCTCCTGGCCTGGGCTCTAGTCTGGCTTCCCCCTCTCTACCATCATCGCAGGGGCTCTGGGGCTCTTCTTCTTAGCCTCTGTGGATCAGGCAGCCCCACTCATCTTCACAGGGGGAAGTTGAAACCAAAGGGCTCTCTTCTTTCATCCCCAACCTCCTGTGCTGCAGTTTCCATCCATTGCCCCTTGGCCTATCCCAGGGCACAGTGAGCAGAGGCTGTCCCTGTCCCTTCCTTCCTGACCCCCAGCCCTCAGCTCTTGATAGCCATTGATCAGATCCCTCTCAGCCTTCTCCTCTCCAGACTCAACAGCCCCAGGGCTCTCAGCCTCTCCTCCCCAGGCAGTGCTGCAGTCCCTTCAGCAGCCTTGCAGCCCTCCCTTGGACTCTCTCTAGCAGTCCCTGTCCCTCCTGACCTGGGGAGCCCAGAGCTGGATGCAATATTCCAGGTGGGGTCTCAGCAGGGCAGAGTAGAGGGGGAGGAGAACCTCCCTGGCTCTGCTGGACACACTCCCCTGAATGCCCCCCAGGACCCCCTTGGCCTTCTTGGCCCCCAGGGCACATTGCTGTCCCATGCAGAGCTTGCTGCCCCCCAGCACTCCCAGGTCCTGTTTCAACCTCTTCAAGGATGTGCTGCCTGTGGGAGCCTGGATGCTGCTCAGGGCTCCTGTGAGGAGCTCCAGACAATGAAATACTCTCTTCACTTCTTTTGATCCCCTGTTCCAAACCATTTCCCCTTGTGCCTCACAGCCAGCAATTTGATAACCTCTCCCACTGCCAGCCACACAAGGTGAGTTTCTCACATCAATCTTCATGCTACCTGTGCTTGCAGACAGGGCAAGATCAGCTAGGAGTCCTCAGGGAAAGGGCAAAACAAACCAAGGTTCTTTTGAGACCTTCAGAATGCCAAATCATTTGTTACTCAGGTGTCAACCACCTGAGTTTCACCAATCATCTTTAATTCTTGTGAGGTGCTGAAGTCAGAACTGGGGGTGGGGGTGGCTGACACCCCTCAGGCTGTGCTGTCATCCAGGGAACTCTGGAAGAGCTGAGAGCTGGCTGCAGGCAAACCTCATGGAGGTCAGCCAGGACAAGAGCAGGGTCTTGCATCTGGGGAGGAGTAACAGCAGGCACCAGGACAGGTTAGGAGCTGTCCTGCTGGAGAGCAGCTCCATGGAGTCCTTGTGGACAAGTTCTGCATGGGACAGCAATGTGCCCTGGGGGCCAAGAGAGCCAATGGGGTCCTGGGGTGCAGCTAGGAAAGTGTGGCCAGCAGGGCTGGGGAGGTTCTGCTCCCCCTCTGCTCTGCCCTGCTCAGACCACAGCTGCAATCCTGTGTCCAGCTCTGGGCTCCCCAGGTCAAGAGAGACAGAGACCTGCTGGAGAGAGTCCAAGGGAGAGCCAGGAGGATGCTTAGGGGACTTGAGGATCTCCCATGTGAAGAGAGACTG
This sequence comes from Melanerpes formicivorus, assembly GCF_026170545.1. Classification (NCBI taxonomy): domain Eukaryota; kingdom Metazoa; phylum Chordata; class Aves; order Piciformes; family Picidae; genus Melanerpes; species Melanerpes formicivorus. The sequence continues at coordinate 123,449 of NW_027142598.1, read as the reverse complement.
AGAGCCCTGGGGCTGTTTAGTCTGGAGAAGAGGAGGCTCAGGGGAGACCTTCTTGCTCTCTCCAACTCCCTGAAGGGTGGTTGTAGCCAGGTGGGGGTTGGTTTCTTCTCCCAGGCACCCAGCAGCAGAACAAGAGGCCACAGTCTCAAGCTGTGCCAGAGGAGATTCAGGCTAGAGCTGAGGAGAAATTGGCCATTGGAATGTGCTGCCCAGGGAGGTGTTGGAGTCACCATCCCTGGAGGTGTTCAACCTTGGCATTTGGAGCCATGGTTTAGTTGTCAGGAACTGTTGGGTGGCAGGTTGGACTTGATGATCTCTGAGGTCTTTTCCACCCTTAGTGATTCAATGATTCTATACCAAGAGGCCCCAAGGAAGGCCACAAAGCTGAGAGCAGCAGCGTGGAGCATCTCTCCTATAAAGACAGTCTGGGAGAGTTGAAGGAGTTCAGCTTGGGGAGCAAAGGCTCCAAGGAGACCTTACAGTAGCCTTCCAGTGGCTGAAGGGGGCTGAGGAGGAGCTGTTTCCAAAGGTATGCAGCCAGAGGACCAGGGGCAGTGGCTTGAAACTGGAGCAGGGTAGGTTTGGATTGGATGAGGAAGAAGTTCTTTACTATGAGCACAACAGTGGCTTTCATGAGAGGTTTTGCTGTCTCACAGTCTGGGTGGTCTGCAGCATTTATTCTCTCTGTGTTGCTGACTAACTAGGAACTGATTAATCAAATCATTGATTTGTTGGTGAGGACATTCTGCTTACTGAACTCCCTAAACCACAACAAGTCCTTCCTGCTGTTAACTGAGGAGGCTGTGGGGCAGTGTTTGGCATCACTTGCTTGTGTTCAGCTTGTTCTGGTGCTAAGGAGACAAAAGGCCTGGAATAAAAATGACACTGAAACCAAATGAGAGCCTGGGGAAGCACTTCCCAGCATTATCCTGAACTTGTGACCTCTGAGGAGGTAGAAACTGTCACAGGTGGGTTTGGAAGTGATTGGAGTCATAGAATCACAGAATCTCAGAATCAATCAGGTTGGAAAAGACCTCAGAGATCATCAAGTCCAACCTCTCACCCAATACCTAACTCCTCCTGTCCAGTTCTGGGCCCCTCAGGTTAGGAAAGATGTTGAGATGCTGGAAGGTGTCCAGAGAAGGGCAAGAAAGCTGGGGAGGGGTCTGGAGCACAGCCCTGTGAGGAGAGGCTGAGGGAGCTGGGGTTGCTTAGCCTGGAGAAGAGGAGGCTCAGGGGAGACCTCATTGCTCTCTACAACTCCCTGAAGGGAGGTGGGGGTTGGTCTTTTCTCCCAGGCAGCCAGCAGCAGAACAAGAGGACACAGTCTTAAGGTGTGCCAGGGGAAGTTTAGGCTGGAGGTGAGGAGAAAGTTCTTCACTGGTAGAGTAATTTGCCATTTGAATGTGCTGCCCAGGGAGGTGGTGGAGCCACCATCCCTGGAGGTGTTCAAAAGGGGATTGGATGAGGCACTTGGAGCCATAGTTTGGTTGTCTGGGGGTGTTGGGTGCTAGGTTGGACTCGATGATCTCTGAGGTCTTTCCCAACCTTGTTGATTCTATGATTGTGCCCCTGTGCTGGGCACTGGTGAGGCCACACCTTGAGGAATTTTGGGCTTCTCACTACAAGGAGACCATTGGAGTCCTGCAGCTGGTACAGGGAAGGGCAATACAGCTGAGGAAGGGTCTGGAGGACAGGGCTGCAGAGGAGCAGCTGAGCAAAGTAGGGCTGTTCAGCCTGGAGAAGAGAGACTCATGGGGAAGAGACTCATGGGAGTCTCCATGAAAGGAGATTGGAGTGGAGTGGGGTTGGGCTCTTCTCCCTAGATGCAAGTCACAGGACAAGAGAAAACAACCTCAAGTTGCACCAAGGGAGGTTTAGTCTGGAGATCAGGAAAAGTCTTTCCTGCCAGAGTGGTCAGGGATTGGCACAGGCTGCCCAGGGAGGTGGTGGAGTCCCCATGCCTGTAGGTGTTCCAGGAATGAGTGAATATGGCACTTTGGGATGTGGCTTCCTGGGCAGGGTGCAGTAAGGTTCATGATTGAACTTGATGATCTTAGAGAACTTTTCCAGCTGGAGTGACTCTATGATTCTATTTTATGTTAAGCCTCAGTCATGGACATGATCCCTAACAAACTGCTTTGAGATAAGAAAAAAGAATTCTTGTTGCTGCCTGTACCAAAATTGACTTCCAGTATAAAATTAACTGGGTGATTAATCAGGGGATCTGCTGGAGAGCAGTCCTGGGGAGAAGGACCTGGGAGTGCTGGTGGGCAGCAAGCTCTGCATGGGACAGCAATGTGCCCTGGGAGCCAAGAAGGCCAAGGGGGTCCTGGGGGGCATTCAGGGGAGTGTGTCCAGCAGAGCCAGGGAGGTTCTCCTCCCCCTCTGCTCTGCCCTGCTGAGACCTCACCTGGAATATTGCATCCAGCTCTGGGCTCCCCAATTCAGGAGGGACAGGGACTGCTAGAGAGAGCCCAAGGGAGGGCTGCAAGGCTGCTGAAGGGACTGCAGCACTGCCTGGGGAGGAGAGGCTGAGAGCCCTGGGGCTGTTGAGTCTGGAGAGAAGAAGGCTGAGAGAGGATTTAATAAATGTTTATCCATATCTGGATATCCATATCCTGGATATCAGTGGATGGAAATTGCAGCACAGGAGGTTCCAGCTCAACATGAGGAGGAACTTCTTGACTGTGAGGGTCCCAGAGCCCTGGAGCAGGCTGCCCAGAGAGGTTGTGGAGTCTCCTTCTGTGGAGCCTTTCCATCCCTGTCTGGATGTGTTCCTGGGTGACCTGTGCTGGGTTCTATGCTCCTGCTCTGGCAGGGGGTTTGGACTGGAAGATCTGCAGTGGTCCCTTCCAACCCCTGACATCCTGTGAGCCTGTGAACTGTCTCAGACAAGAGAAAAAGCTCTTGGAGGAGACAGAAAAGATTCCTGTCAGTTAACTTCTGCATCCAAGCTTTTACCTTTAACACCACCACTCTTAAAACCCAAAGGTTATCATTTTGTTATGTCAGTGTGCAGAGCTCTTAGAGAGTCTGCCTCACCTGGGACACTCCTGCAGGTGAAACCTTCATTTAGGTAGTGAAAGGCTTCAAGCCTCTCAAGTTGCTGTGCATTCCTGATTGCACTCACACCTCCTCACTCAGCCAGAGCCTGGGGGCTTTGTTGTTTTGTTGGTTTTCTTTACCTCATCCACTCACCACCTGTGAGATTCAATGCCACCCAGCAAGCAGGGGCAAAGGATTTCTAGAAACACTGCTAATTTGCTGCCTCACTTTGCCTGCTGCAAAATTGAGTGCCCCCTCCCAGGAGCAACCTGGCTGCTTCTCCCTAAACACAGCAGTTGAGAGCGAGGGATCAAAAGGAGCTGTCGACACCTAGACTCCTGCCTTCTCCTAGGCATCAGGCATTTAGCTCACGTGGGCAGAGAATCAGAGAATCAATCAGGTTGGAAAAGACCTCAGAGATCATCAAGGCCAACCTGTCACCCAACACCTCCTGACTGCTAAACTATGGCTCCAAGTGCCACATCCAATCCCCTCCTGAACACCTCCAGGGATGGGGACTCCACCACCTCCCTGGGCAGCACATCCCAAGGGCCAATCTCTCTTTCTATGAAGAACTTCTTCCTAACCTCCAGCCTAAACTTCCCCTGGCACAGCTTGAGACTGTGTCCTCTTGTTCTGGTGCTGCTTGCCTGGGAGAAGAGACCAACCCCCACCTGGCTACAACCTCCCTTCAGGGAGCTGGAGAGGGCAATGAGGTCTCCCCTGAGCCTCCTCTTCTCCAGACTAAGCAACCCCAGCTCCCTCAGCCTCTCCTCACAGGGCTGTGTTCCAGACCCCTCCCCAGCATCGTTGCCCTTCTCTGGACACCTTCAAGTCTCTCAATGTCCTTCTGAAACTGAGGAGCCCAGAACTGGACACAGGACTCAAGGTGTGGCCTAACCAGTGCTGAGCACAGGGCACAATGACCTCCCTGCTCCTGCTGGCCACACTCTTCCTGATTCAGGCCAGGATGCCATTGGCCTTCTTGGCCCCCTGGGCACACTGCTGGCTCATGTTCAGCTGCTGTCCACCAGCACCCCCAGGTCCCTCTCGGCCACTCTGTCCCCAGCCTACAGCACTGCCTGGGGTTGCTGTGGCCAGTGTGTAGAACCTGGCACTCAGACCTGTTAAATGCCATCCTGTTGGACTCCACCCTTCTGTCCAGAATCCAAAGAAGAGCACTTCAAGATTATTAAACCCAACCAATCACCCAACCCTAACTAACCAACCAGACCATGGCACCAAGTCCCTCATCCACTCCCTTCTTATGCACCCCCAGGCATTATGACCCCAGCACCTCCCCTTGGGCAGCCACTCTGCCTGGGAAGAGCTGGGAACCCCTCTGGGCAGCCTGAGCCTTCAAGTGATGTGGTCCAGCAGCTGCAAACAGGCCACTTGGTTTGAGTAATCAACTCATTGAAGTTAATTGGCCTGTAGCCCTGGAATGTCTTTGTGCAACAGGAGCTCCCATTTCACTGGTATGCCTTCTGTGAAGCAGTAGTGGAGGAAGTAAATTCACTTCCTCTGTTCCCCTTCTCTTCCTCTCCCAACGAATTGCCAGCAGAGAGATGTTTGATTCTCTTAGAGCCATGTGGAGAAAGGCCTCACCCATGCAGCCCCTACACTTCTACCTGCTGCTATGCTAGCAAGTCATGTAACTGCTCTGAACTGGAACAGCATGGATCCCAGCCCACCATAACACAACAGTCTCACTAAGTTTAGGACAAATGACATCCCCAAAGAGCACACCATGGATATTAATGCTCAGTGTTGCTAGGCAGCACCTCCTTTCAGTGGTGCACAGGGGTAGACTGAAGAGGAGGTCTGTCCCTCTTGAGGAAGGCTTTCAGCTCCTGTGATTAATGCTGCTGAAGATTCATGCCTGCCTTTTGCTCTATGATCACTGCAAACCATACAGAAGGAGGTGGTGTGGACCTCTTTGAGGGGAGGGAGGCTCTACAGAAGGAGCTGGAAAGACTGAGCTGAGACCAACAGGATCACAGCATCATAGAATTGGCAGGGCTGGAAGGGACCTCAAGGCTCAGCCAGTGCCAACCCCCCTGCCATGGCCAGGGACACCTCACACTACAGCAGGTTGCTCACAGCCACCTCCAGCCTGGCTGCAAACACCTCCAGGCAGGAGGCTTCCACCACCTCCCTGGGCAGCCTGTGCCAGGCTCTCACCACTCTCATGGACAACAACTTCTTCCTCACAGCCAATCTCAATCTCCCCATTTCTAGTTCTGCTCCATCCCCCCCAGTCCTATCCCTCCCTGACACCCTCAAAAGTCCCTCCCCAGCTTTCTTGGAGCCCCCTGCAGATCCTGCAAGGCCACAATGAGGTCTCCTGGGAGCCTTCTCCTCTCCAGCCTGCACAACCCCAACTCTCTCAGTCTGTCCTCACAGCAGAGCAGCTCCAGCCCTCTGCTCCTCCTCGTGGCCCTTCTCTGGACACCTTCCAGCACCTCCAGAGCCTTCCTGGCACAGAGGCTCCAGCACTGGCCCCAGAGCTGCAGCTGTGGTCTCAGCAGAGCGGAGCAGAGGGGCAGAATCCCCTCCCTGGCCCTGCTGCCCACACTTCTCTTGCTGCAGCTCAGGTTGAGGTTCAACAAGGCCAAGTGCCAGGTCCTGCACTTGAGTCACAACAACCCCCTGCAAAACTCCAGGCTTGAGGCAGAGTGGCTGCAGATAAGGCCTCAGGAACAGAAACAGGACCTGGTGTGTTGATTGACAGCTGCCTGAACATGAGCCAGCAGTGTGCCCAGGGGCTCAAGAAGGCCAAGTGCATCCTGGCCTGGGTCAGCACTAGTGTGGCCAGCGGGAGCAGGGAAGTCATTCTGCCCTGTGCCCAGCACTGGTGAGGCCACCTCCTAAATACTGGGGTTGCTTTTGGAGTCCTCACTCCCAGAAGGACACTGAGGGCTGGAGCATGCCCAGAGGAGGGCAACAAAGCTGGGGAAGAGTCTGGAGAAGAGGGCTGGGGAGGAGCAGCTGAGGGAGCTGGGGGAATTCAGTCTGGGGAGGAGCAGCTGAGGGAGCTGGGGGTATTCAGTCTGGAAAGGAGGTGGCATAGGGGAGGCCTTCTTGCTCTCTACAAGTCCCTGAAGGGAGGCTGGAGTGAGGTGGGTGCTGGGGGGCACTGCTGAGTGCCTCTTAGCTGTAGGCAAGAACATGAACAATGTAATTGTTCTGGATTTTGTTTGTCACTAGGAAGCTTTTGTGTCAAGATGTAAAAATAGTACTGAGCTCTCATCCTCTGCAGCACAACATTTGTATGTTTGCAAAGTCTAATTAGTGCTAATTAGGTAACAACCCATGGTTAAAAAACCCCACATCCCACTAGGAGCAACCAATGGTCTTGGGCACTGCTAAGTCAAAGTAAAGGAATAATGTCTATCCAGAGCTGAGGGCAGGGGGTCAGGAAGGAAGGGACAGGGACAGCCTCTGCTCACTGTGCCCTGGGATAGGCCAAGGGGCAATGGATGGAAACTGCAGCACAGGAGGTTCCAGCTCAACATGAGGAGGAACTTCCATACTCTAAGCATCTCAGAGGCCTGGAGCAGGCTGCCCAGAGAGGTTGTGGAGTCTCCTTCTGTGGAGCCTTTCCATCCCTGTCTGGATGTGTTCCTGGGTGACCTGTGCTGGATTCTCTGCTCCTGCTCTGGCCTGGACTGGAAGATGTCCAGAGGTCCCTTCCAACCCCTGACATCCTGTGAGCCTGTAAAGGAAGGAAGAGTATTTGGCAGCCTGCAGATTTTTAGTGAGGTGTTTCATGTCACAAACCACAGAATGGTTTGGCTTGAAAGGGACCTTTCAGAGCAGGGACACCTGTTGCTAGCCCAGGTTGCTCACAGCCTCATCCAACTGACCTTGAGCCCCTCCAGGCTGCAGACATCCACAGCCCCCCTGGGCAACCTGTTCCAGTGTCTTGCCTCTGACTGTGTATGTGTCTTGCCAGTGTTCAGTGGCTGTTCCATCACCCAGCTCAAAGCTATTGTCTCTCATCCTGGCACTCCCAGCCCTTGTCAGAGGTCCCTCCCCAGCTCTTCTGTAGCCTCCTTCAGGTACTGGAAGGCTGCTCTAAGGTCTCCTTGGAGCCTTCCCTTCTCCAGGCTGAACAGCCCCAACTCTTCAGCCTGTCCCCAGGGGAAGGTGCCCCAGCCTTTGCATTAGGATCATAAACATCAGAGAATCTCTTCAGTTAGGAAAGACCTCTGAGGCCATCAGCTCAAGCTGTCAAGCCAACACCACTGTGGCCATTCAACCATGCCACAGAGTGCCACAGCTACACATTTCAATCAATCCTTAAAGCAGGAACCAGAAGTTCTTAAGGAAGAGCTGCAGCTCCACTGTGTGGAAGGGCCTGGAGCCCCTGGGCTAGAGGAGGGGCTGAGGGAGCTGGGGGTGTTCAGGCTGGAGAAGAGGAAGGTGAGGGAGACCTCTTTGCTCTCTGCAGCTCCATGAAGGGAGTTTGGAGCCAGGAGGGGACAGCCTCTGCTCCTTGGTGGCAAGGGAAAGGAGCAGAGGCAATGGTCCCAAGGTGCAGCAGGGGAGGCTCAGGCTGGATGCTAGGAACTATTTCTTGCCAGAGAGGGCTCTCAGCCATTGGAATGGTCTGCCTAGGGCAGTGCTGGAGTCCCCATCCCTGGGGGTGTTCCAACAGCTGTGGAGCTGGAGCTTAGGGACAGGGTTTGGTGTTGACCCTGCAGTGCTGGGTGGAGGAGCTTGGAGGTCTCTTCCAACCAGATGCTTTCTGTGATTCTGTGAATGCTTTTGTTTCTAATACCAATGCCAACAACAGAGAAGCTGAAACTCTTGGCAGCATCAGGCACAACTGACAAAGATTTTCTGGGAGGAGGGAGTTTGTGCACATTGCTCCTGCCCTTTGGTAATATGAACACACCAGAGATCAACTGGACAGAGACAAGGGAGAATCATCTCAGGTGGAAAAGACCTCTGAGATGATGGAGTCTAACTCTACCAAGGCTGGTGTTAAAGCCTGACCCTCAGCACCACAACTCTGCCTCTTCAAAACCCTTCCAGGGATGGGGCTTCAAGCACCTCCATGAGCAGCCTGTACCAGGAGCTGAGAACCATTTTGGTGGAGCAATTTCTTCTAGAGTCCAACCTAATCCTCCCCTTGTGAAGGGGAATAGAATAGAATAGAATAGAATAGAATAGAATAGAATAGAATAGAATAGAATAGAATAGAATAGAATAGAATAGAATAGAATAGACCAGGTTGGAAGAGACCTTCATGATCATCACGTCCAACCCATCATCCAACACCACCTAATCAAGTAACCCATGACACCAAGCACCCCATCAAGTCTCCTCCTGAACACCTCCAGTGATGGTGACTCCACCACCTCCCTGGGCAGCACATCCCAATGGGCAATCACTCTAGTTGGGAAGAATTTCTTCCTAACCTCCAAACTAAACCTCCCCTGGCACAGCCTGAGACTGTGTCCTCTTGTTCTGGTGCTGGCTGCCTGGGAGAAGAGACCAACCTCTGCCTGTCTACAACCTCCCTTCAGGGAGTTGGAGAGGGCAATGAGGTCTCCCCTGAGCCTCCTCTTCTCCAGGCTAAGCAACCCCAGCTCCCTCAGTCTCTCCTCATAGGGCTGAGTTCCAAGCCCCTCCCCAACTTTGTTGCCCTTCTCTGGACACCTTCCAGCAACTCAACCTTCTTCCTAACCTGAGGAGCCCAGAACTGGACACAGGACTCAAGGTGTGGCCTAACCAGTGCAGTGTCCAGGGGCACAATGACCTCCCTGCTCCTGCTGGCCACACTCTTCCTGATGCAGGCCAGGATGCCATTGGCCCTCCTGGCTGCCTGGGCACACTGCAGGCTCATGTTCAGCCTGCCATCAACCAGCACCCCAGGTCCCTCTCTGCCTGGCTGCTCTCAGCCACTCTGACCCCAGCCTCTAGCACTGCCTGGGGTTGCTGTGGCCAATGTGCAGCACCTGGCACTGGGATGTGTTCAGTCTCCTGCCCTTGGACTCTGCCCACCTGCCCAGCCTGTTGAGGCCCCTCTGCAGAGCCTCTCTACCCTCCAGCAGATCAACTCCTGCCCCCAGCTTGGTGTCACCTGCAAATTTACTGATGATGGACTCAATGCCCTCATCCAGATCATCAGTGAAGATATTGAACAGGATGGGGCCCAGCACTGATCCCTGGGGCACACCGCTGGTGCCTGGCTGCCAGCTGGCTGTGGCACCATTCACCACCACTCTCTGGGCTCAGCCTCCAGCCACTTCCTAACCCAGCTGTGATAGCATCCATGGAAATGTCTATGGATCTGTCACGAGCCCATTGGTATGTTGCATCTCTGCCTTCATGTCCTGACGAATCGTGAGCCCACCGAGCTAAGAACATCTCACCTCGGTGTGTCCAGTCGAGACCAAGATTAGAGTCCATGGCTGCTTGAGACACTCTTGCAGCCAGATCTGCCTGATGGTTGTGTTGCTGTTCCTCAGTAGCTTTGCTCTTAGGAATGTGAGCATCGATGTGTCTCACCTTCACTGGAATTCTCTCGATTCGATCAGCAATGTCCTGCCACAGGTCGGCTGCCCAAATGGGTTTTCCTTTCCTCTGCCAACCACTCTTCTTCCAGTTCTTTAGCCAACCCCATAGAGCATTGGCTACCATCCATGAGTCGGTGTAGAGATAAAGCTTTGGCCATCTCTCACGTTCAGCCACGTCGAGAGCTAGCTGGACAGCTTTTACCTCTGCAAACTGACTGGATTCTCCTTCTCCATCCTTCGCCTCTGCAACTCGGCGTGTTGGACTCCACACTGCAGACTTCCACCTTCACTTGTTCCCAACAAGACGACAGGAACCGTCTGTGAACAAAGCATCTTTCTTTTCATCATCAGAAAGGTCATTGTAAGGAGGAGCTTCCTCAGCACGAGTTACTTTCTCCTCTGGAGGTTTAGCACAGTTGGTACCTTCAGGCCAACTTGTCAGGGACTATTCTTCTGAGCCAGCAGTGCCTCCAGGAGGATCTGCTCCATGATCTTTCCAGGCACAGAGGTGAGACTGACTGGCCTGGAGTTCCCTGGTTCCTCCTTCTTACCCTTTTTGCAGATGGGGGCAATGTTTCCCCTTTTCCAGTCTGTGGGGACTGCCCCAGACTGCCATGACTTTTGAAATAGAATAGAGAGGGGTTTAGCAACCTCCTCTGCCAGTTCTCTCGGTACCTGTGGGTGTATCCCGTGGGGTCCCATGGACTTGAACACTTCCAGGTTCTTCAGGCGATCACCAACCTGATCTTCACTTCCCATGGGCAGTTCTTCCTCCCCGTCCCTGGCATTGTCTTCCATAACATCAGGAGTGTGGCTGGAGGCCCTTGCAGTGAAGACTGAGGTAAAGAAGTTATTGAGTACCTCAGCCTTTTCCTCATCACTTGTGACCATGTCACCAGTTTCCTTTCTGAGGGGGCCCACACCTTCCCTAGGCTTCTTCTTCCCATTCATATACCTGTAGAAGTTCTTAGTGTTCCCTTTAACCTCCCTGGCTAGATTCAATTCAAACTCTGCTTTGGCTTTCCTAACCAGGACTCTTGCTGCTCAGGCAGCTTCCTTATCTCCCCCCTGTTCTAGCTGTCCTTCTCTTTCGGAAAGCATGGACGGACTCCCATGTTGGTGAGGCAGGAATCATTTATTGGTACAGAACAAGCAGCTTATATAGGAAAAATCGGGCAGGGAAAGCAATTCCCTGACATTCTTGCACCACTGCTGCTAATTGGGTTTTCTCATTTGATATGCAGCTGTCCATTGTTATCTTCATCCCATATCAGGTTGGTCTTCTCCAGTATGGAGGCAAGCATCCTCTTGTCTGGCACGTCAGGTTGTTTACCACGGTCAGCTCTTCTTTATCATCAAGCCATCCTTCCAGTATCAGTGGCCTGTTGTTCTTTCTCGTCCTGAAACCTTCCATAGATACTTTCTGCTTTCCTACACCAATGGGCAATCACTCTCTGTGTGTAGAACTTCCTCCTAACCTCCAGCCTAAACCTCCCCTGGCACAGCCTGAGACTGTGTCCTCTTGTTGTGGGGCTGGTTGCTAGAGAGAAGAGACCAGCCTCTGCCTGTCCACAACCTCCCTTCAGGTATTTGTGGAGAGCAATAAGGTCACCCCTGAGCCTCCTCCTCTCCAGGCTAAGCAACCCCAGCTCCCTCAGTCTCTCCTCATAGGGCTGTGTTCCAAGCCCCTCACCAACTTTGTTGCCCTTCTCTGGACCCCTTCCAGCAAGTCAACCCTGGTGACACCCACCAGGCAGTCACCTGGTCATAGAAGGAGATCAGGTTGGAGAGGCAGGACCTGCCCCTCCTAAATCCATGCTGGCTGGACCTGAGCCCTTGGCCGTCCTTCAGGTGCGCAGTTCTTGCCGCCAGGACAATCTGCTCCATCACTTTCCCTGGCACTGAGCTCAGGCTGCCAGGCCTGGAGTCTCCATGACACTGCTCCCTGACCCCATCGCCCAGCTCCGGAGGCCACTCGCCCTGAACTCCTCCTGCCTTGCTGTTAAACATTGAGGCACAGAAGGTGTTCAGGACCTCAGCCTTTGCCTCCTCTTCAGTCACAGTGTTCCCCTCCAGGTCCCAGAAGGAGTGCAGGTTCTTCTTGCCCTCTTTTTAGCATTCATGTATTTAGAAAGCTGCTTTTTGTTCTCCTTCCCAGCAGAGTTCAGCTTGAGTAACAGCTGGGCCTTTGCCTCTCTCATTTGTCTCCTGCACGTTCCAGCAGCATCCTTAAAGGTATCTCCAGTTGCCTCCCCCCTTTCCAAAGGGGATACAGCCTCTTGTTTCCCTTCATGCCTTCAGGAGCTGCTTGCCCATCCAGGCCCAGAGCCTTCCCCTCGGCTCATCTTTCAGCCCATGGGAACTGCCAGTTCCTGTGCCTTCAAGAGCTCCTGTTTGAAGTAGGGCCAACCAGCCTGGACCCCTTGGTTCTTGAGGGCTGCTGCCCAGGGAACTTTCCGAGTCAGCTGCTTGAACAAGCTGAAGTTTGCCCTCCGGCAGTCCAGAGCGAGGCTTCTGTTCCTGCTCCTCCCTATCTCCCTGCATATTGAAACCTTCCCTCTCTCATGATCACTGCACCCTAGGCAGCCTCCCACCATCACATCTCACACCAGCCCTTCTCTGTTGGAGACCAGCAGGTCGAGCAGAGCCTGACCCCTGCTAGGCTCACTTAACAGCTGCCTCAGGAAGCTGTCCTCCATGCGCTCCAGGAACCTTCTGCACTGCCTCCTCTCTGCTGAGTTAAGTTCCCAGCAGATAGCTGGCAGGTTAAAGTCACCCACAAGGACAAGAGCTGATGATCTTGAGACAGCCTCCAGTTGCTTAGAGAGTATTTCATCAGCCTCCTCATCCTGGCTGGGTGGTCTGCAACAGACTCCAACCAGGATGTCAGATTTGTTAGGCCTCCCTCTGATCTTAACCCACAGGCACTCAACCCTTTCATCCTCCTCCTCAAGCTCTGCGGCATCAAGCCATTCCCTAACGCACAGAGCCACCCCTCCTCCTCTTCTCCCTCCCCTGTCTCTCCTGAAGAGCCTGGAACCCCCCCAGTGCAGTGCCCCACTTGTGTGAATCATCCCACCATGCTTCTGTACTAGCAGCTATATCCTAGTCCTCCTGGTGGACCAGGACTTCCAGCTCCTCTTGCTTGTTGTCCATGCTGGGTGCATTGGTGGAGCTGCACTGCAGCTGGGCTCTCAACTTCTCAATCCACCCTCATTTGTGTCCCACTCTCTCCTCTCCAGAGAGACTGCTTTCCTCACCCACCCCCTTCAGACCTAGTTTAAAGCCCTCCCAATGAGCCCTGCCAGCTCCAGTGCTAGTACCCTCCTGCCCTTTCTGGATACCTGCACCCCATCAGGACCCAGCAGGTTGGGTGCAGTAGAAGTTGCCCCATGATCAAAGAACCCAAAATTCCACTGCTGGCACCATCCCCTGAGCCAATTGTTGATGGTCTGGGCTCTCCTGTTCCTCTCAGTGTACTCCCCTGCCACTGAGGGGACTGAGCAGAACACCACTTGAGCTCCTGCCCCATCAATCAATTGTGCCAGGGCCTTGAGTTCCTTTTTGATTGTCCTGCTGCCCTTCTTATCAACCTCATCACTTCCAGCTTGGATTCCCAGCAATGGGTAACAGTCAGAGGGCTGGATCAGCTTAGGGAGTCTCCTGGTGATGTCCCTTGTCTGGGCCCCAGGCAGGCAGCACACTTCCCTATGGGATGGCTCAGGATGACACAGGGCTCCCTCAGTCCCCCTCAGGAGAGAGTCCCCAACAACTATAACCCTTCTCTTTGTCTGGACAGTGCTGGTCCTTACACTTGGTGGGGACTGCTTGGCCTTAGGCATCTCCTTCAATGGTTCCCCTTCAGCCCTCTCCTCCCTGTTGCCCTCGGCCTGCAGGGCCTCATACTGATTGTGCAAGGGCAACTGGGGGGGAGAGGGCCGGGATGGATTCCCCTTGCTTCCCCTGACAGGGACCTGTACCCATCCCTCCCTGTCTCCAGGGATGCCTCCCGCAACAGGGGAGGGCTGCAGAGCCTGCTCCCACATCTCTAACTGCCTTTGACATTCCCCTGCAGTCCTGAGCCTAGATCCTTCATCCTGCAGCTCGGCCACTCCAGCCTTAAGCTCAGCCAGCAGGCGGAGGAGAAAGTTCACCTGCTCACACCTGGCAGAGGTGTTGTCTCCTTCCCCCTCCATTCCAAGTGCCAGGCTCCAGCACTCCCTGCAGCCAGCAGCCTGGACTCCTGTGTGTTTGTGCACCAGCTCTGTCTGGGCACCAAGTGATTTTCTGATCGCCTTTGGCTGAGTTGTTGCCATGGCTCAGGGGTCTGTTGTTAGCTGTTAAAACAAACTAATCAATACATAGATCTGTTCCACCTCGATACTATCATGTATTTATTTCAGTGCTATAGTTATAAATACAATCATTTGCATTTCCCCTAAATACTATAAACCAGCAGAGGAAGCTCTCAGCTCAAGCACGCCGGTGACGGTGCCGGTGCCGGTGCCGGTGCCGGTCAGCTCTGGAGCCACAATGGCTGCAGAGTGCAATGGCTGCAGAGTGTCAACTTTGCCTGAGCAGGGGCTCTTGGAGTCTCTGGCTGTGGTCAATGGCTGCTCTCCCTCAGCTGCTGTTGCTGCTGGGAGATGCTCTGCAGGCACCCCCAGGGCCTTGTCCCCCAGGGCTGCACCAGGGACCCTGATGGCTTCTCCAATCTGTCCCTCCTCCAGCTGGACCCAGAAGCCAGAGAGAGCCTCAAGGGCCTGCAGGTGAAACTCAACCATGTCCTGGAGGAGCTGAGCAGAATCTTTGCCAGCAGGTACACCTGGCTGAGAGGAGGTGGGTTTGGGGGTCAAGGAACTGCAGCTGGGGCCTGGCTGGGGCCTCTGCTTGGCCAAGCAGGTCCTGGGCATGGCTGTGGGAGATGCTGAGCTGACTGAGCACTGTGCTCCCCGGTCTCCAGCCACGCCTGGAGGAGTGGTGAAGCAGCTGGGTGACATCCTGGGCCAGCTGAAGGAAGGGCACTGGCAGTGTCCCTGCCAGCACCTGCAGCAGTGCTGCACAGCATGCTGACCGTGTCCTGCAGCCCACCATGGGCCTCCTGGGCAGCAAGGGAGTGTGGGGCCAAGAGGAACACAGACATCTCTCAGCGACCCTGACCCCCCCCCCGGGAGTGTGGGGGACCTGCAGGCTCTGTAGTTCCTTTGAGCAGTTTGACAGAGTCAGGTTGCTGCTGAAACCAAGCAGACCTTTAGCTGCCAGGGGCAATGCTGCCTGAGCAGGGGCTCTGGGAGCCACTCTGGGCTGTGCATCCTGCAGTGCTCTTCCCTCTCTGAGGTGAGTGAAAAGCAAGACTGCTTCGTAGGGTGAGTTGTGTCTGAAAGAGCATAGAAGGGCTGAGGTTGGAAGGGGCCTCAGAGATCAACCTTCCCAGCCTGGGCAGGGACAGCTCTCAACTGGACTCAGCTGCTGGAGGCCTCATCCCAGCTGGCCTTGGACACCCCCAGGGAAGAGGCAGCCACAGCCTCCCTGGGAAGCCTGGGAGCAGCCTGCAGCCTCGGGGTGCCGGTGGGTGAGAGACTGGAGGGGAGGCAGCAAGGGGCACTTGCAGCACAGGAGGCCAGTGGCAGCCTGGGCTCAGCCAGGGCAGCAGGGCCAGAGGGGCAGGCAGCCGGTTTGTGTCTCCTGGGGCAGCAGGAGCTGTGTGGGGGCTCCCCGCAGGAGCAGCTTGGCAGCCCTGGGGCCCGAGAGGCTTTCTGGGCCTGCCCTGGGGGAGCTGGAGCAGGGCTCCACAGGCAGCTCCCCTGTGGGCTCTGGGCAGCCCTGCGCCCGCTGGCTGCCGTCTGGTCCCAGCGCTGGGCACTCCTCTCTTTGTGCCGCGGTTGCCAGGGGGCCGCTGGGTGGCCTCAGGCTCTGTCGCTGTGGCAACCAGGCACAGCCCGGCCGCGACTGTGTGGCAGTGGGATCGCTGCTGGGTGCTGCTGGGTCCTGGTGGGTGCTGCTGGGTCCCGTTGGACGCTGGTGCCGGCCCCGGGCCCAGGTGACGATGGCTGTGTCCCCTCCCCAGCCCCAGCCCGGGGGGACTTTGGCTGCCTCAGGAGGGAGGGCTGGGAGCAGGGCCGGGCAGGGAGGGTGGAAGCCTGAGCGCCGCTGTCCCGCACAGCAGTGCTGAGGCCATTGCCGGCACCCAGCTGCTGCTCGGGGCAGGATGGGAGGGAGGAGGTTGCCCCTTAGCCAAGCGCAGGTTCTTGTGCTGGGGGAGAGCCCCCTGGAGCTGCAGCACTTGCCATGCTGGGGACCCCCGGAGGAGCTGGAGCCCCTTCTCCCTGCCCCCACAGCTGGACAAACTGCTCCCTGAAACACAAAATCCCTCTGGGTCTTCTTTGTTGCCATGGGATGCTGCTGTGTCTGCCTCCAGGCTGGGACTAAACGCGGAGGGGAGAGAGGCTGCCTGTCTCACTGCTGCCAGTCTGATCCTCCTTCCCTTGCACCTGGGCTTTGGGATGTCTTTGCCTTCAGTTTTCACCTGTGCTGCCCCATCTGCAAGTGAGGGGTGAGAGGATTTCTCCTCTGCCTAGCAAACGCTGTGCAGGCTGAGGATGAAAGATGCAGCAGCTGCCTAGGTAGCAGAGACTGCAAAGCTCCCCCAGCCCAACTCTCCTTTCCTTGCATTTTAAAACCCTAGGGGATTTCCTGAGAAGCAGCAATTCCTGCATCTCTCTCTTGAAAATCCAGAGGCTGGACTGCTTCAGGAGGCTGCAGGTAACTCAGGACAGGTTGTCCAGCCTTGCCTCTGAACTGAGGGATGGGAAACAACTCCGTGAAGTCCAAGCTTCACCAGCACGGGGTCCCAGGCAGTGCTGCAGCAGGGCAGCCGCTGGTAATGTTCCCTGTCCTGGCAGCCAGCAGTGTGTGTGTGTGCTGGGGAGCCGGCACCAGGCTGAGCCTGCCAAGGTCAGGCTGGAGGCTGCATTCCTGCTGCTGCTTTTGGTCACTTCCCCTTCTGCAGCTGGATGCCTCTGAGCTGAGTGTTTCTGTTCTTCCAGAGGCTGGGCCCCAGTGTGGGGGTGGGGCAGGCACACTGAGAATTATTTGCCCAAGAAGGTTTGGAGGATTGAGATGAAAGCAGCTTGGTTGGGACTGAGGTTTCCTGAGCGTTTCAGAGCTCTCAGGGAGGCTCCAGGAAGGCAGCTGCTCAGGATGTGACCATCAACAGCCTCTGCTGGACACTGGGAAGTGCTGCTGCAGAATCTGCAGCTGGCTCAGCAAGGGGGAGAGGATGTTGCTTAGGGCTGCTGGCAGTGCCTCTTGTGCCAGCTTGGCTGTGGATCACTGGTGCCCCTCAGCAGAGTGGAGCTCACTGTTGATAGCTTTGTGTCGATGAAGAGAGGTGGTGGCCATGCTGCTGAGTGGAAGAAGTTAACCTGGACCTGCTTCACTCAGGGGGACCTGTTAAGCCATGCTACTTGTAGGCTAAGGAGGCTGGAGAGCCTCTGCTGCTGTTAGGATGAAGCCTTAAGTGGCCCTGCTCTCACCCCTGCAGCATTTCTTGCTGAGCTGCTTCCTCGAGTGGTTTCCTGCTTTTCTTTCTGCTGCTACAGCCTCTGGAGTGCCTGTGGGGAGCCTTGAGTTTGGGTGTCAGGGAGTGAAGAGCAGGGCCCTCATTCTCCATGGAGAAATGCTCCTGGGCACTGTGGTAGTTGTGTGTCTGGAAGGAGTCATCTTTGCTGGCTCATTTCTGTCCCTGAAGCCAAGCAGAGCAGCCCTGAGCAGCTCTGCTGAGCAGCTCTGCTTCTTGCCCAGGGAGTGGAGCTCTGTGCTCCCCGAGTCAGAAACAGCAGCAGGGCAGCCCAGGTGCTCTCCCCTGGGGAAGGATGCCCCAGCCTGGAGACACTGTGGAGCCTTTGGCTTTGCTGGGAGTGGGCTTCTGGCTTTTCAAAGGTCTGCTGCTGCTCCTTGCAGGTGAGCTGAGCCATGGCCACTGAGCAGAACCAGCACTCCAGGAGGCCCTCCAAAATGCCTGAGGGGCTCCAGGGCACAGTGGCAGCACCTGGCCACCTGAAGCCAGCCAGAGAGGCAAAGCAGCCTGCAACTGTAAGTAGCTGCTGTGGTCAAGAAGGAGCCCTGGGGCAGGCTGCCCAGAGAGGTCCCAGACATTCCAAACCCACCCAGATGTCATCCTGGGCAAGCTGCTCTGGCTGACCCTGTGTTTGCAAGAGGGTTGGACTGGCTGAGCCCCAGAGGTGCCTTCCAACCCCCACCCTGCTGGGATAGCCTCCATGGAGCACAGATCCAGCCCTGCAAACAGTGGAGTCAGGGCAATTCTTCCTTCCTCTCCATCCATGTCCCCTTTGCTGACTGGAGCTGCCCTGCTGCTGAGGGTCTCTCAAGGAGATGTCTCTGGGGAGGGCTCTGTGAGGCCAGGGCAGAGAGAATGAAGGAGAACTCAGACTTGGAGGCATTCCTCTGCACCTCAGCCCTGGCACAGGGCTGCTTTTCTGCCCTCCTCTGCCTCCCCCAGCAGTGCCATCTCCACAGGGCAGGCTGGGGAGCCTGGGCCAAGGGCTGGGGCAGCTCTGAGCACTCTTGCCCTGCTCTCTTCAGAGCTCCCTGGCTCTAGCCAGCAGCACTACAGAGGGAACAAGTGCCCAGAGAGCAGCAAGCCCCAGGCATGCCCCAGCAAATCAGGCAGCAGCTCATGAGACAGAGCCCCTTGCTTGGAGCTGCTCTCTTCTGCTCTGCCTCAGGAATGCTCTGGGGTGAAACACTGCAGCAGGTCCCTCAGGAGGCTCCCAGGACTGGCCTGGTAGCTCTGACCACAGATTACTCCTCAGTGACACTTGGACAAGAGGAGCAGAGGGCTTGCTGTGGCTTGTGCTGGTGGTGTGTGTTTCAGCTGACTCCCTCCTCCTTCCTGCAGGGGATGCCTGAGCTCATGGAGCAGAGCCTGGGTGGCACTCAGGAGGGGAGCCTGCCCCAGATCATCCAGAGGGGTGGCAAGGCTGAGGAGAGGAGGCTGCCCCAGCTCAAGCAGAGGCTGGGCAACATTCAGAAGATGTGGCTGCCCCCAGTCTCCACCCAGAGGGGCAGCAGCCAGGAGGGGAAGCTGCCCCCAATCTGCACCCAGAGGGGCAGCAGCCTGGAGGGGAAGCTGCCCCCAATCCCCACCCAGAGGGGCAGCAGCCTGGAGGGGAAGCTGCCCCCTGTTCCCAGGAGGGGCAAGCCTGAGGCCAGGACCCTGCCCCTGATTCCCCAGCCTGCAGACTCCAGTGAGGCCTCCTGTCCAAAGGTAAACTTTTCCTGCCCTGCTCCTTGCTGTTGGCTGAGGCATTTGGAGAGGAGCCTGCTGGTGGCAGGCCTGCCTCCAGCTTCTCTCTAGAGCTGGCTGGCCAGGGCCTGCTGTGCTGTGCAGCTGCTGGCAGTGCTGAGTTCCTCCTGCCAGGAGAAAGCTCAGACCTTGCTCCCTGCTGAGCTGTTCAAGTCCTGAGCTGTGCTGCAGAAGCTCTGCTGCAGCTGGGGGGGGTTCCTGGAGCTGAGCCCCTGGCACTCAAGCCCCATGCAGGGGGCAGGCTGGGGCAGGACACAAGGGCAGGAGCTTGCCATTTGCCATCCTCCTGCTGCCACAGGCAGCTGCTGCTTGGGGTGGTCGCTGCCAAGGGCCTGGGGCTGGGACTCCTTCGCTGCTGCCAGCCTTGGCCTTGGGGGGCTGAAGGCCTGCAGGAGCTGCTCAGGACTGAGCACACTCAGCTGCAGTGGTGCTTTGGGGTGGAGCAGCAGGATGGGGCCCTCCCAGGGGGCTGGGTTTGCAGGCTGCAGGCTCCTGCCAGCTGCAGAGGGGCCTCAGCCCCTGGCTGTGCTTTGTCTGGCTCAGTGTTTGCTGCAGCTGTGCCTCAAGCTGCTTTGCTGCAGAGCTGCTGGCCAGAGCACACAGCCCCGAGGGCAGAGCAGGGAGGGAGGCTGCTGAGCAGCAATGGCCAGCAGCACACCTGTGACATACTGCTTGAGGGTTGCCCTGGCCAGCCCAGGAGGTTGGGAAGCCCTCAGCTGGGCACACAGAGAACTGGCAGCATGCTGCAGCTGCTGGCTTCAGCCTGGCCATGGCTTGTGTGGAGCAGCAGGAGAGCTGCCTGGGGCTGTGGAGTGGCAGCAGCACAGCTGGGAGAGGGGAGGCAAAGCAGGGAGGAACTTTCTCCTAGCAGTGCCTCTGCTCTGCCAGCATTTGCTGCTTGTGTGCATTGCCAGGCTGCTGCTGCAGTGGAGTGGAACAAAAGCAGCAGCACCAGAGCAGGACCAAAGAGCCACTGAAAGCTCCTGGCAGAAGGAGCTGCCAAGTCCAGTCCTCCTCCAGCTGCCCAGTGCTGCAGAGAAAGGAGCTGAACCTCGCCAGCACTCAGCTCTCCTTGTCCTGCCTTCCCTCCTCTGCTGCTGTTCTCTCCTTAGCAGCTCCCAGGCTTTACACTGGCAAAGCTCTTTGGGGCTGTGTGGGCCTCGGCCTCCCTGCCTCAGAGCAAAGATCATCCCCAGAGTGTTTCCCCTGGAGCCTCCTGTCCATTGCTGGCCCTCAGCTGCTCCATGAGTGCTGCCAGCACTGTCAGGGAGTGCTCTGGTGCTGTGTGACCACAGCAGCACAGGGCTGTGCCCCGTGTTTGGGAGAGGGAACCTGGAGAGACAGCCCAAGAGCTGCTTAGCCTGAGCCTGCTCAGCACAGCCCAGCTCCTCTTGAGCCACCCAGGAGCCAGGTGGGAGAGCTTCTGCTTGCCCAGGCTGAGCTGGGCAGAGGGACTCGCCAGGAGACTGGGCTGGACTGGAGAGCAGTGTAGGGTTGTCACTCATGAGTCCTGCTGCCAGCAGCTGAACCTCTGCCTGCTCTCTGTGCACCCCCAGCTGCCAGCTGCCCTGCAGCAGAGCTGCTTTGAGCCTCTCCCAGCAGAGGTGCTCTTCCAGAACTACCTCCCCCACCAGGTCTACGAAGAGACACTGGTGCTGCGCAACAAGGGCAGGGTAAGTGCTGGGGGGTGGGAGGAACCTGCCCTCTCTGGGCATGCTGTCTCTGACACTGCCATGTGCTGCTGGGATCTAGCCCAGAGGAGCTTGCCTAGAGAGCAGCCTTGCCTCTGAAAGCCCTGGCTCGCTGACAATGTTGAGGGCTCTGCAGCTGTTCTCTCGTCTCACGCTCTGCCTCAGGTGTGCACCGCATCCTGATGGCTCCTTGGTTAGTCTTGCCTTTGGGGAGGGCCTCTCTGCCTCTCACAGCCTGCTTAGCTGCTTCAATCCCCTGACAAAGCTCAGGGGTTGTCTTCTCTGCTTGAGGCTGGAATAAGTCCTAGGGAGTGGCACTGAAACTCCAGGAGAGGTGTTTGGAAAGAGCAGTGGAACAGACTGCTGGAGCAGCAGCAAGGGGAGGCCTTTAGGCATGACCTGGGGGTCCTGCTGAGCTTCATTCAGCCCTGCTGGGGCTTTCCTGGAGCTCTGCTTTCCCTTTGGAACACCACAGCACATCCAGAGCCATCTCCTCCTGAAGGTCTCCACCTGTGCTTGGAAAGAATTGGTGGTGCTGAGGAGATTCCCCAAAGAAGTGGAGCAGGGAAATGCTGCCAAATGCCAGCAGTTTTGTTCCTGTGGAAAGAGGAAGATTTGAGACCTTTTGAATTTGAGCTGGGGAAACATTTGCTGGAGTGAGGCAGGTGCCCGGAGCAAGCTGGTGAGAAGAGACAGGAGGGAGGAGTGGGGCTGGGTTCAAAGGTGCTCCAGGAGAGAAGCCTGTGCACACAGGGGCTTCTCTTGCCATGCAGCAGGCAGTGTGCTGGAGGCAGAGAAGGGTCAGCAAAGGAAGTGTCCTGGAAGCTGCTGCTCTGCAGTGGGGAGCAAGATGTGAAGGGGAGAGGAGAGCAGCTGGGAAGGCAGAAGCAGCCTGCATGAGAGCAGGGGAAGGAGCTCCCCCCCACACACCTCCCTCCTGGGGGAAACAAGGGGACAACAAAAGCTGTGGGGGAAGAGCAAGAGCAGGCCAAGTGTGTCCTGAGAGAAGAGGCTTTGCCAGGGCTGTGGCTGGAAAGAGAAGCCCCTTTGGCAAGGAAGGCTGCAAAGTGTGGTCCCTCTCAGTTACTGCTGGGGAGAACAGAGCCACTCCTGCTCTGGTGCCTGGCTTGGGAGTGTTGGCAAGAGGCCCCTGGGACATTGGTGTGCTCCACACTGACCCCAGACACTGTGCTGCTCTTTCCCCTTTCCTCATTAAAATGGGCCTCAGTTTCTCCTTTCCTCTGGCTCTGCTTCACAGCAGGGCTTGGGCCTGCAGCCCATGTCCCAGAGCTCCTTTGCCCAGGCAGCAGGAACTTGGCTCCAGCCTTGTCCTCTGTGCTGGAAGTGCCTTGGGAAGGAAGGATGCAGCTGGCCATGGCCAGGTTTCTCCTCACAGTGCCACAGGTGGCAAAATCCCAGTTGTGTCTTCCCTGCAGGTTCCTCAGTGGGTGAAGGTCATCCTGGAGACCTCTCCTTACTTCAAGTTGGTTGGCCCCAAGGATGTGTGCCAGAAGGTAGCACCTGGCATGGCTTCTACTTACTGCATCCTTTTCACCCCTGAGGAGAACAAGGTGAGGCTGCAGGTCTCAAGAGGTTGCTGCCTGCAGTGGTAGGAGGAGCCAGGGAATTCCAGGCCTGTCAGCCTGACCTGAGTGCCAGGCAAGGTTATGGAACAGGTCATCTTGAGTGCAATCACACAGCCCTTACAGGATGGCCAAGGGCTCAGGCCCAGCCAGCATGGATTTAGGAAGGGCAGGTCCTGCCTGACCAACCTGATCTCCTTCCATGCCCAGGTGACTGCCTGGTGGCTGTGGGGAGCTGGGAGCCACTGCTGATGGTGATGTGCCAAAGGCCTTTGGGAAATGTGCCTGAGCATCCCTGCCAAGCTTCCAGGAGGTGCCTGCATTGCTGGGACTGCACTTGGCACCGTGGCACAGCTGGGTGCCTTTCCCAGGCTTCAGTGCCCCAGCCTTTGCATTAGGATCATAAACATCAGAGAATCTCTTCAGTTAGGAAAGAGCTCTGAGGCCATCAGCTCAAGCTGTCAAGGGAAGGGAAGGGAAGAATTCTAAGGATCATTTTGACTGCCTCCAGAAGTTAGATCAGATGGCAAATTGGATTTGGTGCTAGGTCTTTCCCTTTAGGTTTTACCCCAACAATGTTTTCATTAGTTTCGCTGACTCTCGAAATCAAGCATTTTAAACAGGTTGGAGCAGCCTGTATCTCAGCACAGGAATAAGGTAGGGAAGAATTCAAATACTCATTTTGACTGCCTCCAGAAGTTAGATCAGATGCTCCAACCTGCTGTAAAATGCTTGATTTCGAGAGTGAGCAAAACTAATGAAAACATTGTTGGGGTAAAACCTAAAGGGAAAGGCCTAGCACCAAATTGCATTGGCCATCTGATCTAACTTCTGGAGGCAGTCAAAATGAGTATTTGAATTCTTCCCTACCTTATTCCTGTGCTGAGATACAGGCTGCTCCAACCTGCTGTAAAATGCTTGATTTCGAGAGTGAGCGAAACTAATGAAAACATTGTTGGGGTAAAACCTAAAGGGAAAGGCCTAGCACCAAATTGCATTGGCCTTCTGATCTAACTTCTGGAGGCAGTCAAAATGATCCTTAGAATTCTTCCCTACCTTATTCCTGTGCTGAGATACAGGCTGCTCCAACCTGCTGTAAAATGCTTGATTTCGAGAGGGAGCGAAACTAATGAAAACATTGTTGGGGTAAAACCTAAAGGGAAAGGCTTAGCATCAAATTGCATTGGCCATCTGATCTAACTTCTGGAGGCAGTCAAAATGAGTATTTGAATTCTTCCCTACCTTATTCCTGTGCTGAGATACAGGGTGCTCCAAGCTGCTGTAAAATGCTTGATTTCGAGAGTGAGAGAAACTAATGAAAACATTGTTGGGGTAAAACCTAAAGGGAAAGGCCTAGCACCAAATTGCATTGGCCATCTGATCTAACTTCTGGAGGCAGTCAAAATGATCCTTAGAATTCTTCCCTACCTTATTCCTGTGCTGAGATACAGGGTGCTTCACCCTGCTGTAAAATGCTTGATTTCGAGAGAGATCGAAACTAATGAAAACATTGTTGGGGTAAAACCTAAAGGGAAAGGCCTAGCACCAAATACCATTGGCCATCTGATCTAACTTCTGGAGGCAGTCAAAATGATCCTTAGAATTCTTCCCTACCTTATTCCTGTGCTGAGATACAGGCTGCTCCAAGCTGCTGTAAAATGCTTGATTTCGAGAGTGAGAGAAACTAATGAAAACATTGTTGGGGTAAAACCTAAAGGGAAAGGCCTAGCACCAAATTGCATTGGCCATCTGATCTAACTTCTGGAGGCAGTCAAAATGATCCTTAGAATTCTTCCCTACCTTATTCCTGTGCTGAGATACAGGCTGCTCCAACCTGCTGTAAAATGCTTGATTTCGAGAGAGATCGAAACTAATGAAAACATTGTTGGGGTAAAACCTAAAGGGAAAGGCCTAGCACCAAATACCATTTGCCATCTGATCTAACTTCTGGAGGCAGTCAAAATGAGTATTTGAATTCTTCCCTACCTTATTCCTGTGCTGAGATACAGGCTGCTCCAACCTGCTGTAAAATGCTTGATTTCGAGAGTGATCGAAACTAATGAAAACATTGTTGGGGTAAAACCTAAAGGGAAAGGCCTAGCACCAAATACCATTTGCCATCTGATCTAACTTCTGGAGGCAGTCAAAATTATCCTTAGAATTCTTCCCTACCTTATTCCTCTGCTGAGATACAGGCTGCTCCAACCTGCGGTAAAATGCTTGATTTCGAGAGTGATCGAAACTAATGAAAACATTGTTGGGGTAAAACCTAAAGGGAAAGGCCTAGCACCAAATTGCATTGGCCATCTGATCTAACTTCTGGAGGCAGTCAAAATGATCCTTAGAATTCTTCCCTACCTTATTCCTGTGCTGAGATACAGGCTGCTCCAACCTGCTGTAAAATGCTTGATTTCGAGAGTGAGCGAAACTAATGAAAACATTGTTGGGGTAAAACCTAAAGGGAAAGGCTTAGCACCAAATTGCATTGGCCATCTGATCTAACTTCTGGAGGCAGTCAAAATGATCCTTAGAATTCTTCCCTACCTTATTCCTCTGCTGAGATACAGGCTGCTCCAAGCTGCTGTAAAATGCTTGATTTCGAGAGTGATCGAAACTAATGAAAACATTGTTGGGGTAAAACCTAAAGGGAAAGGCCTAGCACCAAATTGCATTGGCCATCTGATCTAACTTCTGGAGGCAGTCAAAATGATCCTTAGAATTCTTCCCTACCTTATTCCGGTGCTGAGATACAGGCTGCTCCAAGCTGCTGTAAAATGCTTGATTTCGAGAGTGATCGAAACTAATGAAAACATTGTTGGGGTAAAACCTAAAGGGAAAGGCCTAGCACCAAATTGCATTGGCCATCTGATCTAACTTCTGGAGGCAGTCAAAATGATCCTTAGAATTCTTCCCTACCTTATTCCTGTGCTGAGATACAGGCTGCTTCACCCTGCTGTAAAATGCTTGATTTCGAGAGTGAGCGAAACTAATGAAAACATTGTTGGGGTAAAACCTAAAGGGAAAGGCCTAGCACCAAATTGCATTGGCCATCTGATCTAACTTCTGGAGGCAGTCAAAATGAGTATTTGAATTCTTCCCTACCTTATTCCTGTGCTGAGATACAGGCTGCTCCAACCTGCTGTAAAATGCTTGATTTCGAGAGTGATCGAAACTAATGAAAACATTGTTGGGGTAAAACCTAAAGGGAAAGGCCTAGCACCAAATACAATTTGCCATCTGATCTAACTTCTGGAGGCAGTCAAAATGAGTATTTGAATTCTTCCCTACCTTATTCCTGTGCTGAGATACAGGCTGCTCCAACCTGCTGTAAAATGCTTGATTTCGAGAGTGAGCGAAACTAATGAAAACATTGTTGGGGTAAAACCTAAAGGGAAAGACCTAGCACCAAATACAATTTGCCATCTGATCTAACTTCTGGAGGCAGTCAAAATGAGTATTTGAATTCTTCCCTACCTTATTCCTGTGCTGAGATACAGGCTGCTCCAACCTGCTGTAAAATGCTTGATTTCGAGAGTGAGCGAAACTAATGAAAACATTGTTGGGGTAAAACCTAAAGGGAAAGGCCTAGCACCAAATTGCATTGGCCATCTGATCTAACTTCTGGAGGCAGTCAAAATGAGTATTTGAATTCTTCCCTACCTTATTCCTGTGCTGAGATACAGGCTGCTCCAACCTGCTGTAAAATGCTTGATTTCGAGGTGAGCGAAACTAATGAAAACATTGTTGGGGTAAAACCTAAAGGGAAAGACCTAGCACCAAATACAATTTGCCATCTGATCTAACTTCTGGAGGCAGTCAAAATGAGTATTTGAATTCTTCCCTACCTTATTCCTGTGCTGAGATACAGGCTGCTCCAACCTGCTGTAAAATGCTTGATTTCGAGAGTGAGCGAAACTAATGAAAACATTGTTGGGGTAAAACCTAAAGGGAAAGACCTAGCACCAAATCCAATTTGCCATCTGATCTAACTTCTGGAGGCAGTCAAAATGAGTATTTGAATTCTTCCCTACCTTATTCCTGTGCTGAGATACAGGCTGCTCCAACCTGCTGTAAAATGCTTGATTTCGAGAGTGAGCGAAACTAATGAAAACATTGTTGGGGTAAAACCTAAAGGGAAAGACCTAGCACCAAATCCAATTTGCCATCTGATCTAACTTCTGGAGGCAGTCAAAATGAGTATTTGAATTCTTCCCTACCTTATTCCTGTGCTGAGATACAGGCTGCTCCAACCTGCTGTAAAATGCTTGATTTCGAGAGTGAGCGAAACTAATGAAAACATTGTTGGGGTAAAACCTAAAGGGAAAGACCTAGCACCAAATACAATTTGCCATCTGATCTAACTTCTGGAGGCAGTCAAAATGAGTATTTGAATTCTTCCCTACCTTATTCCTCTGCTGAGATACAGGCTGCTCCAACCTGCTGTAAAATGCTTGATTTCGAGAGTGAGCGAA
The DNA here is from genome assembly GCF_026170545.1 of Melanerpes formicivorus. NCBI lineage: Eukaryota > Metazoa > Chordata > Aves > Piciformes > Picidae > Melanerpes > Melanerpes formicivorus. The sequence goes on along the minus strand of NW_027142598.1, from coordinate 96,797 downwards.
ACTAATGAAAACATTGTTGGGGTAAAACCTAAAGGGAAAGACCTAGCACCAAATACAATTTGCCATCTGATCTAACTTCTGGAGGCAGTCAAAATGAGTATTTGAATTCTTCCCTACCTTATTCCTGTGCTGAGATACAGGCTGCTCCAACCTGCTGTAAAATGCTTGATTTCGAGAGTGAGCGAAACTAATGAAAACATTGTTGGGGTAAAACCTAAAGGGAAAGACCTAGCACCAAATACAATTTGCCATCTGATCTAACTTCTGGAGGTAGTCAAAATGAGTATTTGAATTCTTCCCTACCTTATTCCTGTGCTGAGATACAGGCTGCTCCAACCTGCTGTAAAATGCTTGATTTCGAGAGTGATCGAAACTAATGAAAACATTGTTGGGGTAAAACCTAAAGGGAAAGGCCTAGCACCACATTGCATTGGCCATCTGATCTAACTTCTGGAGGCAGTCAAAATGATCCTTAGAATTCTTCCCTACCTTATTCCTGTGCTGAGATACAGGCTGCTCCAACCTGCTGTAAAATGCTTGATTTCGAGAGTGAGCGAAACTAATGAAAACATTGTTGGGGTAAAACCTAAAGGGAAAGACCTAGCACCAAATACAATTTGCCATCTGATCTAACTTCTGGAGGCAGTCAAAATGAGTATTTGAATTCTTCCCTACCTTATTCCTGTGCTGAGATACAGGCTGCTCCAACCTGCTGTAAAATGCTTGATTTCGAGAGTGAGCGAAACTAATGAAAACATTGTTGGGGTAAAACCTAAAGGGAAAGACCTAGCACCAAATACAATTTGCCATCTGATCTAACTTCTGGAGGCAGTCAAAATGAGTATTTGAATTCTTCCCTACCTTATTCCTGTGCTGAGATACAGGCTGCTCCAACCTGCTGTAAAATGCTTGATTTCGAGAGTGAGCGAAACTAATGAAAACATTGTTGGGGTAAAAGCTAAAGGGAAAGACCTAGCACCAAATACAATTTGCCATCTGATCTAACTTCTGGAGGCAGTCAAAATGAGTATTTGAATTCTTCCCTACCTTATTCCTGTGCTGAGATACAGGCTGCTCCAACCTGCTGTAAAATGCTTGATTTCGAGAGTGATCGAAACTAATGAAAACATTGTTGGGGTAAAACCTAAAGGGAAAGACCTAGCACCAAATCCAATTTGCCATCTGATCTAACTTCTGGAGGCAGTCAAAATGATCCTTAGAATTCTTCCCTACCTTATTCCTGTGCTGAGATACAGGCTGCTCCAACCTGCTGTAAAATGCTTGATTTCGAGAGTGAGCGAAACTAATGAAAACATTGTTGGGGTAAAACCTAAAGGGAAAGACCTAGCACCAAATACAATTTGCCATCTGATCTAACTTCTGGAGGCAGTCAAAATGAGTATTTGAATTCTTCCCTACCTTATTCCTGTGCTGAGATACAGGCTGCTCCAACCTGCTGTAAAATGCTTGATTTCGAGAGTGAGCGAAACTAATGAAAACATTCTTGGGGTAAAACCTAAAGGGAAAGGCCTAGCACCAAATACAATTTGCCATCTGATCTAACTTCTGGAGGCAGTCAAAATGAGTATTTGAATTCTTCCCTACCTTATTCCTGTGCTGAGATACAGGCTGCTCCAACCTGCTGTAAAATGCTTGATTTCGAGAGTGATCGAAACTAATGAAAACATTGTTGGGGTAAAACCTAAAGGGAAAGACCTAGCACCAAATCCAATTTGCCATCTGATCTAACTTCTGGAGGCAGTTAAAATGATCCTTAGAATTCTTCCCTACCTTATTCCTGTGCTGAGATACAGGCTGCTCCAACCTGCTGTAAAATGCTTGATTTCGAGAGTGAGCGAAACTAATGAAAACATTGTTGGGGTAAAACCTAAAGGGAAAGACCTAGCACCAAATCCAATTTGCCATCTGATCTAACTTCTGGAGGCAGTCAAAATGAGTATTTGAATTCTTCCCTACCTTATTCCTGTGCTGAGATACAGGCTGCTCCAACCTGCTGTAAAATGCTTGATTTCGAGAGTCAGCAAATCTAATGAAAACATTGTTGGGGTAAAACCAAAAGGGAAAGACCTGGCACCAAATACAATTTGCCATCTGATCTAACTTCTGGAGGCAGTCAAAATGATCCTTAGAATTCTTCCCTACCTTATTCCTGTGCTGAGATACAGGCTGCTCCAACCTGCTGTAAAATGCTTGATTTCGAGAGTGAGCGAAACTAATGAAAACATTGTTGGGGTAAAACCTAAAGGGAAAGGCCTAGCACCAAATTGCATTGGCCATCTGATCTAACTTCTGGAGGCAGTCAAAATGATCCTTAGAATTCTTCCCTACCTTATTCCTGTGCTGAGATACAGGCTGCTCCAACCTGCTGTAAAATGCTTGATTTCGAGAGTGAGCGAAACTAATGAAAACATTGTTGGGGTAAAACCTAAAGGGAAAGACCTGGCACCAAATACAATTTGCCATCTGATCTAACTTCTGGAGGCAGTCAAAATGATCCTTAGAATTCTTCCCTACCTTATTCCTGTGCTGAGATACAGGCTGCTCCAACCTGCTGTAAAATGCTTGATTTCGAGAGTGAGCGAAACTAATGAAAACATTGTTGGGGTAAAACCTAAAGGGAAAGACCTAGCACCAAATACAATTTGCCATCTGATCTAACTTCTGGAGGCAGTCAAAATGAGTATTTGAATTCTTCCCTACCTTATTCCTGTGCTGAGATACAGGCTGCTCCAACCTGCTGTAAAATGCTTGATTTCGAGTGAGCGAAACTAATGAAAACATTGTTGGGGTAAAACCTAAAGGGAAAGACCTAGCACCAAGTTGCATTGGCCATCTGATCTAACTTCTGGAGGCAGTCAAAATGAGTATTTGAATTCTTCCCTACCTTATTCCTGTGCTGAGATACAGGCTGCTCCAACCTGCTGTAAAATGCTTGATTTCGAGAGTGAGCGAAACTAATGAAAACATTGTTGGGGTAAAACCTAAAGGGAAAGACCTAGCACCAAATACAATTTGCCATCTGATCTAACTTCTGGAGGCAGTCAAAATGAGTATTTGAATTCTTCCCTGCCTCATTCCTGTGCTGAGATACAGGCTGCTCCAACCTGCTGTAAAATGCTTGATTTCGAGAGTGAGCGAAACTAATGAAAACATTGTTGGGGTAAAACCTAAAGGGAAAGACCTAGCACCAAATACAATTTGCCATCTGATCTAACTTCTGGAGGCAGTCAAAATGAGTATTTGAATTCTTCCCTACCTTATTCCTGTGCTGAGATACAGGCTGCTCCAACCTGCTGTAAAATGCTTGATTTCGAGAGTGAGCGAAACTAATGAAAACATTGTTGGGGTAAAACCTAAAGGGAAAGACCTAGCACCAAATACAATTTGCCATCTGATCTAACTTCTGGAGGCAGTCAAAATGAGTATTTGAATTCTTCCCTACCTTATTCCTGTGCTGAGATACAGGCTGCTCCAACCTGCTGTAAAATGCTTGATTTCGAGAGTGAGCGAAACTAATGAAAACATTGTTGGGGTAAAACCTAAAGGGAAAGACCTAGCACCAAATACAATTTGCCATCTGATCTAACTTCTGGAGGTAGTCAAAATGAGTATTTGAATTCTTCCCTACCTTATTCCTGTGCTGAGATACAGGCTGCTCCAACCTGCTGTAAAATGCTTGATTTCGAGAGTGAGCGAAACTAATGAAAACATTGTTGGGGTAAAACCTAAAGGGAAAGACCTAGCACCAAATACAAATTGCCATCTGATCTAACTTCTGGAGGCAGTCAAAATGAGTATTTGAATTCTTCCCTACCTTATTCCTGTGCTGAGATACAGGCTGCTCCAACCTGCTGTAAAATGCTTGATTTCGAGAGTGATCGAAACTAATGAAAACATTGTTGGGGTAAAACCTAAAGGGAAAGACCTAGCACCAAATACAATTTGCCATCTGATCTAACTTCTGGAGGCAGTCAAAATGAGTATTTGAATTCTTCCCTACCTTATTCCTGTGCTGAGATACAGGCTGCTCCAACCTGCTGTAAAATGCTTGATTTCGAGAGTGAGCGAAACTAATGAAAACATTGTTGGGGTAAAACCTAAAGGGAAAGACCTGGCACCAAATACAATTTGCCATCTGATCTAACTTCTGGAGGCAGTCAAAATGATCCTTAGAATTCTTCCCTACCTTATTCCTGTGCTGAGATACAGGCTGCTCCAACCTGCTGTAAAATGCTTGATTTCGAGAGTGAGCGAAACTAATGAAAACATTGTTGGGGTAAAACCTAAAGGGAAAGACCTAGCACCAAATACAATTTGCCATCTGATCTAACTTCTGGAGGCAGTCAAAATGAGTATTTGAATTCTTCCCTACCTTATTCCTGTGCTGAGATACAGGCTGCTCCAACCTGCTGTAAAATGCTTGATTTCGAGTGAGCGAAACTAATGAAAACATTGTTGGGGTAAAACCTAAAGGGAAAGACCTAGCACCAAGTTGCATTGGCCATCTGATCTAACTTCTGGAGGCAGTCAAAATGAGTATTTGAATTCTTCCCTACCTTATTCCTGTGCTGAGATACAGGCTGCTCCAACCTGCTGTAAAATGCTTGATTTCGAGAGTGAGCGAAACTAATGAAAACATTGTTGGGGTAAAACCTAAAGGGAAAGACCTAGCACCAAATACAATTTGCCATCTGATCTAACTTCTGGAGGCAGTCAAAATGAGTATTTGAATTCTTCCCTGCCTCATTCCTGTGCTGAGATACAGGCTGCTCCAACCTGCTGTAAAATGCTTGATTTCGAGAGTGAGCGAAACTAATGAAAACATTGTTGGGGTAAAACCTAAAGGGAAAGACCTAGCACCAAATCCAATTTGCCATCTGATCTAACTTCTGGAGGCAGTCAAAATGAGTATTTGAATTCTTCCCTACCTTATTCCTGTGCTGAGATACAGGCTGCTCCAACCTGCTGTAAAATGCTTGATTTCGAGAGTGAGCGAAACTAATGAAAACATTGTTGGGGTAAAACCTAAAGGGAAAGACCTAGCACCAAATACAATTTGCCATCTGATCTAACTTCTGGAGGTAGTCAAAATGAGTATTTGAATTCTTCCCTACCTTATTCCTGTGCTGAGATACAGGCTGCTCCAACCTGCTGTAAAATGCTTGATTTCGAGAGTGAGCGAAACTAATGAAAACATTGTTGGGGTAAAACCTAAAGGGAAAGACCTAGCACCAAATACAAATTGCCATCTGATCTAACTTCTGGAGGCAGTCAAAATGAGTATTTGAATTCTTCCCTACCTTATTCCTGTGCTGAGATACAGGCTGCTCCAACCTGCTGTAAAATGCTTGATTTCGAGAGTGATCGAAACTAATGAAAACATTGTTGGGGTAAAACCTAAAGGGAAAGACCTAGCACCAAATACAATTTGCCATCTGATCTAACTTCTGGAGGCAGTCAAAATGAGTATTTGAATTCTTCCCTACCTCATTCCTGTGCTGAGATACAGGCTGCTCCAACCTGCTGTAAAATGCTTGATTTCGAGAGTGAGCGAAACTAATGAAAACATTGTTGGGGTAAAACCTAAAGGGAAAGACCTAGCACCAAATACAAATTGCCATCTGATCTAACTTCTGGAGGCAGTCAAAATGAGTATTTGAATTCTTCCCTACCTTATTCCTGTGCTGAGATACAGGCTGCTCCAACCTGCTGTAAAATGCTTGATTTCGAGAGTGATCGAAACTAATGAAAACATTGTTGGGGTAAAACCTAAAGGGAAAGACCTAGCACCAAATACAATTTGCCATCTGATCTAACTTCTGGAGGCAGTCAAAATGAGTATTTGAATTCTTCCCTACCTCATTCCTGTGCTGAGATACAGGCTGCTCCAACCTGCTGTAAAATGCTTGATTTCGAGAGTGAGCGAAACTAATGAAAACATTGTTGGGGTAAAACCTAAAGGGAAAGACCTAGCACCAAATACAATTTGCCGTCTGATCTAACTTCTGGAGGCAGTCAAAATGAGTATTTGAATTCTTCCCTACCTTATTCCTGTGCTGAGATACAGGCTGCTCCAACCTGCTGTAAAATGCTTGATTTCGAGAGTGAGTGAAACTAATGAAAACATTGTTGGGGTAAAACCTAAAGGGAAAGACCTAGCACCAAATACAATTTGCCATCTGATCTAACTTCTGGAGGCAGTCAAAATGAGTATTTGAATTCTTCCCTACCTTATTCCTGTGCTGAGATACAGGCTGCTCCAACCTGCTGTAAAATGCTTGATTTCGAGAGTGAGCGAAACTAATGAAAACATTGTTGGGGTAAAACCTAAAGGGAAAGACCTAGCACCAAATACAATTTGCCATCTGATCTAACTTCTGGAGGTAGTCAAAATGAGTATTTGAATTCTTCCCTACCTTATTCCTGTGCTGAGATACAGGCTGCTCCAACCTGCTGTAAAATGCTTGATTTCGAGAGTGAGCGAAACTAATGAAAACTTTGTTGGGGTAAAACCTAAAGGGAAAGACCTAGCACCAAATACAAATTGCCATCTGATCTAACTTCTGGAGGCAGTCAAAATGAGTATTTGAATTCTTCCCTACCTTATTCCTGTGCTGAGATACAGGCTGCTCCAACCTGCTGTAAAATGCTTGATTTCGAGAGTGATCGAAACTAATGAAAACATTGTTGGGGTAAAACCTAAAGGGAAAGACCTAGCACCAAATACAATTTGCCATCTGATCTAACTTCTGGAGGCAGTCAAAATGAGTATTTGAATTCTTCCCTACCTTATTCCTGTGCTGAGATACAGGCTGCTCCAACCTGCTGTAAAATGCTTGATTTCGAGAGTGAGCGAAACTAATGAAAACATTGTTGGGGTAAAACCTAAAGGGAAAGACCTGGCACCAAATACAATTTGCCATCTGATCTAACTTCTGGAGGCAGTCAAAATGAGTATTTGAATTCTTCCCTACCTTATTCCTGTGCTGAGATACAGGCTGCTCCAACCTGCTGTAAAATGCTTGATTTCGAGAGTGAGCGAAACTAATGAAAACATTGTTGGGGTAAAACCTAAAGGGAAAGACCTAGCACCAAATCCAATTTGCCATCTGATCTAACTTCTGGAGGCAGTCAAAATGAGCATTTGAATTCTTCCCTACCTTATTCCTGTGCTGAGATACAGGCTGCTCCAACCTGCTGTAAAATGCTTGATTTCGAGAGTGAGCGAAACTAATGAAAACATTGTTGGGGTAAAACCTAAAGGGAAAGACCTAGCACCAAATACAATTTGCCATCTGATCTAACTTCTGGAGGCAGTCAAAATGAGTATTTGAATTCTTCCCTACCTTATTCCTGTGCTGAGATACAGGCTGCTCCAACCTGCTCTAAAATGCTTGATTTCGAGAGTGAGCGAAACTAATGAAAACATTGTTGGGGTAAAACCTAAAGGGAAAGACCTAGCACCAAATACAATTTGCCATCTGATCTAACTTCTGGAGGCAGTCAAAATGAGTATTTGAATTCTTCCCTACCTTATTCCTGTGCTGAGATACAGGCTGCTCCAACCTGCTGTAAAATGCTTGATTTCGAGAGTGAGCAAAACTAATGAAAACATTGTTGGGGTAAAACCTAAAGGGAAAGACCTAGCACCAAATACAATTTGCCATCTGATCTAACTTCTGGAGGCAGTCAAAATGAGTATTTGAATTCTTCCCTACCTTATTCCTGTGCTGAGATACAGGCTGCTCCAAACTGCTGTAAAATGCTTGATTTCGAGAGTGAGCGAAACTAATGAAAACATTGTTGGGGTAAAACCTAAAGGGAAAGACCTAGCACCAAATACAATTTGCCATCTGATCTAACTTCTGGAGGTAGTCAAAATGAGTATTTGAATTCTTCCCTACCTTATTCCTGTGCTGAGATACAGGCTGCTCCAACCTGCTGTAAAATGCTTGATTTCGAGAGTGAGCGAAACTAATGAAAACATTGTTGGGGTAAAACCTAAAGGGAAAGGCCTAGCACCAAATACAATTTGCCATCTGATCTAACTTCTGGAGGCAGTCAAAATGAGTATTTGAATTCTTCCCTACCTTATTCCTGTGCTGAGATACAGGCTGCTCCAACCTGCTGTAAAATGCTTGATTTCGAGAGTGAGCGAAACTAATGAAAACATTGTTGGGGTAAAACCTAAAGGGAAAGACCTAGCACCAAATACAATTTGCCATCTGATCTAACTTCTGGAGGCAGTCAAAATGAGTATTTGAATTCTTCCCTACCTTATTCCTGTGCTGAGATACAGGCTGCTCCAACCTGCTGTAAAATGCTTGATTTCGAGAGTGAGCGAAACTAATGAAAACATTGTTGGGGTAAAACCTAAAGGGAAAGGCCTAGCACCAAATACAATTTGCCATCTGATCTAACTTCTGGAGGCAGTCAAAATGAGTATTTGAATTCTTCCCTACCTTATTCCTGTGCTGAGATACAGGCTGCTCCAACCTGCTGTAAAATGCTTGATTTCGAGAGTGATCGAAACTAATGAAAACATTGTTGGGGTAAAACCTAAAGGGAAAGACCTAGCACCAAATACAATTTGCCATCTGATCTAACTTCTGGAGGCAGTCAAAATGAGTATTTGAATTCTTCCCTACCTTATTCCTGTGCTGAGATACAGGCTGCTCCAACCTGCTGTAAAATGCTTGATTTCGAGAGTGAGCGAAACTAATGAAAACATTGTTGGGGTAAAACCTAAAGGGAAAGGCCTAGCACCAAATACAATTTGCCATCTGATCTAACTTCTGGAGGCAGTCAAAATGAGTATTTGAATTCTTCCCTACCTTATTCCTGTGCTGAGATACAGGCTGCTCCAACCTGCTGTAAAATGCTTGATTTCGAGAGTGATCGAAACTAATGAAAACATTGTTGGGGTAAAACCTAAAGGGAAAGACCTAGCACCAAATCCAATTTGCCATCTGATCTAACTTCTGGAGGCAGTCAAAATGAGTATTTGAATTCTTCCCTACCTTATTCCTGTGCTGAGATACAGGCTGCTCCAACCTGCTGTAAAATGCTTGATTTCGAGAGTGAGCGAAACTAATGAAAACATTGTTGGGGTAAAACCTAAAGGGAAAGACCTAGCACCAAATACAATTTGCCATCTGATCTAACTTCTGGAGGCAGTCAAAATGAGTATTTGAATTCTTCCCTACCTTATTCCTGTGCTGAGATACAGGCTGCTCCAACCTGCTGTAAAATGCTTGATTTCGAGAGTGAGCGAAACTAATGAAAACATTGTTGGGGTAAAACCTAAAGGGAAAGACCTAGCACCAAATACAATTTGCCATCTGATCTAACTTCTGGAGGCAGTCAAAATGAGTATTTGAATTCTTCCCTACCTTATTCCTGTGCTGAGATACACGCTGCTCCAACCTGCTGTAAAATGCTTGATTTCGAGAGTGAGCGAAACTAATGAAAACATTCTTGGGGTAAAACCTAAAGGGAAAGGCCTAGCACCACATTGCATTGGCCATCTGATCTAACTTCTGGAGGCAGTCAAAATGATCCTTAGAATTCTTCCCTACCTTATTCCTGTGCTGAGATACAGGCTGCTCCAACCTGCTGTAAAATGCTTGATTTCGAGAGTGAGCGAAACTAATGAAAACATTGTTGGGGTAAAACCTAAAGGGAAAGACCTAGCACCAAATTCCATTGGCCATCTGATCTAACTTCTGGAGGCAGTCAAAATGATCCTTAGAATTCTTCCCTACCTTATTCCTGTGCTGAGATACAGGCTGCTCCAACCTGCTGTAAAATGCTTGATTTCGAGAGTGAGCGAAACTAATGAAAACATTGTTGGGGTAAAACCTAAAGGGAAAGACCTAGCACCAAATCCAATTTGCCATCTGATCTAACTTCTGGAGGCAGTCAAAATGATCCTTAGAATTCTTCCCTACCTTATTCCTGTGCTGAGATACAGGCTGCTCCAACCTGCTGTAAAATGCTTGATTTCGAGAGTGAGCGAAACTAATGAAAACATTGTTGGGGTAAAACCTAAAGGGAAAGACCTAGCACCAAATCCAATTTGCCATCTGATCTAACTTCTGGAGGCAGTCAAAATGATCCTTAGAATTCTTCCCTACCTTATTCCTGTGCTGAGATACAGGCTGCTCCAACCTGCTGTAAAATGCTTGATTTCGAGAGTGAGCGAAACTAATGAAAACATTGTTGGGGTAAAACCTAAAGGGAAAGACCTAGCACCAAATTCCATTGGCCATCTGATCTAACTTCTGGAGGCAGTCAAAATGAGTATTTGAATTCTTCCCTACCTTATTCCTGTGCTGAGATACAGGCTGCTCCAACCTGCTGTAAAATGCTTGATTTCGAGAGTGAGCGAAACTAATGAAAACATTGTTGGGGTAAAACCTAAAGGGAAAGACCTAGCACCAAATCCAATTTGCCATCTGATCTAACTTCTGGAGGCAGTCAAAATGATCCTTAGAATTCTTCCCTACCTTATTCCTGTGCTGAGATACAGGCTGCTCCAACCTGCTGTAAAATGCTTGATTTCGAGAGTGAGCGAAACTAATGAAAACATTGTTGGGGTAAAACCTAAAGGGAAAGACCTAGCACCAAATCCAATTTGCCATCTGATCTAACTTCTGGAGGCAGTCAAAATGATCCTTAGAATTCTTCCCTACCTTATTCCTGTGCTGAGATACAGGCTGCTCCAACCTGCTGTAAAATGCTTGATTTCGAGAGTGAGCGAAACTAATGAAAACATTGTTGGGGTAAAACCTAAAGGGAAAGACCTAGCACCAAATCCAATTTGCCATCTGATCTAACTTCTGGAGGCAGTCAAAATGATCCTTAGAATTCTTCCCTACCTTATTCCTGTGCTGAGATACAGGCTGCTCCAACCTGCTGTAAAATGCTTGATTTCGAGAGTGAGCGAAACTAATGAAAACATTGTTGGGGTAAAACCTAAAGGGAAAGACCTAGCACCAAATACAATTTGCCATCTGATCTAACTTCTGGAGGCAGTCAAAATGAGTATTTGAATTCTTCCCTACCTTATTCCTGTGCTGAGATACAGGCTGCTCCAACCTGCTGTAAAATGCTTGATTTCGAGAGTGAGCGAAACTAATGAAAACATTGTTGGGGTAAAACCTAAAGGGAAAGACCTAGCACCAAATACAATTTGCCATCTGATCTAACTTCTGGAGGCAGTCAAAATGAGTATTTGAATTCTTCCCTACCTTATTCCTGTGCTGAGATACACGCTGCTCCAACCTGCTGTAAAATGCTTGATTTCGAGAGTGAGCGAAACTAATGAAAACATTCTTGGGGTAAAACCTAAAGGGAAAGGCCTAGCACCACATTGCATTGGCCATCTGATCTAACTTCTGGAGGCAGTCAAAATGATCCTTAGAATTCTTCCCTACCTTATTCCTGTGCTGAGATACAGGCTGCTCCAACCTGCTGTAAAATGCTTGATTTCGAGAGTGAGCGAAACTAATGAAAACATTGTTGGGGTAAAACCTAAAGGGAAAGACCTAGCACCAAATTCCATTGGCCATCTGATCTAACTTCTGGAGGCAGTCAAAATGATCCTTAGAATTCTTCCCTACCTTATTCCTGTGCTGAGATACAGGCTGCTCCAACCTGCTGTAAAATGCTTGATTTCGAGAGTGAGCGAAACTAATGAAAACATTGTTGGGGTAAAACCTAAAGGGAAAGACCTAGCACCAAATCCAATTTGCCATCTGATCTAACTTCTGGAGGCAGTCAAAATGATCCTTAGAATTCTTCCCTACCTTATTCCTGTGCTGAGATACAGGCTGCTCCAACCTGCTGTAAAATGCTTGATTTCGAGAGTGAGCGAAACTAATGAAAACATTGTTGGGGTAAAACCTAAAGGGAAAGACCTAGCACCAAATCCAATTTGCCATCTGATCTAACTTCTGGAGGCAGTCAAAATGATCCTTAGAATTCTTCCCTACCTTATTCCTGTGCTGAGATACAGGCTGCTCCAACCTGCTGTAAAATGCTTGATTTCGAGAGTGAGCGAAACTAATGAAAACATTGTTGGGGTAAAACCTAAAGGGAAAGACCTAGCACCAAATTCCATTGGCCATCTGATCTAACTTCTGGAGGCAGTCAAAATGAGTATTTGAATTCTTCCCTACCTTATTCCTGTGCTGAGATACAGGCTGCTCCAACCTGCTGTAAAATGCTTGATTTCGAGAGTGAGCGAAACTAATGAAAACATTGTTGGGGTAAAACCTAAAGGGAAAGACCTAGCACCAAATCCAATTTGCCATCTGATCTAACTTCTGGAGGCAGTCAAAATGATCCTTAGAATTCTTCCCTACCTTATTCCTGTGCTGAGATACAGGCTGCTCCAACCTGCTGTAAAATGCTTGATTTCGAGAGTGAGCGAAACTAATGAAAACATTGTTGGGGTAAAACCTAAAGGGAAAGACCTAGCACCAAATCCAATTTGCCATCTGATCTAACTTCTGGAGGCAGTCAAAATGATCCTTAGAATTCTTCCCTACCTTATTCCTGTGCTGAGATACAGGCTGCTCCAACCTGCTGTAAAATGCTTGATTTCGAGAGTGAGCGAAACTAATGAAAACATTGTTGGGGTAAAACCTAAAGGGAAAGACCTAGCACCAAATCCAATTTGCCATCTGATCTAACTTCTGGAGGCAGTCAAAATGATCCTTAGAATTCTTCCCTACCTTATTCCTGTGCTGAGATACAGGCTGCTCCAACCTGCTGTAAAATGCTTGATTTCGAGAGTGAGCGAAACTAATGAAAACATTGTTGGGGTAAAACCTAAAGGGAAAGACCTAGCACCAAATCCAATTTGCCATCTGATCTAACTTCTGGAGGCAGTCAAAATGATCCTTAGAATTCTTCCCTACCTTATTCCTGTGCTGAGATACAGGCTGCTCCAACCTGCTGTAAAATGCTTGATTTCGAGAGTGAGCGAAACTAATGAAAACATTGTTGGGGTAAAACCTAAAGGGAAAGACCTAGCACCAAATTCCATTGGCCATCTGATCTAACTTCTGGAGGCAGTCAAAATGATCCTTAGAATTCTTCCCTACCTTATTCCTGTGCTGAGATACAGGCTGCTCCAACCTGCTGTAAAATGCTTGATTTCGAGAGTGAGCGAAACTAATGAAAACATTGTTGGGGTAAAACCTAAAGGGAAAGACCTAGCACCAAATCCAATTTGCCATCTGATCTAACTTCTGGAGGCAGTCAAAATGATCCTTAGAATTCTTCCCTACCTTATTCCTGTGCTGAGATACAGGCTGCTCCAACCTGCTGTAAAATGCTTGATTTCGAGAGTGAGCGAAACTAATGAAAACATTGTTGGGGTAAAACCTAAAGGGAAAGACCTAGCACCAAATCCAATTTGCCATCTGATCTAACTTCTGGAGGCAGTCAAAATGATCCTTAGAATTCTTCCCTACCTTATTCCTGTGCTGAGATACAGGCTGCTCCAACCTGCTGTAAAATGCTTGATTTCGAGAGTGAGCGAAACTAATGAAAACATTGTTGGGGTAAAACCTAAAGGGAAAGACCTAGCACCAAATTCCATTGGCCATCTGATCTAACTTCTGGAGGCAGTCAAAATGATCCTTAGAATTCTTCCCTACCTTATTCCTGTGCTGAGATACAGGCTGCTCCAACCTGCTGTAAAATGCTTGATTTCGAGAGTGAGCGAAACTAATGAAAACATTGTTGGGGTAAAACCTAAAGGGAAAGACCTAGCACCAAATCCAATTTGCCATCTGATCTAACTTCTGGAGGCAGTCAAAATGATCCTTAGAATTCTTCCCTACCTTATTCCTGTGCTGAGATACAGGCTGCTCCAACCTGCTGTAAAATGCTTGATTTCGAGAGTGAGCGAAACTAATGAAAACATTGTTGGGGTAAAACCTAAAGGGAAAGACCTAGCACCAAATCCAATTTGCCATCTGATCTAACTTCTGGAGGCAGTCAAAATGATCCTTAGAATTCTTCCCTACCTTATTCCTGTGCTGAGATACAGGCTGCTCCAACCTGCTGTAAAATGCTTGATTTCGAGAGTGAGCGAAACTAATGAAAACATTGTTGGGGTAAAACCTAAAGGGAAAGACCTAGCACCAAATTGCATTGGCCATCTGATCTAACTTCTGGAGGCAGTCAAAATGAGTATTTGAATTCTTCCCTACCTTATTCCTGTGCTGAGATACAGGCTGCTCCAACCTGCTGTAAAATGCTTGATTTCGAGAGTGAGCGAAACTAATGAAAACATTGTTGGGGTAAAACCTAAAGGGAAAGGCCTAGCACCAAATTGCATTGGCCATCTGATCTAACTTCTGGAGGCAGTCAAAATGAGTATTTGAATTCTTCCCTACCTTATTCCTGTGCTGAGATACAGGCTGCTCCAACCTGCTGTAAAATGCTTGATTTCGAGAGTGAGCGAAACTAATGAAAACATTGTTGGGGTAAAACCTAAAGGGAAAGACCTAGCACCAAATCCAATTTGCCATCTGATCTAACTTCTGGAGGCAGTCAAAATGATCCTTAGAATTCTTCCCTACCTTATTCCTGTGCTGAGATACAGGCTGCTCCAACCTGCTGTAAAATGCTTGATTTCGAGAGTGAGCGAAACTAATGAAAACATTGTTGGGGTAAAACCTAAAGGGAAAGGCCTAGCACCAAATTGCATTGGCCATCTGATCTAACTTCTGGAGGCAGTCAAAATGATCCTTAGAATTCTTCCCTACCTTATTCCTGTGCTGAGATACAGGCTGCTCCAACCTGCTGTAAAATGCTTGATTTCGAGAGTGAGCGAAACTAATGAAAACATTGTTGGGGTAAAACCTAAAGGGAAAGACCTAGCACCAAATTGCATTGGCCATCTGATCTAACTTCTGGAGGCAGTCAAAATGATCCTTAGAATTCTTCCCTACCTTATTCCTGTGCTGAGATACAGGCTGCTCCAACCTGCTGTAAAATGCTTGATTTCGAGAGTGAGCGAAACTAATGAAAACATTGTTGGGGTAAAACCTAAAGGGAAAGACCTAGCACCAAATCCAATTTGCCATCTGATCTAACTTCTGGAGGCAGTCAAAATGAGCATTTGAATTCTTCCCTACCTTATTCCTGTGCTGAGATACAGGCTGCTCCAACCTGCTGTAAAATGCTTGATTTCGAGAGTGAGCGAAACTAATGAAAACATTGTTGGGGTAAAACCTAAAGGGAAAGACCTAGCACCAAATCCAATTTGCCATCTGATCTAACTTCTGGAGGCAGTCAAAATGATCCTTAGAATTCTTCCCTACCTTATTCCTGTGCTGAGATACAGGCTGCTCCAACCTGCTGTAAAATGCTTGATTTCGAGAGTGAGCGAAACTAATGAAAACATTGTTGGGGTAAAACCTAAAGGGAAAGACCTAGCACCAAATTGCATTGGCCATCTGATCTAACTTCTGGAGGCAGTCAAAATGATCCTTAGAATTCTTCCCTACCTTATTCCTGTGCTGAGATACAGGCTGCTCCAACCTGCTGTAAAATGCTTGATTTCGAGAGTGAGCGAAACTAATGAAAACATTGTTGGGGTAAAACCTAAAGGGAAAGGCCTAGCACCAAATTGCATTGGCCATCTGATCTAACTTCTGGAGGCAGTCAAAATGATCCTTAGAATTCTTCCCTACCTTATTCCTGTGCTGAGATACAGGCTGCTCCAACCTGCTGTAAAATGCTTGATTTCGAGAGTGAGCGAAACTAATGAAAACATTGTTGGGGTAAAACCTAAAGGGAAAGACCTAGCACCAAATCCAATTTGCCATCTGATCTAACTTCTGGAGGCAGTCAAAATGATCCTTAGAATTCTTCCCTACCTTATTCCTGTGCTGAGATACAGGCTGCTCCAACCTGCTGTAAAATGCTTGATTTCGAGAGTGAGCGAAACTAATGAAAACATTGTTGGGGTAAAACCTAAAGGGAAAGACCTAGCACCAAATCCAATTTGCCATCTGATCTAACTTCTGGAGGCAGTCAAAATGATCCTTAGAATTCTTCCCTACCTTATTCCTGTGCTGAGATACAGGCTGCTCCAACCTGCTGTAAAATGCTTGATTTCGAGAGTGAGCGAAACTAATGAAAACATTGTTGGGGTAAAACCTAAAGGGAAAGACCTAGCACCAAATCCAATTTGCCATCTGATCTAACTTCTGGAGGCAGTCAAAATGATCCTTAGAATTCTTCCCTACCTTATTCCTGTGCTGAGATACAGGCTGCTCCAACCTGCTGTAAAATGCTTGATTTCGAGAGTGAGCGAAACTAATGAAAACATTGTTGGGGTAAAACCTAAAGGGAAAGACCTAGCACCAAATCCAATTTGCCATCTGATCTAACTTCTGGAGGCAGTCAAAATGATCCTTAGAATTCTTCCCTACCTTATTCCTGTGCTGAGATACAGGCTGCTCCAACCTGCTGTAAAATGCTTGATTTCGAGAGTGAGCGAAACTAATGAAAACATTGTTGGGGTAAAACCTAAAGGGAAAGACCTAGCACCAAATCCAATTTGCCATCTGATCTAACTTCTGGAGGCAGTCAAAATGATCCTTAGAATTCTTCCCTACCTTATTCCTGTGCTGAGATACAGGCTGCTCCAACCTGCTGTAAAATGCTTGATTTCGAGAGTGAGCGAAACTAATGAAAACATTGTTGGGGTAAAACCTAAAGGGAAAGACCTAGCACCAAATCCAATTTGCCATCTGATCTAACTTCTGGAGGCAGTCAAAATGATCCTTAGAATTCTTCCCTACCTTATTCCTGTGCTGAGATACAGGCTGCTCCAACCTGCTGTAAAATGCTTGATTTCGAGAGTGAGCGAAACTAATGAAAACATTGTTGGGGTAAAACCTAAAGGGAAAGGCCTAGCGCCAAATTGCATTGGCCATCTGATCTAACTTCTGGAGGCAGTCAAAATGATCCTTAGAATTCTTCCCTACCTTATTCCTGTGCTGAGATACAGGCTGCTCCAACCTGCTGTAAAATGCTTGATTTCGAGAGTGAGCGAAACTAATGAAAACATTGTTGGGGTAAAACCTAAAGGGAAAGACCTAGCACCAAATCCAATTTGCCATCTGATCTAACTTCTGGAGGCAGTCAAAATGATCCTTAGAATTCTTCCCTACCTTATTCCTGTGCTGAGATACAGGCTGCTCCAACCTGCTGTAAAATGCTTGATTTCGAGAGTGAGCGAAACTAATGAAAACATTGTTGGGGTAAAACCTAAAGGGAAAGACCTAGCACCAAATCCAATTTGCCATCTGATCTAACTTCTGGAGGCAGTCAAAATGATCCTTAGAATTCTTCCCTACCTTATTCCTGTGCTGAGATACAGGCTGCTCCAACCTGCTGTAAAATGCTTGATTTCGAGAGTGAGCGAAACTAATGAAAACATTGTTGGGGTAAAACCTAAAGGGAAAGACCTAGCACCAAATTCCATTGGCCATCTGATCTAACTTCTGGAGGCAGTCAAAATGAGTTTTTGAATTCTTCCCTACCTTATTACTGTGCTGAGATACAGGCTGCTCCAACCTGCTGTAAAATGCTTGATTTCGAGAGTGAGCGAAACTAATGAAAACATTGTTGGGGTAAAACCTAAAGGGAAAAGCCTAGCACCAAATTGCATTGGCCATCTGATCTAACTTCTGGAGGCAGTCAAAATGAGTATTTGAATTCTTCCCTACCTTATTCCTGTGCTGAGATACAGGCTGCTCCAACCTGCTGTAAAATGCTTGATTTCGAGAGTGAGCGAAACTAATGAAAACATTGTTGGGGTAAAACCTAAAGGGAAAGACCTAGCACCAAATCCAATTTGCCATCTGATCTAACTTCTGGAGGCAGTCAAAATGATCCTTAGAATTCTTCCCTACCTTATTCCTGTGCTGAGATACAGGCTGCTCCAACCTGCTGTAAAATGCTTGATTTCGAGAGTGAGCGAAACTAATGAAAACATTGTTGGGGTAAAACCTAAAGGGAAAGGCCTAGCACCAAATTGCATTGGCCATCTGATCTAACTTCTGGAGGCAGTCAAAATGATCCTTAGAATTCTTCCCTACCTTATTCCTGTGCTGAGATACAGGCTGCTCCAACCTGCTGTAAAATGCTTGATTTCGAGAGTGAGCGAAACTAATGAAAACATTGTTGGGGTAAAACCTAAAGGGAAAGACCTAGCACCAAATTCCATTGGCCATCTGATCTAACTTCTGGAGGCAGTCAAAATGATCCTTAGAATTCTTCCCTACCTTATTCCTGTGCTGAGATACAGGCTGCTCCAACCTGCTGTAAAATGCTTGATTTCGAGAGTGAGCGAAACTAATGAAAACATTGTTGGGGTAAAACCTAAAGGGAAAGACCTAGCACCAAATCCAATTTGCCATCTGATCTAACTTCTGGAGGCAGTCAAAATGATCCTTAGAATTCTTCCCTACCTTATTCCTGTGCTGAGATACAGGCTGCTCCAACCTGCTGTAAAATGCTTGATTTCGAGAGTGAGCGAAACTAATGAAAACATTGTTGGGGTAAAACCTAAAGGGAAAGACCTAGCACCAAATCCAATTTGCCATCTGATCTAACTTCTGGAGGCAGTCAAAATGATCCTTAGAATTCTTCCCTACCTTATTCCTGTGCTGAGATACAGGCTGCTCCAACCTGCTGTAAAATGCTTGATTTCGAGAGTGAGCGAAACTAATGAAAACATTGTTGGGGTAAAACCTAAAGGGAAAGACCTAGCACCAAATCCAATTTGCCATCTGATCTAACTTCTGGAGGCAGTCAAAATGATCCTTAGAATTCTTCCCTACCTTATTCCTGTGCTGAGATACAGGCTGCTCCAACCTGCTGTAAAATGCTTGATTTCGAGAGTGAGCGAAACTAATGAAAACATTGTTGGGGTAAAACCTAAAGGGAAAGACCTAGCACCAAATTCCATTGGCCATCTGATCTAACTTCTGGAGGCAGTCAAAATGAGTATTTGAATTCTTCCCTACCTTATTCCTGTGCTGAGATACAGGCTGCTCCAACCTGCTGTAAAATGCTTGATTTCGAGAGTGAGCGAAACTAATGAAAACATTGTTGGGGTAAAACCTAAAGGGAAAGACCTAGCACCAAATCCAATTTGCCATCTGATCTAACTTCTGGAGGCAGTCAAAATGAGTATTTGAATTCTTCCCTACCTTATTCCTGTGCTGAGATACAGGCTGCTCCAACCTGCTGTAAAATGCTTGATTTCGAGAGTGAGCGAAACTAATGAAAACATTGTTGGGGTAAAACCTAAAGGGAAAGACCTAGCACCAAATCCAATTTGCCATCTGATCTAACTTCTGGAGGCAGTCAAAATGATCCTTAGAATTCTTCCCTACCTTATTCCTGTGCTGAGATACAGGCTGCTCCAACCTGCTGTAAAATGCTTGATTTCGAGAGTGAGCGAAACTAATGAAAACATTGTTGGGGTAAAACCTAAAGGGAAAGGCCTAGCGCCAAATTGCATTGGCCATCTGATCTAACTTCTGGAGGCAGTCAAAATGATCCTTAGAATTCTTCCCTACCTTATTCCTGTGCTGAGATACAGGCTGCTCCAACCTGCTGTAAAATGCTTGATTTCGAGAGTGAGCGAAACTAATGAAAACATTGTTGGGGTAAAACCTAAAGGGAAAGACCTAGCACCAAATTCCATTGGCCATCTGATCTAACTTCTGGAGGCAGTCAAAATGATCCTTAGAATTCTTCCCTACCTTATTCCTGTGCTGAGATACAGGCTGCTCCAACCTGCTGTAAAATGCTTGATTTCGAGAGTGAGCGAAACTAATGAAAACATTGTTGGGGTAAAACCTAAAGGGAAAGACCTAGCACCAAATCCAATTTGCCATCTGATCTAACTTCTGGAGGCAGTCAAAATGATCCTTAGAATTCTTCCCTACCTTATTCCTGTGCTGAGATACAGGCTGCTCCAACCTGCTGTAAAATGCTTGATTTCGAGAGTGAGCGAAACTAATGAAAACATTGTTGGGGTAAAACCTAAAGGGAAAGACCTAGCACCAAATCCAATTTGCCATCTGATCTAACTTCTGGAGGCAGTCAAAATGATCCTTAGAATTCTTCCCTACCTTATTCCTGTGCTGAGATACAGGCTGCTCCAACCTGCTGTAAAATGCTTGATTTCGAGAGTGAGCGAAACTAATGAAAACATTGTTGGGGTAAAACCTAAAGGGAAAGACCTAGCACCAAATCCAATTTGCCATCTGATCTAACTTCTGGAGGCAGTCAAAATGATCCTTAGAATTCTTCCCTACCTTATTCCTGTGCTGAGATACAGGCTGCTCCAACCTGCTGTAAAATGCTTGATTTCGAGAGTGAGCGAAACTAATGAAAACATTGTTGGGGTAAAACCTAAAGGGAAAGACCTAGCACCAAATTCCATTGGCCATCTGATCTAACTTCTGGAGGCAGTCAAAATGAGTATTTGAATTCTTCCCTACCTTATTCCTGTGCTGAGATACAGGCTGCTCCAACCTGCTGTAAAATGCTTGATTTCGAGAGTGAGCGAAACTAATGAAAACATTGTTGGGGTAAAACCTAAAGGGAAAGACCTAGCACCAAATCCAATTTGCCATCTGATCTAACTTCTGGAGGCAGTCAAAATGAGTATTTGAATTCTTCCCTACCTTATTCCTGTGCTGAGATACAGGCTGCTCCAACCTGCTGTAAAATGCTTGATTTCGAGAGTGAGCGAAACTAATGAAAACATTGTTGGGGTAAAACCTAAAGGGAAAGACCTAGCACCAAATCCAATTTGCCATCTGATCTAACTTCTGGAGGCAGTCAAAATGATCCTTAGAATTCTTCCCTACCTTATTCCTGTGCTGAGATACAGGCTGCTCCAACCTGCTGTAAAATGCTTGATTTCGAGAGTGAGCGAAACTAATGAAAAACATTGTTGGGGTAAAACCTAAAGGGAAAGGCCTAGCGCCAAATTGCATTGGCCATCTGATCTAACTTCTGGAGGCAGTCAAAATGATCCTTAGAATTCTTCCCTACCTTATTCCTGTGCTGAGATACAGGCTGCTCCAACCTGCTGTAAAATGCTTGATTTCGAGAGTGAGCGAAACTAATGAAAACATTGTTGGGGTAAAACCTAAAGGGAAAGACCTAGCACCAAATCCAATTTGCCATCTGATCTAACTTCTGGAGGCAGTCAAAATGATCCTTAGAATTCTTCCCTACCTTATTCCTGTGCTGAGATACAGGCTGCTCCAACCTGCTGTAAAATGCTTGATTTCGAGAGTGAGCGAAACTAATGAAAAACATTGTTGGGGTAAAACCTAAAGGGAAAGGCCTAGCACCAAATTGCATTGGCCATCTGATCTAACTTCTGGAGGCAGTCAAAATGATCCTTAGAATTCTTCCCTACCTTATTCCTGTGCTGAGATACAGGCTGCTCCAACCTGCTGTAAAATGCTTGATTTCGAGAGTGAGCGAAACTAATGAAAACATTGTTGGGGTAAAACCTAAAGGGAAAGACCTAGCACCAAATTCCATTGGCCATCTGATCTAACTTCTGGAGGCAGTCAAAATGAGTTTTTGAATTCTTCCCTACCTTATTCCTGTGCTGAGATACAGGCTGCTCCAACCTGCTGTAAAATGCTTGATTTCGAGAGTGAGCGAAACTAATGAAAACATTGTTGGGGTAAAACCTAAAGGGAAAGACCTAGCACCAAATCCAATTTGCCATCTGATCTAACTTCTGGAGGCAGTCAAAATGATCCTTAGAATTCTTCCCCTACCTTATTCCTGTGCTGAGATACAGGCTGCTCCAACCTGCTGTAAAATGCTTGATTTCGAGAGTGAGCGAAACTAATGAAAACATTGTTGGGGTAAAACCTAAAGGGAAAGGCCTAGCACCAAATTGCATTGGCCATCTGATCTAACTTCTGGAGGCAGTCAAAATGATCCTTAGAATTCTTCCCTACCTTATTCCTGTGCTGAGATACAGGGCTGCTCCAACCTGCTGTAAAATGCTTGATTTCGAGAGTGAGCGAAACTAATGAAAACATTGTTGGGGTAAAACCTAAAGGGAAAGACCTAGCACCAAATTGCATTGGCCATCTGATCTAACTTCTGGAGGCAGTCAAAATGATCCTTAGAATTCTTCCCTACCTTATTCCTGTGCTGAGATACAGGCTGCTCCAACCTGCTGTAAAATGCTTGATTTCGAGAGTGAGCGAAACTAATGAAAACATTGTTGGGGTAAAACCTAAAGGGAAAGGCCTAGCACCAAATTGCATTGGCCATCTGATCTAACTTCTGGAGGCAGTCAAAATGATCCTTAGAATTCTTCCCTACCTTATTCCTGTGCTGAGATACAGGCTGCTCCAACCTGCTTGAAAATGCTTGAATTCGAGAGTGAGCGAAACTAATGAAAACATTGTTGGGGTAAAACCTAAAGGGAAAGACCTAGCACCAAATTGCATTGGCCATCTGATCTAACTTCTGGAGGCAGTCAAAATGATCCTTAGAATTCTTCCCTACCTTATTCCTGTGCTGAGATACAGGCTGCTCCAACCTGCTGTAAAATGCTTGATTTCGAGAGTGAGCGAAACTAATGAAAACATTGTTGGGGTAAAACCTAAAGGGAAAGACCTAGCACCAAATCCAATTTGCCATCTGATCTAACTTCTGGAGGCAGTCAAAATGAGCATTTGAATTCTTCCCTACCCTTATTCCTGTGCTGAGATACAGGCTGCTCCAACCTGCTGTAAAATGCTTGATTTCGAGAGTGAGCGAAACTAATGAAAACATTGTTGGGGTAAAACCTAAAGGGAAAGACCTAGCACCAAATCCAATTTGCCATCTGATCTAACTTCTGGAGGCAGTCAAAATGATCCTTAGAATTCTTCCCTACCTTATTCCTGTGCTGAGATACAGGCTGCTCCAACCTGCTGTAAAATGCTTGATTTCGAGAGTGAGCGAAACTAATGAAAATATTGTTGGGGTAAAACCTAAAGGGAAAGGCCTAGCGCCAAATTGCATTGGCCATCTGATCTAACTTCTGGAGGCAGTCAAAATGATCCTTAGAATTCTTCCCTACCTTATTCCTGTGCTGAGATACAGGCTGCTCCAACCTGCTGTAAAATGCTTGATTTCGAGAGTGAGCGAAACTAATGAAAACATTGTTGGGGTAAAACCTAAAGGGAAAGACCTAGCACCAAATTGCATTGGCCATCTGATCTAACTTCTGGAGGCAGTCAAAATGATCCTTAGAATTCTTCCCTACCTTATTCCTGTGCTGAGATACAGGCTGCTCCAACCTGCTGTAAAATGCTTGATTTCGAGAGTGAGCGAAACTAATGAAAACATTGTTGGGGTAAAACCTAAAGGGAAAGGCCTAGCGCCAAATTGCATTGGCCATCTGATCTAACTTCTGGAGGCAGTCAAAATGAGCATTTGAATTCTTCCCTACCTTATTCCTGTGCTGAGATACAGGCTGCTCCAACCTGCTGTAAAATGCTTGATTTCGAGAGTGAGCGAAACTAATGAAAACATTGTTGGGGTAAAACCTAAAGGGAAAGACCTAGCACCAAATCCAATTTGCCATCTGATCTAACTTCTGGAGGCAGTCAAAATGATCCTTAGAATTCTTCCCTACCTTATTCCTGTGCTGAGATACAGGCTGCTCCAACCTGCTGTAAAATGCTTGATTTCGAGAGTGAGCGAAACTAATGAAAACATTGTTGGGGTAAAACCTAAAGGGAAAGACCTAGCACCAAATCCAATTTGCCATCTGATCTAACTTCTGGAGGCAGTCAAAATGATCCTTAGAATTCTTCCCTACCTTATTCCTGTGCTGAGATACAGGCTGCTCCAACCTGCTGTAAAATGCTTGATTTCGAGAGTGAGCGAAACTAATGAAAACATTGTTGGGGTAAAACCTAAAGGGAAAGACCTAGCACCAAATTCCATTGGCCATCTGATCTAACTTCTGGAGGCAGTCAAAATGAGTTTTTGAATTCTTCCCTACCTTATTACTGTGCTGAGATACAGGCTGCTCCAACCTGCTGTAAAATGCTTGATTTCGAGAGTGAGCGAAACTAATGAAAACATTGTTGGGGTAAAACCTAAAGGGAAAAGCCTAGCACCAAATTGCATTGGCCATCTGATCTAACTTCTGGAGGCAGTCAAAATGAGTATTTGAATTCTTCCCTACCTTATTCCTGTGCTGAGATACAGGCTGCTCCAACCTGCTGTAAAATGCTTGATTTCGAGAGTGAGCGAAACTAATGAAAACATTGTTGGGGTAAAACCTAAAGGGAAAGACCTAGCACCAAATCCAATTTGCCATCTGATCTAACTTCTGGAGGCAGTCAAAATGATCCTTAGAATTCTTCCCTACCTTATTCCTGTGCTGAGATACAGGCTGCTCCAACCTGCTGTAAAATGCTTGATTTCGAGAGTGAGCGAAACTAATGAAAACATTGTTGGGGTAAAACCTAAAGGGAAAGACCTAGCACCAAATCCAATTTGCCATCTGATCTAACTTCTGGAGGCAGTCAAAATGATCCTTAGAATTCTTCCCTACCTTATTCCTGTGCTGAGATACAGGCTGCTCCAACCTGCTGTAAAATGCTTGATTTCGAGAGTGAGCGAAACTAATGAAAACATTGTTGGGGTAAAACCTAAAGGGAAAGGCCTAGCACCAAATTGCATTGGCCATCTGATCTAACTTCTGGAGGCAGTCAAAATGATCCTTAGAATTCTTCCCTACCTTATTCCTGTGCTGAGATACAGGCTGCTCCAACCTGCTGTAAAATGCTTGATTTCGAGAGTGAGCGAAACTAATGAAAACATTGTTGGGGTAAAACCTAAAGGGAAAGACCTAGCACCAAATTGCATTGGCCATCTGATCTAACTTCTGGAGGCAGTCAAAATGATCCTTAGAATTCTTCCCTACCTTATTCCTGTGCTGAGATACAGGCTGCTCCAACCTGCTGTAAAATGCTTGATTTCGAGAGTGAGCGAAACTAATGAAAACATTGTTGGGGTAAAACCTAAAGGGAAAGGCCTAGCACCAAATTGCATTGGCCATCTGATCTAACTTCTGGAGGCAGTCAAAATGATCCTTAGAATTCTTCCCTACCTTATTCCTGTGCTGAGATACAGGCTGCTCCAACCTGCTGTAAAATGCTTGATTTCGAGAGTGAGCGAAACTAATGAAAACATTGTTGGGGTAAAACCTAAAGGGAAAGACCTAGCACCAAATCCAATTTGCCATCTGATCTAACTTCTGGAGGCAGTCAAAATGAGCATTTGAATTCTTCCCTACCTTATTCCTGTGCTGAGATACAGGCTGCTCCAACCTGCTGTAAAATGCTTGATTTCGAGAGTGAGCGAAACTAATGAAAACATTGTTGGGGGTAAAACCTAAAGGGAAAGGCCTAGCACCAAATTGCATTGGCCATCTGATCTAACTTCTGGAGGCAGTCAAAATGATCCTTAGAATTCTTCCCTACCTTATTCCTGTGCTGAGATACAGGCTGCTCCAACCTGCTGTAAAATGCTTGATTTCGAGAGTGAGCGAAACTAATGAAAACATTGTTGGGGTAAAACCTAAAGGGAAAGACCTAGCACCAAATTGCATTGGCCATCTGATCTAACTTCTGGAGGCAGTCAAAATGATCCTTAGAATTCTTCCCTACCTTATTCCTGTGCTGAGATACAGGCTGCTCCAACCTGCTGTAAAATGCTTGATTTCGAGAGTGAGCGAAACTAATGAAAACATTGTTGGGGTAAAACCTAAAGGGAAAGACCTAGCACCAAATCCAATTTGCCATCTGATCTAACTTCTGGAGGCAGTCAAAATGAGCATTTGAATTCTTCCCTACCTTATTCCTGTGCTGAGATACAGGCTGCTCCAACCTGCTGTAAAATGCTTGATTTCGAGAGTGAGCGAAACTAATGAAAACATTGTTGGGGTAAAACCTAAAGGGAAAGGCCTAGCACCAAATTGCATTGGCCATCTGATCTAACTTCTGGAGGCAGTCAAAATGATCCTTAGAATTCTTCCCTACCTTATTCCTGTGCTGAGATACAGGCTGCTCCAACCTGCTGTAAAATGCTTGATTTCGAGAGTGAGCGAAACTAATGAAAACATTGTTGGGGTAAAACCTAAAGGGAAAGACCTAGCACCAAATTGCATTGGCCATCTGATCTAACTTCTGGAGGCAGTCAAAATGATCCTTAGAATTCTTCCCTACCTTATTCCTGTGCTGAGATACAGGCTGCTCCAACCTGCTGTAAAATGCTTGATTTCGAGAGTGAGCGAAACTAATGAAAACATTGTTGGGGTAAAACCTAAAGGGAAAGGCCTAGCACCAAATTGCATTGGCCATCTGATCTAACTTCTGGAGGCAGTCAAAATGATCCTTAGAATTCTTCCCTACCTTATTCCTGTGCTGAGATACAGGCTGCTCCAACCTGCTGTAAAATGCTTGATTTCGAGAGTGAGCGAAACTAATGAAAACATTGTTGGGGTAAAACCTAAAGGGAAAGACCTAGCACCAAATTGCATTGGCCATCTGATCTAACTTCTGGAGGCAGTCAAAATGATCCTTAGAATTCTTCCCTACCTTATTCCTGTGCTGAGATACAGGCTGCTCCAACCTGCTGTAAAATGCTTGATTTCGAGAGTGAGCGAAACTAATGAAAACATTGTTGGGGTAAAACCTAAAGGGAAAAGCCTAGCACCAAATTGCATTGGCCATCTGATCTAACTTCTGGAGGCAGTCAAAATGAGTATTTGAATTCTTCCCTACCTTATTCCTGTGCTGAGATACAGGCTGCTCCAACCTGCTGTAAAATGCTTGATTTCGAGAGTGAGCGAAACTAATGAAAACATTGTTGGGGTAAAACCTAAAGGGAAAGACCTAGCACCAAATTGCATTGGCCATCTGATCTAACTTCTGGAGGCAGTCAAAATGATCCTTAGAATTCTTCCCTACCTTATTCCTGTGCTGAGATACAGGCTGCTCCAACCTGCTGTAAAATGCTTGATTTCGAGAGTGAGCGAAACTAATGAAAACATTGTTGGGGTAAAACCTAAAGGGAAAGGCCTAGCACCAAATTGCATTGGCCATCTGATCTAACTTCTGGAGGCAGTCAAAATGATCCTTAGAATTCTTCCCTACCTTATTCCTGTGCTGAGATACAGGCTGCTCCAACCTGCTGTAAAATGCTTGATTTCGAGAGTGAGCGAAACTAATGAAAACATTGTTGGGGTAAAACCTAAAGGGAAAGACCTAGCACCAAATTGCATTGGCCATCTGATCTAACTTCTGGAGGCAGTCAAAATGATCCTTAGAATTCTTCCCTACCTTATTCCTGTGCTGAGATACAGGCTGCTCCAACCTGCTGTAAAATGCTTGATTTCGAGAGTGAGCGAAACTAATGAAAACATTGTTGGGGTAAAACCTAAAGGGAAAGGCCTAGCACCAAATTGCATTGGCCATCTGATCTAACTTCTGGAGGCAGTCAAAATGATCCTTAGAATTCTTCCCTACCTTATTCCTGTGCTGAGATACAGGCTGCTCCAACCTGCTGTAAAATGCTTGATTTCGAGAGTGAGCGAAACTAATGAAAACATTGTTGGGGTAAAACCTAAAGGGAAAGACCTAGCACCAAATTGCATTGGCCATCTGATCTAACTTCTGGAGGCAGTCAAAATGATCCTTAGAATTCTTCCCTACCTTATTCCTGTGCTGAGATACAGGCTGCTCCAACCTGCTGTAAAATGCTTGATTTCGAGAGTGAGCGAAACTAATGAAAACATTGTTGGGGTAAAACCTATAGGGAAAGACCTAGCACCAAATCCAATTTGCCATCTGATCTAACTTCTGGAGGCAGTCAAAATGAGCATTTGAATTCTTCCCTACCTTATTCCTGTGCTGAGATACAGGCTGCTCCAACCTGCTGTAAAATGCTTGATTTCGAGAGTGAGCGAAACTAATGAAAACATTGTTGGGGTAAAACCTAAAGGGAAAGACCTAGCACCAAATCCAATTTGCCATCTGATCTAACTTCTGGAGGCAGTCAAAATGAGCATTTGAATTCTTCCCTACCTTATTCCTGTGCTGAGATACAGGCTGCTCCAACCTGCTGTAAAATGCTTGATTTCGAGAGTGAGCGAAACTAATGAAAACATTGTTGGGGTAAAACCTAAAGGGAAAGGCCTAGCACCAAATTGCATTGGCCATCTGATCTAACTTCTGGAGGCAGTCAAAATGATCCTTAGAATTCTTCCCTACCTTATTCCTGTGCTGAGATACAGGCTGCTCCAACCTGCTGTAAAATGCTTGATTTCGAGAGTGAGCGAAACTAATGAAAACATTGTTGGGGTAAAACCTAAAGGGAAAGACCTAGCACCAAATTGCATTGGCCATCTGATCTAACTTCTGGAGGCAGTCAAAATGATCCTTAGAATTCTTCCCTACCTTATTCCTGTGCTGAGATACAGGCTGCTCCAACCTGCTGTAAAATGCTTGATTTCGAGAGTGAGCGAAACTAATGAAAACATTGTTGGGGTAAAACCTAAAGGGAAAGACCTAGCACCAAATCCAATTTGCCATCTGATCTAACTTCTGGAGGCAGTCAAAATGAGCATTTGAATTCTTCCCTACCTTATTCCTGTGCTGAGATACAGGCTGCTCCAACCTGCTGTAAAATGCTTGATTTCGAGAGTGAGCGAAACTAATGAAAACATTGTTGGGGTAAAACCTAAAGGGAAAGGCCTAGCACCAAATTGCATTGGCCATCTGATCTAACTTCTGGAGGCAGTCAAAATGATCCTTAGAATTCTTCCCTACCTTATTCCTGTGCTGAGATACAGGCTGCTCCAACCTGCTGTAAAATGCTTGATTTCGAGAGTGAGCGAAACTAATGAAAACATTGTTGGGGTAAAACCTAAAGGGAAAGACCTAGCACCAAATTGCATTGGCCATCTGATCTAACTTCTGGAGGCAGTCAAAATGATCCTTAGAATTCTTCCCTACCTTATTCCTGTGCTGAGATACAGGCTGCTCCAACCTGCTGTAAAATGCTTGATTTCGAGAGTGAGCGAAACTAATGAAAACATTGTTGGGGTAAAACCTAAAGGGAAAGGCCTAGCACCAAATTGCATTGGCCATCTGATCTAACTTCTGGAGGCAGTCAAAATGATCCTTAGAATTCTTCCCTACCTTATTCCTGTGCTGAGATACAGGCTGCTCCAACCTGCTGTAAAATGCTTGATTTCGAGAGTGAGCGAAACTAATGAAAACATTGTTGGGGTAAAACCTAAAGGGAAAGACCTAGCACCAAATTGCATTGGCCATCTGATCTAACTTCTGGAGGCAGTCAAAATGATCCTTAGAATTCTTCCCTACCTTATTCCTGTGCTGAGATACAGGCTGCTCCAACCTGCTGTAAAATGCTTGATTTCGAGAGTGAGCGAAACTAATGAAAACATTGTTGGGGTAAAACCTAAAGGGAAAAGCCTAGCACCAAATTGCATTGGCCATCTGATCTAACTTCTGGAGGCAGTCAAAATGAGTATTTGAATTCTTCCCTACCTTATTCCTGTGCTGAGATACAGGCTGCTCCAACCTGCTGTAAAATGCTTGATTTCGAGAGTGAGCGAAACTAATGAAAACATTGTTGGGGTAAAACCTAAAGGGAAAGACCTAGCACCAAATTGCATTGGCCATCTGATCTAACTTCTGGAGGCAGTCAAAATGATCCTTAGAATTCTTCCCTACCTTATTCCTGTGCTGAGATACAGGCTGCTCCAACCTGCTGTAAAATGCTTGATTTCGAGAGTGAGCGAAACTAATGAAAACATTGTTGGGGTAAAACCTAAAGGGAAAGGCCTAGCACCAAATTGCATTGGCCATCTGATCTAACTTCTGGAGGCAGTCAAAATGATCCTTAGAATTCTTCCCTACCTTATTCCTGTGCTGAGATACAGGCTGCTCCAACCTGCTGTAAAATGCTTGATTTCGAGAGTGAGCGAAACTAATGAAAACATTGTTGGGGTAAAACCTAAAGGGAAAGACCTAGCACCAAATTGCATTGGCCATCTGATCTAACTTCTGGAGGCAGTCAAAATGATCCTTAGAATTCTTCCCTACCTTATTCCTGTGCTGAGATACAGGCTGCTCCAACCTGCTGTAAAATGCTTGATTTCGAGAGTGAGCGAAACTAATGAAAACATTGTTGGGGTAAAACCTAAAGGGAAAGGCCTAGCACCAAATTGCATTGGCCATCTGATCTAACTTCTGGAGGCAGTCAAAATGATCCTTAGAATTCTTCCCTACCTTATTCCTGTGCTGAGATACAGGCTGCTCCAACCTGCTGTAAAATGCTTGATTTCGAGAGTGAGCGAAACTAATGAAAACATTGTTGGGGTAAAACCTAAAGGGAAAGACCTAGCACCAAATTGCATTGGCCATCTGATCTAACTTCTGGAGGCAGTCAAAATGATCCTTAGAATTCTTCCCTACCTTATTCCTGTGCTGAGATACAGGCTGCTCCAACCTGCTGTAAAATGCTTGATTTCGAGAGTGAGCGAAACTAATGAAAACATTGTTGGGGTAAAACCTATAGGGAAAGACCTAGCACCAAATCCAATTTGCCATCTGATCTAACTTCTGGAGGCAGTCAAAATGAGCATTTGAATTCTTCCCTACCTTATTCCTGTGCTGAGATACAGGCTGCTCCAACCTGCTGTAAAATGCTTGATTTCGAGAGTGAGCGAAACTAATGAAAACATTGTTGGGGTAAAACCTAAAGGGAAAGACCTAGCACCAAATCCAATTTGCCATCTGATCTAACTTCTGGAGGCAGTCAAAATGATCCTTAGAATTCTTCCCTACCTTATTCCTGTGCTGAGATACAGGCTGCTCCAACCTGCTGTAAAATGCTTGATTTCGAGAGTGAGCGAAACTAATGAAAACATTGTTGGGGTAAAACCTAAAGGGAAAGGCCTAGCACCAAATTGCATTGGCCATCTGATCTAACTTCTGGAGGCAGTCAAAATGATCCTTAGAATTCTTCCCTACCTTATTCCTGTGCTGAGATACAGGCTGCTCCAACCTGCTGTAAAATGCTTGATTTCGAGAGTGAGCGAAACTAATGAAAACATTGTTGGGGTAAAACCTAAAGGGAAAGACCTAGCACCAAATTGCATTGGCCATCTGATCTAACTTCTGGAGGCAGTCAAAATGATCCTTAGAATTCTTCCCTACCTTATTCCTGTGCTGAGATACAGGCTGCTCCAACCTGCTGTAAAATGCTTGATTTCGAGAGTGAGCGAAACTAATGAAAACATTGTTGGGGTAAAACCTAAAGGGAAAGGCCTAGCACCAAATTGCATTGGCCATCTGATCTAACTTCTGGAGGCAGTCAAAATGATCCTTAGAATTCTTCCCTACCTTATTCCTGTGCTGAGATACAGGCTGCTCCAACCTGCTGTAAAATGCTTGATTTCGAGAGTGAGCGAAACTAATGAAAACATTGTTGGGGTAAAACCTAAAGGGAAAGACCTAGCACCAAATCCAATTTGCCATCTGATCTAACTTCTGGAGGCAGTCAAAATGATCCTTAGAATTCTTCCCTACCTTATTCCTGTGCTGAGATACAGGCTGCTCCAACCTGCTGTAAAATGCTTGATTTCGAGAGTGAGCGAAACTAATGAAAACATTGTTGGGGTAAAACCTAAAGGGAAAGACCTAGCACCAAATCCAATTTGCCATCTGATCTAACTTCTGGAGGCAGTCAAAATGATCCTTAGAATTCTTCCCTACCTTATTCCTGTGCTGAGATACAGGCTGCTCCAACCTGCTGTAAAATGCTTGATTTCGAGAGTGATCGAAACTAATGAAAACATTGTTGGGGTAAAACCTAAAGGGAAAGACCTAGCACCAAATTCCATTGGCCATCTGATCTAACTTCTGGAGGCAGTCAAAATGAGTATTTGAATTCTTCCCTACCTTATTCCTGTGCTGAGATACAGGCTGCTCCAACCTGCTGTAAAATGCTTGATTTCGAGAGTGAGCGAAACTAATGAAAACATTGTTGGGGTAAAACCTAAAGGGAAAGGCCTAGCACCAAATTGCATTGGCCATCTGATCTAACTTCTGGAGGCAGTCAAAATGAGTATTTGAATTCTTCCCTACCTTATTCCTGTGCTGAGATACAGGCTGTTCCAACCTGCTGTAAAATGCTTGATTTCGAGAGTGAGCGAAACTAATGAAAACATTGTTGGGGTAAAACCTAAAGGGAAAGACCTAGCACCAAATCCAATTTGCCATCTGATCTAACTTCTGGAGGCAGTCAAAATGAGTATTTGAATTCTTCC
Organism: Melanerpes formicivorus; assembly: GCF_026170545.1. Classification (NCBI taxonomy): domain Eukaryota; kingdom Metazoa; phylum Chordata; class Aves; order Piciformes; family Picidae; genus Melanerpes; species Melanerpes formicivorus. Next base: position 64,318 of record NW_027142598.1, on the reverse strand, counting down.
GTACCTTATTCCTGTGCTGAGATACAGGCTGCTCCAACCTGCTGTAAAATGCTTGATTTCGAGAGTGAGCGAAACTAATGAAAACATTGTTGGGGTAAAACCTAAAGGGAAAGACCTAGCACCAAATCCAATTTGCCATCTGATCTAACTTCTGGAGGCAGTCAAAATGATCCTTAGAATTCTTCCCTACCTTATTCCTGTGCTGAGATACAGGCTGCTCCAACCTGCTGTAAAATGCTTGATTTCGAGAGTGAGCGAAACTAATGAAAACATTGTTGGGGTAAAACCTAAAGGGAAAGGCCTAGCACCAAATTGCATTGGCCATCTGATCTAACTTCTGGAGGCAGTCAAAATGATCCTTAGAATTCTTCCCTACCTTATTCCTGTGCTGAGATACAGGCTGCTCCAACCTGCTGTAAAATGCTTGATTTCGAGAGTGAGCGAAACTAATGAAAACATTGTTGGGGTAAAACCTAAAGGGAAAGACCTAGCACCAAATCCAATTTGCCATCTGATCTAACTTCTGGAGGCAGTCAAAATGAGCATTTGAATTCTTCCCTACCTTATTCCTGTGCTGAGATACAGGCTGCTCCAACCTGCTGTAAAATGCTTGATTTCGAGAGTGAGCGAAACTAATGAAAACATTGTTGGGGTAAAACCTAAAGGGAAAGACCTAGCACCAAATCCAATTTGCCATCTGATCTAACTTCTGGAGGCAGTCAAAATGATCCTTAGAATTCTTCCCTACCTTATTCCTGTGCTGAGATACAGGCTGCTCCAACCTGCTGTAAAATGCTTGATTTCGAGAGTGAGCGAAACTAATGAAAACATTGTTGGGGTAAAACCTAAAGGGAAAGGCCTAGCGCCAAATTGCATTGGCCATCTGATCTAACTTCTGGAGGCAGTCAAAATGATCCTTAGAATTCTTCCCTACCTTATTCCTGTGCTGAGATACAGGCTGCTCCAACCTGCTGTAAAATGCTTGATTTCGAGAGTGAGCGAAACTAATGAAAACATTGTTGGGGTAAAACCTAAAGGGAAAGGCCTAGCACCAAATTGCATTGGCCATCTGATCTAACTTCTGGAGGCAGTCAAAATGATCCTTAGAATTCTTCCCTACCTTATTCCTGTGCTGAGATACAGGCTGCTCCAACCTGCTGTAAAATGCTTGATTTCGAGAGTGAGCGAAACTAATGAAAACATTGTTGGGGTAAAACCTAAAGGGAAAGACCTAGCACCAAATTGCATTGGCCATCTGATCTAACTTCTGGAGGCAGTCAAAATGATCCTTAGAATTCTTCCCTACCTTATTCCTGTGCTGAGATACAGGCTGCTCCAACCTGCTGTAAAATGCTTGATTTCGAGAGTGAGCGAAACTAATGAAAACATTGTTGGGGTAAAACCTAAAGGGAAAGACCTAGCACCAAATCCAATTTGCCATCTGATCTAACTTCTGGAGGCAGTCAAAATGAGTATTTGAATTCTTCCGTACCTTATTACTGTGCTGAGATACAGGCTGCTCCAACCTGCTGTAAAATGCTTGATTTCGAGAGTGAGCGAAACTAATGAAAACATTGTTGGGGTAAAACCTAAAGGGAAAGACCTAGCACCAAATCCAATTTGCCATCTGATCTAACTTCTGGAGGCAGTCAAAATGATCCTTAGAATTCTTCCCTACCTTATTCCTGTGCTGAGATACAGGCTGCTCCAACCTGCTGTAAAATGCTTGATTTCGAGAGTGAGCGAAACTAATGAAAACATTGTTGGGGTAAAACCTAAAGGGAAAGACCTAGCACCAAATCCAATTTGCCATCTGATCTAACTTCTGGAGGCAGTCAAAATGATCCTTAGAATTCTTCCCTACCTTATTCCTGTGCTGAGATACAGGCTGCTCCAACCTGCTGTAAAATGCTTGATTTCGAGAGTGAGCGAAACTAATGAAAATATTGTTGGGGTAAAACCTAAAGGGAAAGACCTAGCACCAAATCCAATTTGCCATCTGATCTAACTTCTGGAGGCAGTCAAAATGATCCTTAGAATTCTTCCCTACCTTATTCCTGTGCTGAGATACAGGCTGCTCCAACCTGCTGTAAAATGCTTGATTTCGAGAGTGAGCGAAACTAATGAAAACATTGTTGGGGTAAAACCTAAAGGGAAAGACCTAGCACCAAATTCCATTGGCCATCTGATCTAACTTCTGGAGGCAGTCAAAATGATCCTTAGAATTCTTCCCTACCTTATTCCTGTACTGAGATACAGGCTGCTCCAACCTGCTGTAAAATGCTTGATTTCGAGAGTGAGCGAAACTAATGAAAACATTGTTGGGGTAAAACCTAAAGGGAAAGGCCTAGCACCAAATTGCATTGGCCATCTGATCTAACTTCTGGAGGCAGTCAAAATGATCCTTAGAATTCTTCCCTACCTTATTCCTGTGCTGAGATACAGGCTGCTCCAACCTGCTGTAAAATGCTTGATTTCGAGAGTGAGCGAAACTAATGAAAACATTGTTGGGGTAAAACCTAAAGGGAAAGACCTAGCACCAAATCCAATTTGCCATCTGATCTAACTTCTGGAGGCAGTCAAAATGATCCTTAGAATTCTTCCCTACCTTATTCCTGTGCTGAGATACAGGCTGCTCCAACCTGCTGTAAAATGCTTGATTTCGAGAGTGAGCGAAACTAATGAAAACATTGTTGGGGTAAAACCTAAAGGGAAAGACCTAGCACCAAATCCAATTTGCCATCTGATCTAACTTCTGGAGGCAGTCAAAATGATCCTTAGAATTCTTCCCTACCTTATTCCTGTGCTGAGATACAGGCTGCTCCAACCTGCTGTAAAATGCTTGATTTCGAGAGTGAGCGAAACTAATGAAAACATTGTTGGGGTAAAACCTAAAGGGAAAGACCTAGCACCAAATTCCATTGGCCATCTGATCTAACTTCTGGAGGCAGTCAAAATGAGTATTTGAATTCTTCCCTACCTTATTCCTGTGCTGAGATACAGGCTGCTCCAACCTGCTGTAAAATGCTTGATTTCGAGAGTGAGCGAAACTAATGAAAACATTGTTGGGGTAAAACCTAAAGGGAAAGACCTAGCACCAAATCCAATTTGCCATCTGATCTAACTTCTGGAGGCAGTCAAAATGAGTATTTGAATTCTTCCGTACCTTATTACTGTGCTGAGATACAGGCTGCTCCAACCTGCTGTAAAATGCTTGATTTCGAGAGTGAGCGAAACTAATGAAAACATTGTTGGGGTAAAACCTAAAGGGAAAGACCTAGCACCAAATCCAATTTGCCATCTGATCTAACTTCTGGAGGCAGTCAAAATGATCCTTAGAATTCTTCCCTACCTTATTCCTGTGCTGAGATACAGGCTGCTCCAACCTGCTGTAAAATGCTTGATTTCGAGAGTGAGCGAAACTAATGAAAACATTGTTGGGGTAAAACCTAAAGGGAAAGACCTAGCACCAAATCCAATTTGCCATCTGATCTAACTTCTGGAGGCAGTCAAAATGATCCTTAGAATTCTTCCCTACCTTATTCCTGTGCTGAGATACAGGCTGCTCCAACCTGCTGTAAAATGCTTGATTTCGAGAGTGAGCGAAACTAATGAAAATATTGTTGGGGTAAAACCTAAAGGGAAAGACCTAGCACCAAATCCAATTTGCCATCTGATCTAACTTCTGGAGGCAGTCAAAATGATCCTTAGAATTCTTCCCTACCTTATTCCTGTGCTGAGATACAGGCTGCTCCAACCTGCTGTAAAATGCTTGATTTCGAGAGTGAGCGAAACTAATGAAAACATTGTTGGGGTAAAACCTAAAGGGAAAGGCCTAGCACCAAATTGCATTGGCCATCTGATCTAACTTCTGGAGGCAGTCAAAATGAGTATTTGAATTCTTCCCTACCTTATTCCTGTGCTGAGATACAGGCTGTTCCAACCTGCTGTAAAATGCTTGATTTCGAGAGTGAGCGAAACTAATGAAAACATTGTTGGGGTAAAACCTAAAGGGAAAGACCTAGCACCAAATCCAATTTGCCATCTGATCTAACTTCTGGAGGCAGTCAAAATGAGTATTTGAATTCTTCCCTACCTTATTCCTGTGCTGAGATACAGGCTGCTCCAACCTGCTGTAAAATGCTTGATTTCCAGAGTGAGCGAAACTAATGAAAACATTGTTGGGGTAAAACCTAAAGGGAAAGACCTAGCACCAAATCCAATTTGCCATCTGATCTAACTTCTGGAGGCAGTCAAAATGATCCTGAGAATTCTTCCCTACCTTATTCCTGTGCTGAGATACAGGCTGCTCCAACCTGCTGTAAAATGCTTGATTTCGAGAGTGAGCGAAACTAATGAAAACATTGTTGGGGTAAAACCTAAAGGGAAAGACCTAGCACCAAATCCAATTTGCCATCTGATCTAACTTCTGGAGGCAGTCAAAATGATCCTTAGAATTCTTCCCTACCTTATTCCTGTGCTGAGATACAGGCTGCTCCAACCTGCTGTAAAATGCTTGATTTCGAGAGTGAGCGAAACTAATGAAAACATTGTTGGGGTAAAACCTAAAGGGAAAGACCTAGCACCAAATCCAATTTGCCATCTGATCTAACTTCTGGAGGCAGTCAAAATGAGCATTTGAATTCTTCCCTACCTTATTCCTGTGCTGAGATACAGGCTGCTCCAACCTGCTGTAAAATGCTTGATTTCGAGAGTGAGCGAAACTAATGAAAACATTGTTGGGGTAAAACCTAAAGGGAAAGGCCTAGCACCAAATTGCATTGGCCATCTGATCTAACTTCTGGAGGCAGTCAAAATGAGTATTTGAATTCTTCCCTACCTTATTACTGTGCTGAGATACAGGCTGCTCCAACCTGCTGTAAAATGCTTGATTTCGAGAGTGAGCGAAACTAATGAAAACATTGTTGTGGTAAAACCTAAAGGGAAAGGCCTAGCACCAAATTGCATTGGCCATCTGATCTAACTTCTGGAGGCAGTCAAAATGATCCTTAGAATTCTTCCCTACCTTATTCCTGTGCTGAGATACAGGCTGCTCCAACCTGCTGTAAAATGCTTGATTTCGAGAGTGAGCGAAACTAATGAAAACATTGTTGGGGTAAAACCTAAAGGGAAAGACCTAGCACCAAATTGCATTGGCCATCTGATCTAACTTCTGGAGGCAGTCAAAATGATCCTTAGAATTCTTCCCTACCTTATTCCTGTGCTGAGATACAGGCTGCTCCAACCTGCTGTAAAATGCTTGATTTCGAGAGTGAGCGAAACTAATGAAAACATTGTTGGGGTAAAACCTAAAGGGAAAGGCCTAGCACCAAATTGCATTGGCCATCTGATCTAACTTCTGGAGGCAGTCAAAATGAGTATTTGAATTCTTCCCTACCTTATTACTGTGCTGAGATACAGGCTGCTCCAACCTGCTGTAAAATGCTTGATTTCGAGAGTGAGCGAAACTAATGAAAACATTGTTGGGGTAAAACCTAAAGGGAAAGACCTAGCACCAAATCCAATTTGCCATCTGATCTAACTTCTGGAGGCAGTCAAAATGATCCTTAGAATTCTTCCCTACCTTATTCCTGTGCTGAGATACAGGCTGCTCCAACCTGCTGTAAAATGCTTGATTTCGAGAGTGAGCGAAACTAATGAAAACATTGTTGGGGTAAAACCTAAAGGGAAAGACCTAGCACCAAATCCAATTTGCCATCTGATCTAACTTCTGGAGGCAGTCAAAATGATCCTTAGAATTCTTCCCTACCTTATTCCTGTGCTGAGATACAGGCTGCTCCAACCTGCTGTAAAATGCTTGATTTCGAGAGTGAGCGAAACTAATGAAAACATTGTTGGGGTAAAACCTAAAGGGAAAGACCTAGCACCAAATTCCATTGGCCATCTGATCTAACTTCTGGAGGCAGTCAAAATGATCCTTAGAATTCTTCCCTACCTTATTCCTGTGCTGAGATACAGGCTGCTCCAACCTGCTGTAAAATGCTTGATTTCGAGAGTGAGCGAAACTAATGAAAACATTGTTGGGGTAAAACCTAAAGGGAAAGGCCTAGCACCAAATTGCATTGGCCATCTGATCTAACTTCTGGAGGCAGTCAAAATGAGTATTTGAATTCTTCCCTACCTTATTCCTGTGCTGAGATACAGGCTGTTCCAACCTGCTGTAAAATGCTTGATTTCGAGAGTGAGCGAAACTAATGAAAACATTGTTGGGGTAAAACCTAAAGGGAAAGACCTAGCACCAAATCCAATTTGCCATCTGATCTAACTTCTGGAGGCAGTCAAAATGAGTATTTGAATTCTTCCCTACCTTATTACTGTGCTGAGATACAGGCTGCTCCAACCTGCTGTAAAATGCTTGATTTCGAGAGTGAGCGAAACTAATGAAAACATTGTTGGGGTAAAACCTAAAGGGAAAGGCCTAGCACCAAATTGCATTGGCCATCTGATCTAACTTCTGGAGGCAGTCAAAATGATCCTTATAATTCTTCCCTACCTTATTCCTGTGCTGAGATACAGGCTGCTCCAACCTGCTGTAAAATGCTTGATTTCGAGAGTGAGCGAAACTAATGAAAACATTGTTGGGGTAAAACCTAAAGGGAAAGACCTAGCACCAAATCCAATTTGCCATCTGATCTAACTTCTGGAGGCAGTCAAAATGATCCTTAGAATTCTTCCCTACCTTATTCCTGTGCTGAGATACAGGCTGCTCCAACCTGCTGTAAAATGCTTGATTTCGAGAGTGAGCGAAACTAATGAAAACATTGTTGGGGTAAAACCTAAAGGGAAAGACCTAGCACCAAATCCAATTTGCCATCTGATCTAACTTCTGGAGGCAGTCAAAATGATCCTTAGAATTCTTCCCTACCTTATTCCTGTGCTGAGATACAGGCTGCTCCAACCTGCTGTAAAATGCTTGATTTCGAGAGTGAGCGAAACTAATGAAAACATTGTTGGGGTAAAACCTAAAGGGAAAGACCTAGCACCAAATTCCATTGGCCATCTGATCTAACTTCTGGAGGCAGTCAAAATGATCCTTAGAATTCTTCCCTACCTTATTCCTGTACTGAGATACAGGCTGCTCCAACCTGCTGTAAAATGCTTGATTTCGAGAGTGAGCGAAACTAATGAAAACATTGTTGGGGTAAAACCTAAAGGGAAAGGCCTAGCACCAAATTGCATTGGCCATCTGATCTAACTTCTGGAGGCAGTCAAAATGAGTATTTGAATTCTTCCCTACCTTATTCCTGTGCTGAGATACAGGCTGTTCCAACCTGCTGTAAAATGCTTGATTTCGAGAGTGAGCGAAACTAATGAAAACATTGTTGGGGTAAAACCTAAAGGGAAAGACCTAGCACCAAATCCAATTTGCCATCTGATCTAACTTCTGGAGGCAGTCAAAATGATCCTTAGAATTCTTCCCTACCTTATTCCTGTGCTGAGATACAGGCTGCTCCAACCTGCTGTAAAATGCTTGATTTCGAGAGTGAGCGAAACTAATGAAAATATTGTTGGGGTAAAACCTAAAGGGAAAGACCTAGCACCAAATCCAATTTGCCATCTGATCTAACTTCTGGAGGCAGTCAAAATGAGCCTTAGAAATCTTCCCTACCTTATTCCTGTGCTGAGATACAGGCTGCTCCAACCTGCTGTAAAATGCTTGATTTCGAGAGTGAGCGAAACTAATGAAAACATTGTTGGGGTAAAACCTAAAGGGAAAGACCTAGCACCAAATTGCATTGGCCATCTGATCTAACTTCTGGAGGCAGTCAAAATGAGTATTTGAATTCTTCCCTACCTTATTCCTGTGCTGAGATACAGGCTGCTCCAACCTGCTGTAAAATGCTTGATTTCGAGAGTGAGCGAAACTAATGAAAACATTGTTGGGGTAAAACCTAAAGGGAAAGGCCTAGCACCAAATTGCATTGGGCATCTGATCTAAATTCTGGAGGCAGTCAAAATGATCCTTAGAATTCTTCCCTACCTTATTCCTGTGCTGAGATACAGGCTGCTCCAACCTGCTGTAAAATGCTTGATTTCGAGAGTGAGCGAAACTAATGGAAACATTGTTGGGGTAAAACCTAAAGGGAAAGGCCTAGCACCAAATTGCATTGGCCATCTGATCTAACTTCTGGAGGCAGTCAAAATGAGTATTTGAATTCTTCCCTACCTTATTACTGTGCTGAGATACAGGCTGCTCCAACCTGCTGTAAAATGCTTGATTTCGAGAGTGAGCGAAACTAATGAAAACATTGTTGGGGTAAAACCTAAAGGGAAAGGCCTAGCACCAAATTGCATTGGCCATCTGATCTAACTTCTGGAGGCAGTCAAAATGATCCTTAGAATTCTTCCCTACCTTATTCCTGTGCTGAGATACAGGCTGCTCCAACCTGCTGTAAAATGCTTGATTTCGAGAGTGAGCGAAACTAATGAAAACATTGTTGGGGTAAAACCTAAAGGGAAAGACCTAGCACCAAATTGCATTGGCCATCTGATCTAACTTCTGGAGGCAGTCAAAATGATCCTTAGAATTCTTCCCTACCTTATTCCTGTGCTGAGATACAGGCTGCTCCAACCTGCTGTAAAATGCTTGATTTCGAGAGTGAGCGAAACTAATGAAAACATTGTTGGGGTAAAACCTAAAGGGAAAGGCCTAGCACCAAATTGCATTGGCCATCTGATCTAACTTCTGGAGGCAGTCAAAATGATCCTTAGAATTCTTCCCTACCTTATTCCTGTGCTGAGATACAGGCTGCTCCAACCTGCTGTAAAATGCTTGATTTCGAGAGTGAGCGAAACTAATGAAAACATTGTTGGGGTAAAACCTAAAGGGAAAGGCCTAGCACCAAATTGCATTGGCCATCTGATCTAACTTCTGGAGGCAGTCAAAATGAGTATTTGAATTCTTCCCTACCTTATTACTGTGCTGAGATACAGGCTGCTCCAACCTGCTGTAAAATGCTTGATTTCGAGAGTGAGCGAAACTAATGAAAACATTGTTGGGGTAAAACCTAAAGGGAAAGGCCTAGCACCAAATTGCATTGGCCATCTGATCTAACTTCTGGAGGCAGTCAAAATGATCCTTAGAATTCTTCCCTACCTTATTCCTGTGCTGAGATACAGGCTGCTCCAACCTGCTGTAAAATGCTTGATTTCGAGAGTGAGCGAAACTAATGAAAACATTGTTGGGGTAAAACCTAAAGGGAAAGACCTAGCACCAAATCCAATTTGCCATCTGATCTAACTTCTGGAGGCAGTCAAAATGATCCTTAGAATTCTTCCCTACCTTATTCCTGTGCTGAGATACAGGCTGCTCCAACCTGCTGTAAAATGCTTGATTTCGAGAGTGAGCGAAACTAATGAAAACATTGTTGGGGTAAAACCTAAAGGGAAAGACCTAGCACCAAATCCAATTTGCCATCTGATCTAACTTCTGGAGGCAGTCAAAATGATCCTTAGAATTCTTCCCTACCTTATTCCTGTGCTGAGATACAGGCTGCTCCAACCTGCTGTAAAATGCTTGATTTCGAGAGTGAGCGAAACTAATGAAAACATTGTTGGGGTAAAACCTAAAGGGAAAGACCTAGCACCAAATTCCATTGGCCATCTGATCTAACTTCTGGAGGCAGTCAAAATGATCCTTAGAATTCTTCCCTACCTTATTCCTGTGCTGAGATACAGGCTGCTCCAACCTGCTGTAAAATGCTTGATTTCGAGAGTGAGCGAAACTAATGAAAACATTGTTGGGGTAAAACCTAAAGGGAAAGGCCTAGCACCAAATTGCATTGGCCATCTGATCTAACTTCTGGAGGCAGTCAAAATGAGTATTTGAATTCTTCCCTACCTTATTCCTGTGCTGAGATACAGGCTGTTCCAACCTGCTGTAAAATGCTTGATTTCGAGAGTGAGCGAAACTAATGAAAACATTGTTGGGGTAAAACCTAAAGGGAAAGGCCTAGCACCAAATTGCATTGGCCATCTGATCTAACTTCTGGAGGCAGTCAAAATGATCCTTATAATTCTTCCCTACCTTATTCCTGTGCTGAGATACAGGCTGCTCCAACCTGCTGTAAAATGCTTGATTTCGAGAGTGAGCGAAACTAATGAAAACATTGTTGGGGTAAAACCTAAAGGGAAAGACCTAGCACCAAATCCAATTTGCCATCTGATCTAACTTCTGGAGGCAGTCAAAATGATCCTTAGAATTCTTCCCTACCTTATTCCTGTGCTGAGATACAGGCTGCTCCAACCTGCTGTAAAATGCTTGATTTCGAGAGTGAGCGAAACTAATGAAAACATTGTTGGGGTAAAACCTAAAGGGAAAGACCTAGCACCAAATCCAATTTGCCATCTGATCTAACTTCTGGAGGCAGTCAAAATGATCCTTAGAATTCTTCCCTACCTTATTCCTGTGCTGAGATACAGGCTGCTCCAACCTGCTGTAAAATGCTTGATTTCGAGAGTGAGCGAAACTAATGAAAACATTGTTGGGGTAAAACCTAAAGGGAAAGACCTAGCACCAAATCCAATTTGCCATCTGATCTAACTTCTGGAGGCAGTCAAAATGATCCTTAGAATTCTTCCCTACCTTATTCCTGTGCTGAGATACAGGCTGCTCCAACCTGCTGTAAAATGCTTGATTTCGAGAGTGAGCGAAACTAATGAAAACATTGTTGGGGTAAAACCTAAAGGGAAAGACCTAGCACCAAATCCAATTTGCCATCTGATCTAACTTCTGGAGGCAGTCAAAATGATCCTTAGAATTCTTCCCTACCTTATTCCTGTGCTGAGATACAGGCTGCTCCAACCTGCTGTAAAATGCTTGATTTCGAGAGTGAGCGAAACTAATGAAAACATTGTTGGGGTAAAACCTAAAGGGAAAGACCTAGCACCAAATCCAATTTGCCATCTGATCTAACTTCTGGAGGCAGTCAAAATGATCCTTAGAATTCTTCCCTACCTTATTCCTGTGCTGAGATACAGGCTGCTCCAACCTGCTGTAAAATGCTTGATTTCGAGAGTGAGCGAAACTAATGAAAACATTGTTGGGGTAAAACCTAAAGGGAAAGACCTAGCACCAAATTCCATTGGCCATCTGATCTAACTTCTGGAGGCAGTCAAAATGATCCTTAGAATTCTTCCCTACCTTATTCCTGTGCTGAGATACAGGCTGTTCCAACCTGCTGTAAAATGCTTGATTTCGAGAGTGAGCGAAACTAATGAAAACATTGTTGGGGTAAAACCTAAAGGGAAAGGCCTAGCACCAAATTGCATTGGCCATCTGATCTAACTTCTGGAGGCAGTCAAAATGATCCTTAGAATTCTTCCCTACCTTATTCCTGTGCTGAGATACAGGCTGCTCCAACCTGCTGTAAAATGCTTGATTTCGAGAGTGAGCGAAACTAATGAAAACATTGTTGGGGTAAAACCTAAAGGGAAAGACCTAGCACCAAATCCAATTTGCCATCTGATCTAACTTCTGGAGGCAGTCAAAATGATCCTTAGAATTCTTCCCTACCTTATTCCTGTGCTGAGATACAGGCTGCTCCAACCTGCTGTAAAATGCTTGATTTCGAGAGTGAGCGAAACTAATGAAAACATTGTTGGGGTAAAACCTAAAGGGAAAGACCTAGCACCAAATCCAATTTGCCATCTGATCTAACTTCTGGAGGCAGTCAAAATGATCCTTAGAATTCTTCCCTACCTTATTCCTGTGCTGAGATACAGGCTGCTCCAACCTGCTGTAAAATGCTTGATTTCGAGAGTGAGCGAAACTAATGAAAACATTGTTGGGGTAAAACCTAAAGGGAAAGACCTAGCACCAAATTCCATTGGCCATCTGATCTAACTTCTGGAGGCAGTCAAAATGATCCTTAGAATTCTTCCCTACCTTATTCCTGTGCTGAGATACAGGCTGTTCCAACCTGCTGTAAAATGCTTGATTTCGAGAGTGAGCGAAACTAATGAAAACATTGTTGGGGTAAAACCTAAAGGGAAAGGCCTAGCACCAAATTGCATTGGCCATCTGATCTAACTTCTGGAGGCAGTCAAAATGATCCTTAGAATTCTTCCCTACCTTATTCCTGTGCTGAGATACAGGCTGCTCCAACCTGCTGTAAAATGCTTGATTTCGAGAGTGAGCGAAACTAATGAAAACATTGTTGGGGTAAAACCTAAAGGGAAAGACCTAGCACCAAATCCAATTTGCCATCTGATCTAACTTCTGGAGGCAGTCAAAATGATCCTTAGAATTCTTCCCTACCTTATTCCTGTGCTGAGATACAGGCTGCTCCAACCTGCTGTAAAATGCTTGATTTCGAGAGTGAGCGAAACTAATGAAAACATTGTTGGGGTAAAACCTAAAGGGAAAGACCTAGCACCAAATCCAATTTGCCATCTGATCTAACTTCTGGAGGCAGTCAAAATGAGTATTTGAATTCTTCCCTACCTTATTCCTGTGCTGAGATACAGGCTGCTCCAACCTGCTGTAAAATGCTTGATTTCGAGAGTGAGCGAAACTAATGAAAACATTGTTGGGGTAAAACCTAAAGGGAAAGACCTAGCACCAAATCCAATTTGCCATCTGATCTAACTTCTGGAGGCAGTCAAAATGATCCTTAGAATTCTTCCCTACCTTATTCCTGTGCTGAGATACAGGCTGCTCCAACCTGCTGTAAAATGCTTGATTTCGAGAGTGAGCGAAACTAATGAAAACATTGTTGGGGTAAAACCTAAAGGGAAAGGCCTAGCACCAAATTGCATTGGCCATCTGATCTAACTTCTGGAGGCAGTCAAAATGATCCTTAGAATTCTTCCCTACCTTATTCCTGTGCTGAGATACAGGCTGCTCCAACCTGCTGTAAAATGCTTGATTTCGAGAGTGAGCGAAACTAATGAAAACATTGTTGGGGTAAAACCTAAAGGGAAAGGCCTAGCACCAAATTGCATTGGCCATCTGATCTAACTTCTGGAGGCAGTCAAAATGAGTATTTGAATTCTTCCCTACCTTATTACTGTGCTGAGATACAGGCTGCTCCAACCTGCTGTAAAATGCTTGATTTCGAGAGTGAGCGAAACTAATGAAAACATTGTTGGGGTAAAACCTAAAGGGAAAGGCCTAGCACCAAATTGCATTGGCCATCTGATCTAACTTCTGGAGGCAGTCAAAATGATCCTTAGAATTCTTCCCTACCTTATTCCTGTGCTGAGATACAGGCTGCTCCAACCTGCTGTAAAATGCTTGATTTCGAGAGTGAGCGAAACTAATGAAAACATTGTTGGGGTAAAACCTAAAGGGAAAGGCCTAGCACCAAATTGCATTGGCCATCTGATCTAACTTCTGGAGGCAGTCAAAATGATCCTTAGAATTCTTCCCTACCTTATTCCTGTGCTGAGATACAGGCTGCTCCAACCTGCTGTAAAATGCTTGATTTCGAGAGTGAGCGAAACTAATGAAAACATTGTTGGGGTAAAACCTAAAGGGAAAGGCCTAGCACCAAATTGCATTGGCCATCTGATCTAACTTCTGGAGGCAGTCAAAATGAGTATTTGAATTCTTCCCTACCTTATTCCTGTGCTGAGATACAGGCTGTTCCAACCTGCTGTAAAATGCTTGATTTCGAGAGTGAGCGAAACTAATGAAAACATTGTTGGGGTAAAACCTAAAGGGAAAGACCTAGCACCAAATCCAATTTGCCATCTGATCTAACTTCTGGAGGCAGTCAAAATGAGTATTTGAATTCTTCCCTACCTTATTCCTGTGCTGAGATACAGGCTGCTCCAACCTGCTGTAAAATGCTTGATTTCGAGAGTGAGCGAAACTAATGAAAACATTGTTGGGGTAAAACCTAAAGGGAAAGACCTAGCACCAAATCCAATTTGCCATCTGATCTAACTTCTGGAGGCAGTCAAAATGATCCTTAGAATTCTTCCCTACCTTATTCCTGTGCTGAGATACAGGCTACTCCAACCTGCTGTAAAATGCTTGATTTCGAGAGTGAGCGAAACTAATGAAAACATTGTTGGGGTAAAACCTAAAGGGAAAGACCTAGCACCAAATCCAATTTGCCATCTGATCTAACTTCTGGAGGCAGTCAAAACGATCCTTAGAATTCTTCCCTACCTTATTCCTGTGCTGAGATACAGGCTGCTCCAACCTGCTGTAAAATGCTTGATTTCGAGAGTGAGCGAAACTAATGAAAACATTGTTGGGGTAAAACCTAAAGGGAAAGGCCTAGCACCAAATTGCATTGGCCATCTGATCTAACTTCTGGAGGCAGTCAAAATGAGTATTTGAATTCTTCCCTACCTTATTACTGTGCTGAGATACAGGCTGCTCCAACCTGCTGTAAAATGCTTGATTTCGAGAGTGAGCGAAACTAATGAAAACATTGTTGGGGTAAAACCTAAAGGGAAAGGCCTAGCACCAAATTGCATTGGCCATCTGATCTAACTTCTGGAGGCAGTCAAAATGATCCTTAGAATTCTTCCCTACCTTATTCCTGTGCTGAGATACAGGCTGCTCCAACCTGCTGTAAAATGCTTGATTTCGAGAGTGAGCGAAACTAATGAAAACATTGTTGGGGTAAAACCTAAAGGGAAAGACCTAGCACCAAATTGCATTGGCCATCTGATCTAACTTCTGGAGGCAGTCAAAATGATCCTTAGAATTCTTCCCTACCTTATTCCTGTGCTGAGATACAGGCTGCTCCAACCTGCTGTAAAATGCTTGATTTCGAGAGTGAGCGAAACTAATGAAAACATTGTTGGGGTAAAACCTAAAGGGAAAGGCCTAGCACCAAATTGCATTGGCCATCTGATCTAACTTCTGGAGGCAGTCAAAATGATCCTTAGAATTCTTCCCTACCTTATTCCTGTGCTGAGATACAGGCTGCTCCAACCTGCTGTAAAATGCTTGATTTCGAGAGTGAGCGAAACTAATGAAAACATTGTTGGGGTAAAACCTAAAGGGAAAGGCCTAGCACCAAATTGCATTGGCCATCTGATCTAACTTCTGGAGGCAGTCAAAATGATCCTTAGAATTCTTCCCTACCTTATTCCTGTGCTGAGATACAGGCTGCTCCAACCTGCTGTAAAATGCTTGATTTCGAGAGTGAGCGAAACTAATGAAAACATTGTTGGGGTAAAACCTAAAGGGAAAGACCTAGCACCAAATTGCATTGGCCATCTGATCTAACTTCTGGAGGCAGTCAAAATGATCCTTAGAATTCTTCCCTACCTTATTCCTGTGCTGAGATACAGGCTGCTCCAACCTGCTGTAAAATGCTTGATTTCGAGAGTGAGCGAAACTAATGAAAACATTGTTGGGGTAAAACCTAAAGGGAAAGGCCTAGCACCAAATTGCATTGGCCATCTGATCTAACTTCTGGAGGCAGTCAAAATGATCCTTAGAATTCTTCCCTACCTTATTCCTGTGCTGAGATACAGGCTGCTCCAACCTGCTGTAAAATGCTTGATTTCGAGAGTGAGCGAAACTAATGAAAACATTGTTGGGGTAAAACCTAAAGGGAAAGGCCTAGCACCAAATTGCATTGGCCATCTGATCTAACTTCTGGAGGCAGTCAAAATGAGTATTTGAATTCTTCCCTACCTTATTCCTGTGCTGAGATACAGGCTGTTCCAACCTGCTGTAAAATGCTTGATTTCGAGAGTGAGCGAAACTAATGAAAACATTGTTGGGGTAAAACCTAAAGGGAAAGACCTAGCACCAAATCCAATTTGCCATCTGATCTAACTTCTGGAGGCAGTCAAAATGAGTATTTGAATTCTTCCCTACCTTATTCCTGTGCTGAGATACAGGCTGCTCCAACCTGCTGTAAAATGCTTGATTTCGAGAGTGAGCGAAACTAATGAAAACATTGTTGGGGTAAAACCTAAAGGGAAAGACCTAGCACCAAATCCAATTTGCCATCTGATCTAACTTCTGGAGGCAGTCAAAATGATCCTTAGAATTCTTCCCTACCTTATTCCTGTGCTGAGATACAGGCTACTCCAACCTGCTGTAAAATGCTTGATTTCGAGAGTGAGCGAAACTAATGAAAACATTGTTGGGGTAAAACCTAAAGGGAAAGACCTAGCACCAAATCCAATTTGCCATCTGATCTAACTTCTGGAGGCAGTCAAAATGATCCTTAGAATTCTTCCCTACCTTATTCCTGTGCTGAGATACAGGCTGCTCCAACCTGCTGTAAAATGCTTGATTTCGAGAGTGAGCGAAACTAATGAAAACATTGTTGGGGTAAAACCTAAAGGGAAAGACCTAGCACCAAATCCAATTTGCCATCTGATCTAACTTCTGGAGGCAGTCAAAATGATCCTTAGAATTCTTCCCTACCTTATTCCTGTGCTGAGATACAGGCTGCTCCAACCTGCTGTAAAATGCTTGATTTCGAGAGTGAGCGAAACTAATGAAAACATTGTTGGGGTAAAACCTAAAGGGAAAGACCTAGCACCAAATCCAATTTGCCATCTGATCTAACTTCTGGAGGCAGTCAAAACGATCCTTAGAATTCTTCCCTACCTTATTCCTGTGCTGAGATACAGGCTGCTCCAACCTGCTGTAAAATGCTTGATTTCGAGAGTGAGCGAAACTAATGAAAACATTGTTGGGGTAAAACCTAAAGGGAAAGGCCTAGCACCAAATTGCATTGGCCATCTGATCTAACTTCTGGAGGCAGTCAAAATGAGTATTTGAATTCTTCCCTACCTTATTACTGTGCTGAGATACAGGCTGCTCCAACCTGCTGTAAAATGCTTGATTTCGAGAGTGAGCGAAACTAATGAAAACATTGTTGGGGTAAAACCTAAAGGGAAAGGCCTAGCACCAAATTGCATTGGCCATCTGATCTAACTTCTGGAGGCAGTCAAAATGATCCTTAGAATTCTTCCCTACCTTATTCCTGTGCTGAGATACAGGCTGCTCCAACCTGCTGTAAAATGCTTGATTTCGAGAGTGAGCGAAACTAATGAAAACATTGTTGGGGTAAAACCTAAAGGGAAAGACCTAGCACCAAATTGCATTGGCCATCTGATCTAACTTCTGGAGGCAGTCAAAATGATCCTTAGAATTCTTCCCTACCTTATTCCTGTGCTGAGATACAGGCTGCTCCAACCTGCTGTAAAATGCTTGATTTCGAGAGTGAGCGAAACTAATGAAAACATTGTTGGGGTAAAACCTAAAGGGAAAGACCTAGCACCAAATCCAATTTGCCATCTGATCTAACTTCTGGAGGCAGTCAAAATGATCCTTAGAATTCTTCCCTACCTTATTCCTGTGCTGAGATACAGGCTGCTCCAACCTGCTGTAAAATGCTTGATTTCGAGAGTGAGCGAAACTAATGAAAACATTGTTGGGGTAAAACCTAAAGGGAAAGGCCTAGCACCAAATTGCATTGGCCATCTGATCTAACTTCTGGAGGCAGTCAAAATGAGTATTTGAATTCTTCCCTACCTTATTACTGTGCTGAGATACAGGCTGCTCCAACCTGCTGTAAAATGCTTGATTTCGAGAGTGAGCGAAACTAATGAAAACATTGTTGGGGTAAAACCTAAAGGGAAAGGCCTAGCACCAAATTGCATTGGCCATCTGATCTAACTTCTGGAGGCAGTCAAAATGATCCTTAGAATTCTTCCCTACCTTATTCCTGTGCTGAGATACAGGCTGCTCCAACCTGCTGTAAAATGCTTGATTTCGAGAGTGAGCGAAACTAATGAAAACATTGTTGGGGTAAAACCTAAAGGGAAAGGCCTAGCACCAAATTGCATTGGCCATCTGATCTAACTTCTGGAGGCAGTCAAAATGATCCTTAGAATTCTTCCCTACCTTATTCCTGTGCTGAGATACAGGCTGCTCCAACCTGCTGTAAAATGCTTGATTTCGAGAGTGAGCGAAACTAATGAAAACATTGTTGGGGTAAAACCTAAAGGGAAAGGCCTAGCACCAAATTGCATTGGGCATCTGATCTAACTTCTGGAGGCAGTCAAAATGATCCTTAGAATTCTTCCCTACCTTATTCCTGTGCTGAGATACAGGCTGCTCCAACCTGCTGTAAAATGCTTCATTTCGAGAGTGAGCGAAACTAATGAAAACATTGTTGGGGTAAAACCTAAAGGGAAAGGCCTAGCACCAAATTGCATTGGCCATCTGATCTAACTTCTGGAGGCAGTCAAAATGAGTATTTGAATTCTTCCCTACCTTATTCCTGTGCTGAGATACAGGCTGTTCCAACCTGCTGTAAAATGCTTGATTTCGAGAGTGAGCGAAACTAATGAAAACATTGTTGGGGTAAAACCTAAAGGGAAAGGCCTAGCACCAAATTGCATTGGCCATCTGATCTAACTTCTGGAGGCAGTCAAAATGATCCTTAGAATTCTTCCCTACCTTATTCCTGTGCTGAGATACAGGCTGCTCCAACCTGCTGTAAAATGCTTGATTTCGAGAGTGAGCGAAACTAATGAAAACATTGTTGGGGTAAAACCTAAAGGGAAAGGCCTAGCACCAAATCCAATTTGCCATCTGATCTAACTTCTGGAGGCAGTCAAAATGATCCTTAGAATTCTTCCCTACCTTATTCCTGTGCTGAGATACAGGCTGCTCCAACCTGCTGTAAAATGCTTGATTTCGAGAGTGAGCGAAACTAATGAAAACATTGTTGGGGTAAAACCTAAAGGGAAAGACCTAGCACCAAATCCAATTTGCCATCTGATCTAACTTCTGGAGGCAGTCAAAATGATCCTTAGAATTCTTCCCTACCTTATTCCTGTGCTGAGATACAGGCTGCTCCAACCTGCTGTAAAATGCTTGATTTCGAGAGTGAGTGAAACTAATGAAAACATTGTTGGGGTAAAACCTAAAGGGAAAGACCTAGCACCAAATTGCATTGGCCATCTGATCTATCTTCTGGAGGCAGTCAAAATGAGTATTTGAATTCTTCCCTACCTTATTCCTGTGCTGAGATACAGGCTGCTCCAACCTGCTGTAAAATGCTTGATTTCGAGAGTGAGCGAAACTAATGAAAACATTGTTGGGGTAAAACCTAAAGGGAAAGGCCTAGCACCAAATTGCATTGGCCATCTGATCTAACTTCTGGAGGCAGTCAAAATGAGTATTTGAATTCTTCCCTACCTTATTCCTGTGCTGAGATACAGGCTGCTCCAACCTGCTGTAAAATGCTTGATTTCGAGAGTGAGCGAAACTAATGAAAACATTGTTGGGGTAAAACCTAAAGGGAAAGACCTAGCACCAAATCCAATTTGCCATCTGATCTAACTTCTGGAGGCAGTCAAAATGAGTATTTGAATTCTTCCCTACCTTATTCCTGTGCTGAGATACAGGCTGCTCCAACCTGCTGTAAAATGCTTGATTTCGAGAGTGAGCGAAACTAATGAAAACATTGTTGGGGTAAAACCTAAAGGGAAAGACCTAGCACCAAATTCCATTGGCCATCTGATCTAACTTCTGGAGGCAGTCAAAATGATCCTTAGAATTCTTCCCTACCTTATTCCTGTGCTGAGATACAGGCTGCTCCAACCTGCTGTAAAATGCTTGATTTCGAGAGTGAGCGAAACTAATGAAAACATTGTTGGGGTAAAACCTAAAGGGAAAGACCTAGCACCAAATCCAATTTGCCATCTGATCTAACTTCTGGAGGCAGTCAAAATGATCCTTAGAATTCTTCCCTACCTTATTCCTGTGCTGAGATACAGGCTGCTCCAACCTGCTGTAAAATGCTTGATTTCGAGAGTGAGCGAAACTAATGAAAACATTGTTGGGGTAAAACCTAAAGGGAAAGACCTAGCACCAAATCCAATTTGCCATCTGATCTAACTTCTGGAGGCAGTCAAAATGATCCTTAGAATTCTTCCCTACCTTATTCCTGTGCTGAGATACAGGCTGCTCCAACCTGCTGTAAAATGCTTGATTTCGAGAGTGAGCGAAACTAATGAAAACATTGTTGGGGTAAAACCTAAAGGGAAAGACCTAGCACCAAATCCAATTTGCCATCTGATCTAACTTCTGGAGGCAGTCAAAATGATCCTTAGAATTCTTCCCTACCTTATTCCTGTGCTGAGATACAGGCTGCTCCAACCTGCTGTAAAATGCTTGATTTCGAGAGTGAGCGAAACTAATGAAAACATTGTTGGGGTAAAACCTAAAGGGAAAGACCTAGCACCAAATTGCATTGGCCATCTGATCTAACTTCTGGAGGCAGTCAAAATGAGTATTTGAATTCTTCCCTACCTTATTCCTGTGCTGAGATACAGGCTGCTCCAACCTGCTGTAAAATGCTTGATTTCGAGAGTGAGCGAAACTAATGAAAACATTGTTGGGGTAAAACCTAAAGGGAAAGGCCTAGCACCAAATTGCATTGGCCATCTGATCTAACATCTGGAGGCAGTCAAAATGAGTATTTGAATTCTTCCCTACCTTATTCCTGTGCTGAGATACAGGCTGCTCCAACCTGCTGTAAAATGCTTGATTTCGAGAGTGAGCGAAACTAATGAAAACATTGTTGGGGTAAAACCTAAAGGGAAAGACCTAGCACCAAATCCAATTTGCCATCTGATCTAACTTCTGGAGGCAGTCAAAATGATCCTTAGAATTCTTCCCTACCTTATTCCTGTGCTGAGATACAGGCTGCTCCAACCTGCTGTAAAATGCTTGATTTCGAGAGTGAGCGAAACTAATGAAAACATTGTTGGGGTAAAACCTAAAGGGAAAGACCTAGCACCAAATCCAATTTGCCATCTGATCTAACTTCTGGAGGCAGTCAAAATGATCCTTAGAATTCTTCCCTACCTTATTCCTGTGCTGAGATACAGGCTGCTCCAACCTGCTGTAAAATGCTTGATTTCGAGAGTGAGCGAAACTAATGAAAACATTGTTGGGGTAAAACCTAAAGGGAAAGACCTAGCACCAAATTGCATTGGCCATCTGATCTAACTTCTGGAGGCAGTCAAAATGATCCTTAGAATTCTTCCCTACCTTATTCCTGTGCTGAGATACAGGCTGCTCCAACCTGCTGTAAAATGCTTGATTTCGAGAGTGAGCGAAACTAATGAAAACATTGTTGGGGTAAAACCTAAAGGGAAAGACCTAGCACCAAATCCAATTTGCCATCTGATCTAACTTCTGGAGGCAGTCAAAATGAGTATTTGAATTCTTCCCTACCTTATTCCTGTGCTGAGATACAGGCTGCTCCAACCTGCTGTAAAATGCTTGATTTCGAGAGTGAGCGAAACTAATGAAAACATTGTTGGGGTAAAACCTAAAGGGAAAGACCTAGCACCAAATTGCATTGGCCATCTGATCTAACTTCTGGAGGCAGTCAAAATGATCCTTAGAATTCTTCCCTACCTTATTCCTGTGCTGAGATACAGGCTGCTCCAACCTGCTGTAAAATGCTTGATTTCGAGAGTGAGCGAAACTAATGAAAACATTGTTGGGGTAAAACCTAAAGGGAAAGACCTAGCATCAAATTGCATTGGCCATCTGATCTAACTTCTGGAGGCAGTCAAAATGATCCTTAGAATTCTTCCCTACCTTATTCCTGTGCTGAGATACAGGCTGCTCCAACCTGCTGTAAAATGCTTGATTTCGAGAGTGAGCGAAACTAATGAAAACATTGTTGGGGTAAAACCTAAAGGGAAAGGCCTAGCACCAAATCCAATTTGCCATCTGATCTAACTTCTGGAGGCAGTCAAAATGATCCTTAGAATTCTTCCCTACCTTATTCCTGTGCTGAGATACAGGCTGCTCCAACCTGCTGTAAAATGCTTGATTTCGAGAGTGAGCGAAACTAATGAAAACATTGTTGGGGTAAAACCTAAAGGGAAAGACCTAGCACCAAATCCAATTTGCCATCTGATCTAACTTCTGGAGGCAGTCAAAATGAGTATTTGAATTCTTCCCTACCTTATTCCTGTGCTGAGATACAGGCTGCTCCAACCTGCTGTAAAATGCTTGATTTCGAGAGTGAGCGAAACTAATGAAAACATTGTTGGGGTAAAACCTAAAGGGAAAGACCTAGCACCAAATCCAATTTGCCATCTGATCTAACTTCTGGAGGCAGTCAAAATGATCCTTAGAATTCTTCCCTACCTTATTCCTGTGCTGAGATACAGGCTGCTCCAACCTGCTGTAAAATGCTTGATTTCGAGAGTGAGCGAAACTAATGAAAACATTGTTGGGGTAAAACCTAAAGGGAAAGACCTAGCACCAAATTGCATTGGCCATCTGATCTAACTTCTGGAGGCAGTCAAAATGATCCTTAGAATTCTTCCCTACCTTATTCCTGTGCTGAGATACAGGCTGCTCCAACCTGCTGTAAAATGCTTGATTTCGAGAGTGAGCGAAACTAATGAAAACATTGTTGGGGTAAAACCTAAAGGGAAAGACCTAGCACCAAATTGCATTGGCCATCTGATCTAACTTCTGGAGGCAGTCAAAATGAGTATTTGAATTCTTCCCTACCTTATTCCTGTGCTGAGATACAGGCTGCTCCAACCTGCTGTAAAATGCTTGATTTCGAGAGTGAGCGAAACTAATGAAAACATTGTTGGGGTAAAACCTAAAGGGAAAGACCTAGCACCAAATCCAATTTGCCATCTGATCTAACTTCTGGAGGCAGTCAAAATGATCCTTAGAATTCTTCCCTACCTTATTCCTGTGCTGAGATACAGGCTGCTCCAACCTGCTGTAAAATGCTTGATTTCGAGAGTGAGCGAAACTAATGAAAACATTGTTGGGGTAAAACCTAAAGGGAAAGACCTAGCACCAAATCCAATTTGCCATCTGATCTAACTTCTAGAGGCAGTCAAAATGATCCTTAGAATTCTTCCCTACCTTATTCCTGTGCTGAGATACAGGCTGCTCCAACCTGCTGTAAAATGCTTGATTTCGAGAGTGAGCGAAACTAATGAAAACATTGTTGGGGTAAAACCTAAAGGGAAAGACCTAGCACCAAATTCCATTGGCCATCTGATCTAACTTCTGGAGGCAGTCAAAATGAGTATTTGAATTCTTCCCTACCTTATTCCTGTGCTGAGATACAGGCTGCTCCAACCTGCTGTAAAATGCTTGATTTCGAGAGTGAGCGAAACTAATGAAAACATTGTTGGGGTAAAACCTAAAGGGAAAGGCCTAGCACCAAATTGCATTGGCCATCTGATCTAACTTCTGGAGGCAGTCAAAATGAGTATTTGAATTCTTCCCTACCTTATTCCTGTGCTGAGATACAGGCTGCTCCAACCTGCTGTAAAATGCTTGATTTCGAGAGTGAGCGAAACTAATGAAAACATTGTTGGGGTAAAACCTAAAGGGAAAGACCTAGCACCAAATCCAATTTGCCATCTGATCTAACTTCTGGAGGCAGTCAAAATGATCCTTAGAATTCTTCCCTACCTTATTCCTGTGCTGAGATACAGGCTGCTCCAACCTGCTGTAAAATGCTTGATTTCGAGAGTGAGCGAAACTAATGAAAACATTGTTGGGGTAAAACCTAAAGGGAAAGGCCTAGCGCCAAATTGCATTGGCCATCTGATCTAACTTCTGGAGGCAGTCAAAATGATCCTTAGAATTCTTCCCTACCTTATTCCTGTGCTGAGATACAGGCTGCTCCAACCTGCTGTAAAATGCTTGATTTCGAGAGTGAGCGAAACTAATGAAAACATTGTTGGGGTAAAACCTAAAGGGAAAGGCCTAGCACCAAATTGCATTGGCCATCTGATCTAACATCTGGAGGCAGTCAAAATGAGTATTTGAATTCTTCCCTACCTTATTCCTGTGCTGAGATACAGGCTGCTCCAACCTGCTGTAAAATGCTTGATTTCGAGAGTGAGCGAAACTAATGAAAACATTGTTGGGGTAAAACCTAAAGGGAAAGACCTAGCACCAAATTGCATTGGCCATCTGATCTAACTTCTGGAGGCAGTCAAAATGATCCTTAGAATTCTTCCCTACCTTATTCCTGTGCTGAGATACAGGCTGCTCCAACCTGCTGTAAAATGCTTGATTTCGAGAGTGAGCGAAACTAATGAAAACATTGTTGGGGTAAAACCTAAAGGGAAAGACCTAGCACCAAATCCAATTTGCCATCTGATCTAACTTCTGGAGGCAGTCAAAATGATCCTTAGAATTCTTCCCTACCTTATTCCTGTGCTGAGATACAGGCTGCTCCAACCTGCTGTAAAATGCTTGATTTCGAGAGTGAGCGAAACTAATGAAAACATTGTTGGGGTAAAACCTAAAGGGAAAGACCTAGCACCAAATCCAATTTGCCATCTGATCTAACTTCTGGAGGCAGTCAAAATGATCCTTAGAATTCTTCCCTACCTTATTCCTGTGCTGAGATACAGGCTGCTCCAACCTGCTGTAAAATGCTTGATTTCGAGAGTGAGCGAAACTAATGAAAACATTGTTGGGGTAAAACCTAAAGGGAAAGACCTAGCACCAAATCCAATTTGCCATCTGATCTAACTTCTGGAGGCAGTCAAAATGATCCTTAGAATTCTTCCCTACCTTATTCCTGTGCTGAGATACAGGCTGCTCCAACCTGCTGTAAAATGCTTGATTTCGAGAGTGAGCGAAACTAATGAAAACATTGTTGGGGTAAAACCTAAAGGGAAAGACCTAGCACCAAATCCAATTTGCCATCTGATCTAACTTCTGGAGGCAGTCAAAATGATCCTTAGAATTCTTCCCTACCTTATTCCTGTGCTGAGATACAGGCTGCTCCAACCTGCTGTAAAATGCTTGATTTCGAGAGTGAGCGAAACTAATGAAAACATTGTTGGGGTAAAACCTAAAGGGAAAGACCTAGCACCAAATTGCATTGGCCATCTGATCTAACTTCTGGAGGCAGTCAAAATGATCCTTAGAATTCTTCCCTACCTTATTCCTGTGCTGAGATACAGGCTGCTCCAACCTGCTGTAAAATGCTTGATTTCGAGAGTGAGCGAAACTAATGAAAACATTGTTGGGGTAAAACCTAAAGGGAAAGACCTAGCACCAAATCCAATTTGCCATCTGATCTAACTTCTGGAGGCAGTCAAAATGATCCTTAGAATTCTTCCCTACCTTATTCCTGTGCTGAGATACAGGCTGCTCCAACCTGCTGTAAAATGCTTGATTTCGAGAGTGAGCGAAACTAATGAAAACATTGTTGGGGTAAAACCTAAAGGGAAAGACCTAGCACCAAATCCAATTTGCCATCTGATCTAACTTCTGGAGGCAGTCAAAATGATCCTTAGAATTCTTCCCTACCTTATTCCTGTGCTGAGATACAGGCTGCTCCAACCTGCTGTAAAATGCTTGATTTCGAGAGTGAGCGAAACTAATGAAAACATTGTTGGGGTAAAACCTAAAGGGAAAGGCCTAGCACCAAATTGCATTGGCCATCTGATCTAACTTCTGGAGGCAGTCAAAATGATCCTTAGAATTCTTCCCTACCTTATTCCTGTGCTGAGATACAGGCTGCTCCAACCTGCTGTAAAATGCTTGATTTCGAGAGTGAGCGAAACTAATGAAAACATTGTTGGGGTAAAACCTAAAGGGAAAGACCTAGCACCAAATCCAATTTGCCATCTGATCTAACTTCTGGAGGCAGTCAAAATGATCCTTAGAATTCTTCCCTACCTTATTCCTGTGCTGAGATACAGGCTGCTCCAACCTGCTGTAAAATGCTTGATTTCGAGAGTGAGCGAAACTAATGAAAACATTGTTGGGGTAAAACCTAAAGGGAAAGACCTAGCACCAAATCCAATTTGCCATCTGATCTAACTTCTGGAGGCAGTCAAAATGATCCTTAGAATTCTTCCCTACCTTATTCCTGTGCTGAGATACAGGCTGCTCCAACCTGCTGTAAAATGCTTGATTTCGAGAGTGAGCGAAACTAATGAAAACATTGTTGGGGTAAAACCTAAAGGGAAAGACCTAGCACCAAATCCAATTTGCCATCTGATCTAACTTCTGGAGGCAGTCAAAATGATCCTTAGAATTCTTCCCTACCTTATTCCTGTGCTGAGATACAGGCTGCTCCAACCTGCTGTAAAATGCTTGATTTCGAGAGTGAGCGAAACTAATGAAAACATTGTTGGGGTAAAACCTAAAGGGAAAGACCTAGCACCAAATCCAATTTGCCATCTGATCTAACTTCTGGAGGCAGTCAAAATGATCCTTAGAATTCTTCCCTACCTTATTCCTGTGCTGAGATACAGGCTGCTCCAACCTGCTGTAAAATGCTTGATTTCGAGAGTGAGCGAAACTAATGAAAACATTGTTGGGGTAAAACCTAAAGGGAAAGACCTAGCACCAAATCCAATTTGCCATCTGATCTAACTTCTGGAGGCAGTCAAAATGATCCTTAGAATTCTTCCCTACCTTATTCCTGTGCTGAGATACAGGCTGCTCCAACCTGCTGTAAAATGCTTGATTTCGAGAGTGAGCGAAACTAATGAAAACATTGTTGGGGTAAAACCTAAAGGGAAAGGCCTAGCACCAAATCCAATTTGCCATCTGATCTAACTTCTGGAGGCAGTCAAAATGATCCTTAGAATTCTTCCCTACCTTATTCCTGTGCTGAGATACAGGCTGCTCCAACCTGCTGTAAAATGCTTGATTTCGAGAGTGAGCGAAACTAATGAAAACATTGTTGGGGTAAAACCTAAAGGGAAAGACCTAGCACCAAATCCAATTTGCCATCTGATCTAACTTCTGGAGGCAGTCAAAATGATCCTTAGAATTCTTCCCTACCTTATTCCTGTGCTGAGATACAGGCTGCTCCAACCTGCTGTAAAATGCTTGATTTCGAGAGTGAGCGAAACTAATGAAAACATTGTTGGGGTAAAACCTAAAGGGAAAGACCTAGCACCAAATCCAATTTGCCATCTGATCTAACTTCTGGAGGCAGTCAAAATGATCCTTAGAATTCTTCCCTACCTTATTCCTGTGCTGAGATACAGGCTGCTCCAACCTGCTGTAAAATGCTTGATTTCGAGAGTGAGCGAAACTAATGAAAACATTGTTGGGGTAAAACCTAAAGGGAAAGACCTAGCACCAAATCCAATTTGCCATCTGATCTAACTTCTGGAGGCAGTCAAAATGATCCTTAGAATTCTTCCCTACCTTATTCCTGTGCTGAGATACAGGCTGCTCCAACCTGCTGTAAAATGCTTGATTTCGAGAGTGAGCGAAACTAATGAAAACATTGTTGGGGTAAAACCTAAAGGGAAAGACCTAGCACCAAATCCAATTTGCCATCTGATCTAACTTCTGGAGGCAGTCAAAATGATCCTTAGAATTCTTCCCTACCTTATTCCTGTGCTGAGATACAGGCTGCTCCAACCTGCTGTAAAATGCTTGATTTCGAGAGTGAGCGAAACTAATGAAAACATTGTTGGGGTAAAACCTAAAGGGAAAGACCTAGCACCAAATTCCATTGGCCATCTGATCTAAATTCTGGAGGCAGTCAAAATGAGTATTTGAATTCTTCCCTACCTTATTCCTGTGCTGAGATACAGGCTGCTCCAACCTGCTGTAAAATGCTTGATTTCGAGAGTGAGCGAAACTAATGAAAACATTGTTGGGGTAAAACCTAAAGGGAAAGACCTAGCACCAAATCCAATTTGCCATCTGATCTAACTTCTGGAGGCAGTCAAAATGAGTATTTGAATTCTTCCCTACCTTATTCCTGTGCTGAGATACAGGCTGCTCCAACCTGCTGTAAAATGCTTGATTTCGAGAGTGAGCGAAACTAATGAAAACATTGTTGGGGTAAAACCTAAAGGGAAAGACCTAGCACCAAATCCAATTTGCCATCTGATCTAACTTCTGGAGGCAGTCAAAATGATCCTTAGAATTCTTCCCTACCTTATTCCTGTGCTGAGATACAGGCTGCTCCAACCTGCTGTAAAATGCTTGATTTCGAGAGTGAGCGAAACTAATGAAAACATTGTTGGGGTAAAACCTAAAGGGAAAGGCCTAGCGCCAAATTGCATTGGCCATCTGATCTAACTTCTGGAGGCAGTCAAAATGATCCTTAGAATTCTTCCCTACCTTATTCCTGTGCTGAGATACAGGCTGCTCCAACCTGCTGTAAAATGCTTGATTTCGAGAGTGAGCGAAACTAATGAAAACATTGTTGGGGTAAAACCTAAAGGGAAAGACCTAGCACCAAATCCAATTTGCCATCTGATCTAACTTCTGGAGGCAGTCAAAATGATCCTTAGAATTCTTCCCTACCTTATTCCTGTGCTGAGATACAGGCTGCTCCAACCTGCTGTAAAATGCTTGATTTCGAGAGTGAGCGAAACCAATGAAAACATTGTTGGGGTAAAACCTAAAGGGAAAGACCTAGCACCAAATTGCATTGGCCATCTGATCTAACTTCTGGAGGCAGTCAAAATGATCCTTAGAATTCTTCCCTACCTTATTCCTGTGCTGAGATACAGGCTGCTCCAACCTGCTGTGAAATGCTTGATTTCGAGAGTGAGCGAAACTAATGAAAACATTGTTGGGGTAAAACCTAAAGGGAAAGACCTAGCACCAAATCCAATTTGCCATCTGATCTAACTTCTGGAGGCAGTCAAAATGATCCTTAGAATTCTTCCCTACCTTATTCCTGTGCTGAGATACAGGCTGCTCCAACCTGCTGTAAAATGCTTGATTTCGAGAGTGAGCGAAACTAATGAAAACATTGTTGGGGTAAAACCTAAAGGGAAAGACCTAGCACCAAATCCAATTTGCCATCTGATCTAACTTCTGGAGGCAGTCAAAATGATCCTTAGAATTCTTCCCTACCTTATTCCTGTGCTGAGATACAGGCTGCTCCAACCTGCTGTAAAATGCTTGATTTCGAGAGTGAGCGAAACTAATGAAAACATTGTTGGGGTAAAACCTAAAGGGAAAGACCTAGCACCAAATTCCATTGGCCATCTGATCTAACTTCTGGAGGCAGTCAAAATGATCCTTAGAATTCTTCCCTACCTTATTCCTGTGCTGAGATACAGGCTGCTCCAACCTGCTGTAAAATGCTTGATTTCGAGAGTGAGCGAAACTAATGAAAACATTGTTGGGGTAAAACCTAAAGGGAAAGACCTAGCACCAAATTCCATTGGCCATCTGATCTAACTTCTGGAGGCAGTCAAAATGAGTATTTGAATTCTTCCCTACCTTATTCCTGTGCTGAGATACAGGCTGCTCCAACCTGCTGTAAAATGCTTGATTTCGAGAGTGAGCGAAACTAATGAAAACATTGTTGGGGTAAAACCTAAAGGGAAAGACCTAGCACCAAATCCAATTTGCCATCTGATCTAACTTCTGGAGGCAGTCAAAATGAGTATTTGAATTCTTCCCTACCTTATTCCTGTGCTGAGATACAGGCTGCTCCAACCTGCTGTAAAATGCTTGATTTCGAGAGTGAGCGAAACTAATGAAAACATTGTTGGGGTAAAACCTAAAGGGAAAGACCTAGCACCAAATCCAATTTGCCATCTGATCTAACTTCTGGAGGCAGTCAAAATGATCCTTAGAATTCTTCCCTACCTTATTCCTGTGCTGAGATACAGGCTGCTCCAACCTGCTGTAAAATGCTTGATTTCGAGAGTGAGCGAAACTAATGAAAACATTGTTGGGGTAAAACCTAAAGGGAAAGGCCTAGCGCCAAATTGCATTGGCCATCTGATCTAACTTCTGGAGGCAGTCAAAATGATCCTTAGAATTCTTCCCTACCTTATTCCTGTGCTGAGATACAGGCTGCTCCAACCTGCTGTAAAATGCTTGATTTCGAGAGTGAGCGAAACTAATGAAAACATTGTTGGGGTAAAACCTAAAGGGAAAGACCTAGCACCAAATCCAATTTGCCATCTGATCTAACTTCTGGAGGCAGTCAAAATGATCCTTAGAATTCTTCCCTACCTTATTCCTGTGCTGAGATACAGGCTGCTCCAACCTGCTGTAAAATGCTTGATTTCGAGAGTGAGCGAAACTAATGAAAACATTGTTGGGGTAAAACCTAAAGGGAAAGGCCTAGCACCAAATCCAATTTGCCATCTGATCTAACTTCTGGAGGCAGTCAAAATGATCCTTAGAATTCTTCCCTACCTTATTCCTGTGCTGAGATACAGGCTGCTCCAACCTGCTGTAAAATGCTTGATTTCGAGAGTGAGCGAAACTAATGAAAACATTGTTGGGGTAAAACCTAAAGGGAAAGACCTAGCACCAAATCCAATTTGCCATCTGATCTAACTTCTGGAGGCAGTCAAAATGATCCTTAGAATTCTTCCCTACCTTATTCCTGTGCTGAGATACAGGCTGCTCCAACCTGCTGTAAAATGCTTGATTTCGAGAGTGAGCGAAACTAATGAAAACATTGTTGGGGTAAAACCTAAAGGGAAAGACCTAGCACCAAATCCAATTTGCCATCTGATCTAACTTCTGGAGGCAGTCAAAATGATCCTTAGAATTCTTCCCTACCTTATTCCTGTGCTGAGATACAGGCTGCTCCAACCTGCTGTAAAATGCTTGATTTCGAGAGTGAGCGAAACTAATGAAAACATTGTTGGGGTAAAACCTAAAGGGAAAGACCTAGCGCCAAATTGCATTGGCCATCTGATCTAACTTCTGGAGGCAGTCAAAATGATCCTTAGAATTCTTCCCTACCTTATTCCTGTGCTGAGATACAGGCTGCTCCAACCTGCTGTAAAATGCTTGATTTCGAGAGTGAGCGAATCTAATGAAAACATTGTTGGGGTAAAACCTAAAGGGAAAGACCTAGCACCAAATCCAATTTGCCATCTGATCTAACTTCTGGAGGCAGTCAAAATGATCCTTAGAATTCTTCCCTACCTTATTCCTGTGCTGAGATACAGGCTGCTCCAACCTGCTGTAAAATGCTTGATTTCGAGAGTGAGCGAAACTAATGAAAACATTGTTGGGGTAAAACCTAAAGGGAAAGACCTAGCACCAAATCCAATTTGCCATCTGATCTAACTTCTGGAGGCAGTCAAAATGATCCTTAGAATTCTTCCCTACCTTATTCCTGTGCTGAGATACAGGCTGCTCCAACCTGCTGTAAAATGCTTGATTTCGAGAGTGAGCGAAACTAATGAAAACATTGTTGGGGTAAAACCTAAAGGGAAAGACCTAGCACCAAATCCAATTTGCCATCTGATCTAACTTCTGGAGGCAGTCAAAATGATCCTTAGAATTCTTCCCTACCTTATTCCTGTGCTGAGATACAGGCTGCTCCAACCTGCTGTAAAATGCTTGATTTCGAGAGTGAGCGAAACTAATGAAAACATTGTTGGGGTAAAACCTAAAGGGAAAGGCCTAGCACCAAATCCAATTTGCCATCTGATCTAACTTCTGGAGGCAGTCAAAATGATCCTTAGAATTCTTCCCTACCTTATTCCTGTGCTGAGATACAGGCTGCTCCAACCTGCTGTAAAATGCTTGATTTCGAGAGTGAGCGAAACTAATGAAAACATTGTTGGGGTAAAACCTAAAGGGAAAGGCCTAGCACCAAATTGCATTGGCCATCTGATCTAACTTCTGGAGGCAGTCAAAATGATCCTTAGAATTCTTCCCTACCTTATTCCTGTGCTGAGATACAGGCTGCTCCAACCTGCTGTAAAATGCTTGATTTCGAGAGTGAGCGAAACTAATGAAAACATTGTTGGGGTAAAACCTAAAGGGAAAGACCTAGCACCAAATCCAATTTGCCATCTGATCTAACTTCTGGAGGCAGTCAAAATGATCCTTAGAATTCTTCCCTACCTTATTCCTGTGCTGAGATACAGGCTGCTCCAACCTGCTGTAAAATGCTTGATTTCGAGAGTGAGCGAAACTAATGAAAACATTGTTGGGGTAAAACCTAAAGGGAAAGACCTAGCACCAAATCCAATTTGCCATCTGATCTAACTTCTGGAGGCAGTCAAAATGATCCTTAGAATTCTTCCCTACCTTATTCCTGTGCTGAGATACAGGCTGCTCCAACCTGCTGTAAAATGCTTGATTTCGAGAGTGAGCGAAACTAATGAAAACATTGTTGGGGTAAAACCTAAAGGGAAAGACCTAGCACCAAATCCAATTTGCCATCTGATCTAACTTCTGGAGGCAGTCAAAATGATCCTTAGAATTCTTCCCTACCTTATTCCTGTGCTGAGATACAGGCTGCTCCAACCTGCTGTAAAATGCTTGATTTCGAGAGTGAGCGAAACTAATGAAAACATTGTTGGGGTAAAACCTAAAGGGAAAGACCTAGCACCAAATCCAATTTGCCATCTGATCTAACTTCTGGAGGCAGTCAAAATGATCCTTAGAATTCTTCCCTACCTTATTCCTGTGCTGAGATACAGGCTGCTCCAACCTGCTGTAAAATGCTTGATTTCGAGAGTGAGCGAAACTAATGAAAACATTGTTGGGGTAAAACCTAAAGGGAAAGACCTAGCACCAAATCCAATTTGCCATCTGATCTAACTTCTGGAGGCAGTCAAAATGAGTATTTGAATTCTTCCCTACCTTATTCCTGTGCTGAGATACAGGCTGCTCCAACCTGCTGTAAAATGCTTGATTTCGAGAGTGAGCGAAACTAATGAAAACATTGTTGGGGTAAAACCTAAAGGGAAAGACCTAGCACCAAATCCAATTTGCCATCTGATCTAACTTCTGGAGGCAGTCAAAATGATCCTTAGAATTCTTCCCTACCTTATTCCTGTGCTGAGATACAGGCTGCTCCAACCTGCTGTAAAATGCTTGATTTCGAGAGTGAGCGAAACCAATGAAAACATTGTTGGGGTAAAACCTAAAGGGAAAGACCTAGCACCAAATTGCATTGGCCATCTGATCTAACTTCTGGAGGCAGTCAAAATGATCCTTAGAATTCTTCCCTACCTTATTCCTGTGCTGAGATACAGGCTGCTCCAACCTGCTGTAAAATGCTTGATTTCGAGAGTGAGCGAAACTAATGAAAACATTGTTGGGGTAAAACCTAAAGGGAAAGACCTAGCACCAAATCCAATTTGCCATCTGATCTAACTTCTGGAGGCAGTCAAAATGATCCTTAGAATTCTTCCCTACCTTATTCCTGTGCTGAGATACAGGCTGCTCCAACCTGCTGTAAAATGCTTGATTTCGAGAGTGAGCGAAACTAATGAAAACATTGTTGGGGTAAAACCTAAAGGGAAAGACCTAGCACCAAATCCAATTTGCCATCTGATCTAACTTCTGGAGGCAGTCAAAATGATCCTTAGAATTCTTCCCTACCTTATTCCTGTGCTGAGATACAGGCTGCTCCAACCTGCTGTAAAATGCTTGATTTCGAGAGTGAGCGAAACTAATGAAAACATTGTTGGGGTAAAACCTAAAGGGAAAGACCTAGCACCAAATTCCATTGGCCATCTGATCTAACTTCTGGAGGCAGTCAAAATGATCCTTAGAATTCTTCCCTACCTTATTCCTGTGCTGAGATACAGGCTGCTCCAACCTGCTGTAAAATGCTTGATTTCGAGAGTGAGCGAAACTAATGAAAACATTGTTGGGGTAAAACCTAAAGGGAAAGACCTAGCACCAAATTCCATTGGCCATCTGATCTAACTTCTGGAGGCAGTCAAAATGAGTATTTGAATTCTTCCCTACCTTATTCCTGTGCTGAGATACAGGCTGCTCCAACCTGCTGTAAAATGCTTGATTTCGAGAGTGAGCGAAACTAATGAAAACATTGTTGGGGTAAAACCTAAAGGGAAAGACCTAGCACCAAATCCAATTTGCCATCTGATCTAACTTCTGGAGGCAGTCAAAATGAGTATTTGAATTCTTCCCTACCTTATTCCTGTGCTGAGATACAGGCTGCTCCAACCTGCTGTAAAATGCTTCATTTCGAGAGTGAGCGAAACTAATGAAAACATTGTTGGGGTAAAACCTAAAGGGAAAGACCTAGCACCAAATCCAATTTGCCATCTGATCTAACTTCTGGAGGCAGTCAAAATGATCCTTAGAATTCTTCCCTACCTTATTCCTGTGCTGAGATACAGGCTGCTCCAACCTGCTGTAAAATGCTTGATTTCGAGAGTGAGCGAAACTAATGAAAACATTGTTGGGGTAAAACCTAAAGGGAAAGGCCTAGCGCCAAATTGCATTGGCCATCTGATCTAACTTCTGGAGGCAGTCAAAATGATCCTTAGAATTCTTCCCTACCTTATTCCTGTGCTGAGATACAGGCTGCTCCAACCTGCTGTAAAATGCTTGATTTCGAGAGTGAGCGAAACTAATGAAAACATTGTTGGGGTAAAACCTAAAGGGAAAGGCCTAGCACCAAATTGCATTGGCCATCTGATCTAACTTCTGGAGGCAGTCAAAATGATCCTTAGAATTCTTCCCTACCTTATTCCTGTGCTGAGATACAGGCTGCTCCAACCTGCTGTAAAATGCTTGATTTCGAGAGTGAGCGAAACTAATGAAAACATTGTTGGGGTAAAACCTAAAGGGAAAGACCTAGCACCAAATCCAATTTGCCATCTGATCTAACTTCTGGAGGCAGTCAAAATGATCCTTAGAATTCTTCCCTACCTTATTCCTGTGCTGAGATACAGGCTGCTCCAACCTGCTGTAAAATGCTTGATTTCGAGAGTGAGCGAAACTAATGAAAACATTGTTGGGGTAAAACCTAAAGGGAAAGACCTAGCACCAAATCCAATTTGCCATCTGATCTAACTTCTGGAGGCAGTCAAAATGATCCTTAGAATTCTTCCCTACCTTATTCCTGTGCTGAGATACAGGCTGCTCCAACCTGCTGTAAAATGCTTGATTTCGAGAGTGAGCGAAACTAATGAAAACATTGTTGGGGTAAAACCTAAAGGGAAAGACCTAGCACCAAATCCAATTTGCCATCTGATCTAACTTCTGGAGGCAGTCAAAATGATCCTTAGAATTCTTCCCTACCTTATTCCTGTGCTGAGATACAGGCTGCTCCAACCTGCTGTAAAATGCTTGATTTCGAGAGTGAGCGAAACTAATGAAAACATTGTTGGGGTAAAACCTAAAGGGAAAGACCTAGCACCAAATCCAATTTGCCATCTGATCTAACTTCTGGAGGCAGTCAAAATGATCCTTAGAATTCTTCCCTACCTTATTCCTGTGCTGAGATACAGGCTGCTCCAACCTGCTGTAAAATGCTTGATTTCGAGAGTGAGCGAAACTAATGAAAACATTGTTGGGGTAAAACCTAAAGGGAAAGACCTAGCACCAAATCCAATTTGCCATCTGATCTAACTTCTGGAGGCAGTCAAAATGATCCTTAGAATTCTTCCCTACCTTATTCCTGTGCTGAGATACAGGCTGCTCCAACCTGCTGTAAAATGCTTGATTTCGAGAGTGAGCGAAACTAATGAAAACATTGTTGGGGTAAAACCTAAAGGGAAAGACCTAGCACCAAATCCAATTTGCCATCTGATCTAACTTCTGGAGGCAGTCAAAATGATCCTTAGAATTCTTCCCTACCTTATTCCTGTGCTGAGATACAGGCTGCTCCAACCTGCTGTAAAATGCTTGATTTCGAGAGTGAGCGAAACTAATGAAAACATTGTTGGGGTAAAACCTAAAGGGAAAGACCTAGCACCAAATCCAATTTGCCATCTGATCTAACTTCTGGAGGCAGTCAAAATGATCCTTAGAATTCTTCCCTACCTTATTCCTGTGCTGAGATACAGGCTGCTCCAACCTGCTGTAAAATGCTTGATTTCGAGAGTGAGCGAAACTAATGAAAACATTGTTGGGGTAAAACCTAAAGGGAAAGACCTAGCACCAAATTCCATTGGCCATCTGATCTAACTTCTGGAGGCAGTCAAAATGATCCTTAGAATTCTTCCCTACCTTATTCCTGTGCTGAGATACAGGCTGCTCCAACCTGCTGTAAAATGCTTGATTTCGAGAGTGAGCGAAACTAATGAAAACATTGTTGGGGTAAAACCTAAAGGGAAAGGCCTAGCACCAAATTGCATTGGCCATCTGATCTAACTTCTGGAGGCAGTCAAAATGAGTATTTGAATTCTTCCCTACCTTATTCCTGTGCTGAGATACAGGCTGCTCCAACCTGCTGTAAAATGCTTGATTTCGAGAGTGAGCGAAACTAATGAAAACATTGTTGGGGTAAAACCTAAAGGGAAAGACCTAGCACCAAATCCAATTTGCCATCTGATCTAACTTCTGGAGGCAGTCAAAATGATCCTTAGAATTCTTCCCTACCTTATTCCTGTGCTGAGATACAGGCTGCTCCAACCTGCTGTAAAATGCTTGATTTCGAGAGTGAGCGAAACTAATGAAAACATTGTTGGGGTAAAACCTAAAGGGAAAGACCTAGCACCAAATCCAATTTGCCATCTGATCTAACTTCTGGAGGCAGTCAAAATGATCCTTAGAATTCTTCCCTACCTTATTCCTGTGCTGAGATACAGGCTGCTCCAACCTGCTGTAAAATGCTTGATTTCGAGAGTGAGCGAAACTAATGAAAACATTGTTGGGGTAAAACCTAAAGGGAAAGACCTAGCACCAAATTGCATTGGCCATCTGATCTAACTTCTGGAGGCAGTCAAAATGATCCTTAGAATTCTTCCCTACCTTATTCCTGTGCTGAGATACAGGCTGCTCCAACCTGCTGTAAAATGCTTGATTTCGAGAGTGAGCGAAACTAATGAAAACATTGTTGGGGTAAAACCTAAAGGGAAAGGCCTAGCACCAAATTGCATTGGCCATCTGATCTAACTTCTGGAGGCAGTCAAAATGAGTATTTGAATTCTTCCCTACCTTATTACTGTGCTGAGATACAGGCTGCTCCAACCTGCTGTAAAATGCTTGATTTCGAGAGTGAGCGAAACTAATGAAAACATTGTTGGGGTAAAACCTAAAGGGAAAGACCTAGCACCAAATCCAATTTGCCATCTGATCTAACTTCTGGAGGCAGTCAAAATGATCCTTAGAATTCTTCCCTACCTTATTCCTGTGCTGAGATACAGGCTGCTCCAACCTGCTGTAAAATGCTTGATTTCGAGAGTGAG
This sequence comes from Melanerpes formicivorus, assembly GCF_026170545.1. Lineage (NCBI taxonomy): Eukaryota > Metazoa > Chordata > Aves > Piciformes > Picidae > Melanerpes > Melanerpes formicivorus. The sequence continues at coordinate 27,235 of NW_027142598.1, read as the reverse complement.
CGAAACTAATGAAAACATTGTTGGGGTAAAACCTAAAGGGAAAGACCTAGCACCAAATCCAATTTGCCATCTGATCTAACTTCTGGAGGCAGTCAAAATGATCCTTAGAATTCTTCCCTACCTTATTCCTGTGCTGAGATACAGGCTGCTCCAACCTGCTGTAAAATGCTTGATTTCGAGAGTGAGCGAAACTAATGAAAACATTGTTGGGGTAAAACCTAAAGGGAAAGACCTAGCACCAAATCCAATTTGCCATCTGATCTAACTTCTGGAGGCAGTCAAAATGATCCTTAGAATTCTTCCCTACCTTATTCCTGTGCTGAGATACAGGCTGCTCCAACCTGCTGTAAAATGCTTGATTTCGAGAGTGAGCGAAACTAATGAAAACATTGTTGGGGTAAAACCTAAAGGGAAAGACCTAGCACCAAATCCAATTTGCCATCTGATCTAACTTCTGGAGGCAGTCAAAATGATCCTTAGAATTCTTCCCTACCTTATTCCTGTGCTGAGATACAGGCTGCTCCAACCTGCTGTAAAATGCTTGATTTCGAGAGTGAGCGAAACTAATGAAAACATTGTTGGGGTAAAACCTAAAGGGAAAGACCTAGCACCAAATCCAATTTGCCATCTGATCTAACTTCTGGAGGCAGTCAAAATGATCCTTAGAATTCTTCCCTACCTTATTCCTGTGCTGAGATACAGGCTGCTCCAACCTGCTGTAAAATGCTTGATTTCGAGAGTGAGCGAAACTAATGAAAACATTGTTGAGGTAAAACCTAAAGGGAAAGACCTAGCACCAAATCCAATTTGCCATCTGATCTAACTTCTGGAGGCAGTCAAAATGAGTATTTGAATTCTTCCCTACCTTATTCCTGTGCTGAGATACAGGCTGCTCCAACCTGCTGTAAAATGCTTGATTTCGAGAGTGAGCGAAACTAATGAAAACATTGTTGGGGTAAAACCTAAAGGGAAAGACCTAGCACCAAATCCAATTTGCCATCTGATCTAACTTCTGGAGGCAGTCAAAATGATCCTTAGAATTCTTCCCTACCTTATTCCTGTGCTGAGATACAGGCTGCTCCAACCTGCTGTAAAATGCTTGATTTCGAGAGTGAGCGAAACTAATGAAAACATTGTTGGGGTAAAACCTAAAGGGAAAGACCTAGCACCAAATTCCATTGGCCATCTGATCTAACTTCTGGAGGCAGTCAAAATGATCCTTAGAATTCTTCCCTACCTTATTCCTGTGCTGAGATACAGGCTGCTCCAACCTGCTGTAAAATGCTTGATTTCGAGAGTGAGCGAAACTAATGAAAACATTGTTGGGGTAAAACCTAAAGGGAAAGGCCTAGCACCAAATTGCATTGGCCATCTGATCTAACTTCTGGAGGCAGTCAAAATGAGTATTTGAATTCTTCCCTACCTTATTCCTCTGCTGAGATACAGGCTGCTCCAACCTGCTGTAAAATGCTTGATTTCGAGAGTGAGCGAAACTAATGAAAACATTGTTGGGGTAAAACCTAAAGGGAAAGACCTAGCACCAAATCCAATTTGCCATCTGATCTAACTTCTGGAGGCAGTCAAAATGATCCTTAGAATTCTTCCCTACCTTATTCCTGTGCTGAGATACAGGCTGCTCCAACCTGCTGTAAAATGCTTGATTTCGAGAGTGAGCGAAACTAATGAAAACATTGTTGGGGTAAAACCTAAAGGGAAAGACCTAGCACCAAATCCAATTTGCCATCTGATCTAACTTCTGGAGGCAGTCAAAATGATCCTTAGAATTCTTCCCTACCTTATTCCTGTGCTGAGATACAGGCTGCTCCAACCTGCTGTAAAATGCTTGATTTCGAGAGTGAGCGAAACTAATGAAAACATTGTTGGGGTAAAACCTAAAGGGAAAGACCTAGCACCAAATCCAATTTGCCATCTGATCTAACTTCTGGAGGCAGTCAAAATGATCCTTAGAATTCTTCCCTACCTTATTCCTGTGCTGAGATACAGGCTGCTCCAACCTGCTGTAAAATGCTTGATTTCGAGAGTGAGCGAAACTAATGAAAACATTGTTGGGGTAAAACCTAAAGGGAAAGACCTAGCACCAAATACACTTTGCCATCTGATCTAACTTCTGGAGGCAGTCAAAATGAGTATTTGAATTCTTCCCTACCTTATTCCTGTGCTGAGATACAGGCTGCTCCAACCTGCTGTAAAATGCTTGATTTCGAGAGTGAGCGAAACTAATGAAAACATTGTTGGGGTAAAACCTAAAGGGAAAGACCTAGCACCAAATTGCATTGGCCATCTGATCTAACTTCTGGAGGCAGTCAAAATGAGTATTTGAATTCTTCCCTACCTTATTACTGTGCTGAGATACAGGCTGCTCCAACCTGCTGTAAAATGCTTGATTTCGAGAGTGAGCGAAACTAATGAAAACATTGTTGGGGTAAAACCTAAAGGGAAAGGCCTAGCACCAAATTGCATTGGCCATCTGATCTAACTTCTGGAGGCAGTCAAAATGAGTATTTGAATTCTTCCCTACCTTATTCCTGTGCTGAGATACAGGCTGCTCCAACCTGCTGTAAAATGCTTGATTTCGAGAGTGAGCGAAACTAATGAAAACATTGTTGGGGTAAAACCTAAAGGGAAAGACCTAGCACCAAATCCAATTTGCCATCTGATCTAACTTCTGGAGGCAGTCAAAATGAGTATTTGAATTCTTCCCTACCTTATTCCTGTGCTGAGATACAGGCTGCTCCAACCTGCTGTAAAATGCTTGATTTCGAGAGTGAGCGAAACTAATGAAAACATTGTTGGGGTAAAACCTAAAGGGAAAGACCTAGCACCAAATCCAATTTGCCATCTGATCTAACTTCTGGAGGCAGTCAAAATGATCCTTAGAATTCTTCCCTACCTTATTCCTGTGCTGAGATACAGGCTGCTCCAACCTGCTCTAAAATGCTTGATTTCGAGAGTGAGCGAAACTAATGAAAACATTGTTGGGGTAAAACCTAAAGGGAAAGACCTAGCACCAAATTGCATTGGCCATCTGATCTAACTTCTGGAGGCAGTCAAAATGATCCTTAGAATTCTTCCCTACCTTATTCCTGTGCTGAGATACAGGCTGCTCCAACCTGCTGTAAAATGCTTGATTTCGAGAGTGAGCGAAACTAATGAAAACATTGTTGGGGTAAAACCTAAAGGGAAAGACCTAGCACCAAATCCAATTTGCCATCTGATCTAACTTCTGGAGGCAGTCAAAATGATCCTTAGAATTCTTCCCTACCTTATTCCTGTGCTGAGATACAGGCTGCTCCAACCTGCTGTAAAATGCTTGATTTCGAGAGTGAGCGAAACTAATGAAAACATTGTTGGGGTAAAACCTAAAGGGAAAGGCCTAGCACCAAATTGCATTGGCCATCTGATCTAACTTCTGGAGGCAGTCAAAATGAGTATTTGAATTCTTCCCTACCTTATTACTGTGCTGAGATACAGGCTGCTCCAACCTGCTGTAAAATGCTTGATTTCGAGAGTGAGCGAAACTAATGAAAACATTGTTGGGGTAAAACCTAAAGGGAAAGGCCTAGCACCAAATTGCATTGGCCATCTGATCTAACTTCTGGAGGCAGTCAAAATGAGTATTTGAATTCTTCCCTACCTTATTCCTGTGCTGAGATACAGGCTGCTCCAACCTGCTGTAAAATGCTTGATTTCGAGAGTGAGCGAAACTAATGAAAACATTGTTGGGGTAAAACCTAAAGGGAAAGACCTAGCACCAAATCCAATTTGCCATCTGATCTAACTTCTGGAGGCAGTCAAAATGATCCTTAGAATTCTTCCCTACCTTATTCCTGTGCTGAGATACAGGCTGCTCCAACCTGCTGTAAAATGCTTGATTTCGAGAGTGAGCGAAACTAATGAAAACATTGTTGGGGTAAAACCTAAAGGGAAAGACCTAGCACCAAATCCAATTTGCCATCTGATCTAACTTCTGGAGGCAGTCAAAATGATCCTTAGAATTCTTCCCTACCTTATTCCTGTGCTGAGATACAGGCTGCTCCAACCTGCTGTAAAATGCTTGATTTCGAGAGTGAGCGAAACTAATGAAAACATTGTTGGGGTAAAACCTAAAGGGAAAGGCCTAGCACCAAATTGCATTGGCCATCTGATCTAACTTCTGGAGGCAGTCAAAATGATCCTTAGAATTCTTCCCTACCTTATTCCTGTGCTGAGATACAGGCTGCTCCAACCTGCTGTAAAATGCTTGATTTCGAGAGTGAGCGAAACTAATGAAAACATTGTTGGGGTAAAACCTAAAGGGAAAGGCCTAGCACCAAATTGCATTGGCCATCTGATCTAACTTCTGGAGGCAGTCAAAATGAGTATTTGAATTCTTCCCTACCTTATTCCTGTGCTGAGATACAGGCTGCTCCAACCTGCTGTAAAATGCTTGATTTCGAGAGTGAGCGAAACTAATGAAAACATTGTTGGGGTAAAACCTAAAGGGAAAGACCTAGCACCAAATCCAATTTGCCATCTGATCTAACTTCTGGAGGCAGTCAAAATGATCCTTAGAATTCTTCCCTACCTTATTCCTGTGCTGAGATACAGGCTGCTCCAACCTGCTGTAAAATGCTTGATTTCGAGAGTGAGCGAAACTAATGAAAACATTGTTGGGGTAAAACCTAAAGGGAAAGACCTAGCACCAAATACACTTTGCCATCTGATCTAACTTCTGGAGGCAGTCAAAATGAGTATTTGAATTCTTCCCTACCTTATTCCTGTGCTGAGATACAGGCTGCTCCAACCTGCTGTAAAATGCTTGATTTCGAGAGTGAGCGAAACTAATGAAAACATTGTTGGGGTAAAACCTAAAGGGAAAGACCTAGCACCAAATTGCATTGGCCATCTGATCTAACTTCTGGAGGCAGTCAAAATGAGTATTTGAATTCTTCCCTACCTTATTACTGTGCTGAGATACAGGCTGCTCCAACCTGCTGTAAAATGCTTGATTTCGAGAGTGAGCGAAACTAATGAAAACATTGTTGGGGTAAAACCTAAAGGGAAAGGCCTAGCACCAAATTGCATTGGCCATCTGATCTAACTTCTGGAGGCAGTCAAAATGAGTATTTGAATTCTTCCCTACCTTATTCCTGTGCTGAGATACAGGCTGCTCCAACCTGCTGTAAAATGCTTGATTTCGAGAGTGAGCGAAACTAATGAAAACATTGTTGGGGTAAAACCTAAAGGGAAAGACCTAGCACCAAATCCAATTTGCCATCTGATCTAACTTCTGGAGGCAGTCAAAATGAGTATTTGAATTCTTCCCTACCTTATTCCTGTGCTGAGATACAGGCTGCTCCAACCTGCTGTAAAATGCTTGATTTCGAGAGTGAGCGAAACTAATGAAAACATTGTTGGGGTAAAACCTAAAGGGAAAGACCTAGCACCAAATCCAATTTGCCATCTGATCTAACTTCTGGAGGCAGTCAAAATGAGTATTTGAATTCTTCCCTACCTTATTCCTGTGCTGAGATACAGGCTGCTCCAACCTGCTGTAAAATGCTTGATTTCGAGAGTGAGCGAAACTAATGAAAACATTGTTGGGGTAAAACCTAAAGGGAAAGACCTAGCACCAAATCCAATTTGCCATCTGATCTAACTTCTGGAGGCAGTCAAAATGATCCTTAGAATTCTTCCCTACCTTATTCCTGTGCTGAGATACAGGCTGCTCCAACCTGCTGTAAAATGCTTGATTTCGAGAGTGAGCGAAACTAATGAAAACATTGTTGGGGTAAAACCTAAAGGGAAAGGCCTAGCACCAAATTGCATTGGCCATCTGATCTAACTTCTGGAGGCAGTCAAAATGATCCTTAGAATTCTTCCCTACCTTATTCCTGTGCTGAGATACAGGCTGCTCCAACCTGCTGTAAAATGCTTGATTTCGAGAGTGAGCGAAACTAATGAAAACATTGTTGGGGTAAAACCTAAAGGGAAAGGCCTAGCACCAAATTGCATTGGCCATCTGATCTAACTTCTGGAGGCAGTCAAAATGAGTATTTGAATTCTTCCCTACCTTATTCCTGTGCTGAGATACAGGCTGCTCCAACCTGCTGTAAAATGCTTGATTTCGAGAGTGAGCGAAACTAATGAAAACATTGTTGGGGTAAAACCTAAAGGGAAAGGCCTAGCACTAAATTGCATTGGCCATCTGATCTAACTTCTGGAGGCAGTCAAAATGAGTATTTGAATTCTTCCCTACCTTATTCCTGTGCTGAGATACAGGCTGCTCCAACCTGCTGTAAAATGCTTGATTTCGAGAGTGAGCGAAACTAATGAAAACATTGTTGGGGTAAAACCTAAAGGGAAAGGCCTAGCACCAAATTGCATTGGCCATCTGATCTAACTTCTGGAGGCAGTCAAAATGAGTATTTGAATTCTTCCCTACCTTATTCCTGTGCTGAGATACAGGCTGCTCCAACCTGCTGTAAAATGCTTGATTTCGAGAGTGAGCGAAACTAATGAAAACATTGTTGGGGTAAAACCTAAAGGGAAAGACCTAGCACCAAATCCAATTTGCCATCTGATCTAACTTCTGGAGGCAGTCAAAATGATCCTTAGAATTCTTCCCTACCTTATTCCTGTGCTGAGATACAGGCTGCTCCAACCTGCTGTAAAATGCTTGATTTCGAGAGTGAGCGAAACTAATGAAAACATTGTTGGGGTAAAACCTAAAGGGAAAGGCCTAGCACCAAATTGCATTGGCCATCTGATCTAACTTCTGGAGGCAGTCAAAATGAGTATTTGAATTCTTCCCTACCTTATTACTGTGCTGAGATACAGGCTGCTCCAACCTGCTGTAAAATGCTTGATTTCGAGAGTGAGCGAAACTAATGAAAACATTGTTGGGGTAAAACCTAAAGGGAAAGGCCTAGCACCAAATTGCATTGGCCATCTGATCTAACTTCTGGAGGCAGTCAAAATGAGTATTTGAATTCTTCCCTACCTTATTCCTGTGCTGAGATACAGGCTGCTCCAACCTGCTGTAAAATGCTTGATTTCGAGAGTGAGCGAAACTAATGAAAACATTGTTGGGGTAAAACCTAAAGGGAAAGACCTAGCACCAAATCCAATTTGCCATCTGATCTAACTTCTGGAGGCAGTCAAAATGATCCTTAGAATTCTTCCCTACCTTATTCCTGTGCTGAGATACAGGCTGCTCCAACCTGCTGTAAAATGCTTGATTTCGAGAGTGAGCGAAACTAATGAAAACATTGTTGGGGTAAAACCTAAAGGGAAAGACCTAGCACCAAATACACTTTGCCATCTGATCTAACTTCTGGAGGCAGTCAAAATGAGTATTTGAATTCTTCCCTACCTTATTCCTGTGCTGAGATACAGGCTGCTCCAACCTGCTGTAAAATGCTTGATTTCGAGAGTGAGCGAAACTAATGAAAACATTGTTGGGGTAAAACCTAAAGGGAAAGGCCTAGCACCAAATTGCATTGGCCATCTGATCTAACTTCTGGAGGCAGTCAAAATGATCCTTAGAATTCTTCCCTACCTTATTCCTGTGCTGAGATACAGGCTGCTCCAACCTGCTGTAAAATGCTTGATTTCGAGAGTGAGCGAAACTAATGAAAACATTGTTGGGGTAAAACCTAAAGGGAAAGACCTAGCACCAAATCCAATTTGCCATCTGATCTAACTTCTGGAGGCAGTCAAAATGAGTATTTGAATTCTTCCCTACCTTATTCCTGTGCTGAGATACAGGCTGCTCCAACCTGCTGTAAAATGCTTGATTTCGAGAGTGAGCGAAACTAATGAAAACATTGTTGGGGTAAAACCTAAAGGGAAAGACCTAGCACCAAATCCAATTTGCCATCTGATCTAACTTCTGGAGGCAGTCAAAATGATCCTTAGAATTCTTCCCTACCTTATTCCTGTGCTGAGATACAGGCTGCTCCAACCTGCTGTAAAATGCTTGATTTCGAGAGTGAGCGAAACTAATGAAAACATTGTTGGGGTAAAACCTAAAGGGAAAGGCCTAGCACCAAATTGCATTGGCCATCTGATCTAACTTCTGGAGGCAGTCAAAATGATCCTTAGAATTCTTCCCTACCTTATTCCTGTGCTGAGATACAGGCTGCTCCAACCTGCTGTAAAATGCTTGATTTCGAGAGTGAGCGAAACTAATGAAAACATTGTTGGGGTAAAACCTAAAGGGAAAGACCTAGCACCAAATCCAATTTGCCATCTGATCTAACTTCTGGAGGCAGTCAAAATGATCCTTAGAATTCTTCCCTACCTTATTCCTGTGCTGAGATACAGGCTGCTCCAACCTGCTGTAAAATGCTTGATTTCGAGAGTGAGCGAAACTAATGAAAACATTGTTGGGGTAAAACCTAAAGGGAAAGGCCTAGCACCAAATTGCATTGGCCATCTGATCTAACTTCTGGAGGCAGTCAAAATGAGTATTTGAATTCTTCCCTACCTTATTACTGTGCTGAGATACAGGCTGCTCCAACCTGCTGTAAAATGCTTGATTTCGAGAGTGAGCGAAACTAATGAAAACATTGTTGGGGTAAAACCTAAAGGGAAAGGCCTAGCACCAAATTGCATTGGCCATCTGATCTAACTTCTGGAGGCAGTCAAAATGATCCTTAGAATTCTTCCCTACCTTATTCCTGTGCTGAGATACAGGCTGCTCCAACCTGCTGTAAAATGCTTGATTTCGAGAGTGAGCGAAACTAATGAAAACATTGTTGGGGTAAAACCTAAAGGGAAAGGCCTAGCACCAAATTGCATTGGCCATCTGATCTAACTTCTGGAGGCAGTCAAAATGAGTATTTGAATTCTTCCCTACCTTATTCCTGTGCTGAGATACAGGCTGCTCCAACCTGCTGTAAAATGCCTTGATTTCGAGAGTGAGCGAAACTAATGAAAACATTGTTGGGGTAAAACCTAAAGGGAAAGACCTAGCACCAAATCCAATTTGCCATCTGATCTAACTTCTGGAGGCAGTCAAAATGATCCTTAGAATTCTTCCCTACCTTATTCCTGTGCTGAGATACAGGCTGCTCCAACCTGCTGTAAAATGCTTGATTTCGAGAGTGAGCGAAACTAATGAAAACATTGTTGGGGTAAAACCTAAAGGGAAAGACCTAGCACCAAATACACTTTGCCATCTGATCTAACTTCTGGAGGCAGTCAAAATGAGTATTTGAATTCTTCCCTACCTTATTCCTGTGCTGAGATACAGGCTGCTCCAACCTGCTGTAAAATGCTTGATTTCGAGAGTGAGCGAAACTAATGAAAAACATTGTTGGGGTAAAACCTAAAGGGAAAGGCCTAGCACCAAATTGCATTGGGCCATCTGATCTAACTTCTGGAGGCAGTCAAAATGAGTATTTGAATTCTTCCCTACCTTATTCCTGTGCTGAGATACAGGCTGCTCCAACCTGCTGTAAAATGCTTGATTTCGAGAGTGAGCGAAACTAATGAAAACATTGTTGGGGTAAAACCTAAAGGGAAAGACCTAGCACCAAATCCAATTTGCCATCTGATCTAACTTCTGGAGGCAGTCAAAATGAGTATTTGAATTCTTCCCTACCTTATTCCTGTGCTGAGATACAGGCTGCTCCAACCTGCTGTAAAATGCTTGATTTCGAGAGTGAGCGAAACTAATGAAAACATTGTTGGGGGTAAAACCTAAAGGGAAAGACCTAGCACCAAATCCAATTTGCCATCTGATCTAACTTCTGGAGGCAGTCAAAATGATCCTTAGAATTCTTCCCTACCTTATTCCTGTGCTGAGATACAGGCTTGCTCCAACCTGCTGTAAAATGCTTGATTTCGAGAGTGAGCGAAACTAATGAAAACATTGTTGGGGTAAAACCTAAAGGGAAAGGCCTAGCACCAAATTGCATTGGCCATCTGATCTAACTTCTGGAGGCAGTCAAAATGATCCTTAGAATTCTTCCCTACCTTATTCCTGTGCTGAGATACAGGCTGCTCCAACCTGCTGTAAAATGCTTGATTTCGAGAGTGAGCGAAACTAATGAAAACATTGTTGGGGTAAAACCTAAAGGGGAAAGACCTAGCACCAAATCCAATTTGCCATCTGATCTAACTTCTGGAGGCAGTCAAAATGATCCTTAGAATTCTTCCCTACCTTATTCCTGTGCTGAGATACAGGCTGCTCCAACCTGCTGTAAAATGCTTGATTTCGAGAGTGAGCGAAACTAATGAAAACATTGTTGGGTAAAACCTAAAGGGAAAGGCCTAGCACCAAATTGCATTGGCCATCTGATCTAACTTCTGGAGGCAGTCAAAATGAGTATTTGAATTCTTCCCTACCTTATTCCTGTGCTGAGATACAGGCTGCTCCAACCTGCTGTAAAATGCTTGATTTCGAGAGTGAGCGAAACTAATGAAAACATTGTTGGGGTAAAACCTAAGGGAAAGGCCTAGCACCAAATTGCATTGGCCATCTGATCTAACTTCTGGAGGCAGTCAAAATGAGTATTTGAATTCTTCCCTACCTTATTCCTGTGCTGAGATACAGCTGCTCCAACCTGCTGTAAAATGCTTGATTTCGAGAGTGAGCGAAACTAATGAAAACATTGTTGGGGTAAAACCTAAAGGGAAAGGCCTAGCACCAAATCCAATTTGCCATCTGATCTAACTTCTGGAGGCAGTCAAAATGAGTATTTGAATTCTTCCCTACCTTATTCCTGTGCTGAGATACAGGCTGCTCCAACCTGCTGTAAAATGCTTGATTTCGAGAGTGAGCGAAACTAATGAAAACATTGTTGGGGTAAAACCTAAAGGGAAAGACCTAGCACCAAATCCAATTTGCCATCTGATCTAACTTCTGGAGGCAGTCAAAATGATCCTTAGAATTCTTCCCTACCTTATTCCTGTGCTGAGATACAGGCTGCTCCAACCTGCTGTAAAATGCTTGATTTCGAGAGGTGAGCGAAACTAATGAAAACATTGTTGGGGTAAAACCTAAAGGGAAAGACCTAGCACCAAATCCAATTTGCCATCTGATCTAACTTCTGGAGGCAGTCAAAATGATCCTTAGAATTCTTCCCTACCTTATTCCTGTGCTGAGATACAGGCTGCTCCAACCTGCTGTAAAATGCTTGATTTCGAGAGTGAGCGAAACTAATGAAAACATTGTTGGGGTAAAACCTAAAGGGAAAGGCCTAGCACCAAATTGCATTGGCCATCTGATCTAACTTCTGGAGGCAGTCAAAATGATCCTTAGAATTCTTCCCTACCTTATTCCTGTGCTGAGATACAGGCTGCTCCAACCTGCTGTAAAATGCTTGATTTCGAGAGTGAGCGAAACTAATGAAAACATTGTTGGGGTAAAACCTAAAGGGAAAGGCCTAGCACCAAATTGCATTGGCCATCTGATCTAACTTCTGGAGGCCAGTCAAAATGAGTATTTGAATTCTTCCCTACCTTATTCCTGTGCTGAGATACAGGCTGCTCCAACCTGCTGTAAAATGCTTGATTTCGAGAGTGAGCGAAACTAATGAAAACATTGTTGGGGTAAAACCTAAAGGGAAAGACCTAGCACCAAATTGCATTGGCCATCTGATCTAACTTCTGGAGGCAGTCAAAATGATCCTTAGAATTCTTCCCTACCTTATTCCTGTGCTGAGATACAGGCTGCTCCAACCTGCTGTAAAATGCTTGATTTCGAGAGTGAGCGAAACTAATGAAAACATTGTTGGGGTAAAACCTAAAGGGAAAGACCTAGCACCAAATCCAATTTGCCATCTGATCTAACTTCTGGAGGCAGTCAAAATGATCCTTAGAATTCTTCCCTACCTTATTCCTGTGCTGAGATACAGGCTGCTCCAACCTGCTGTAAAATGCTTGATTTCGAGAGTGAGCGAAACTAATGAAAACATTGTTGGGGTAAAACCTAAAGGGAAAGACCTAGCACCAAATCCAATTTGCCATCTGATCTAACTTCTGGAGGCAGTCAAAATGAGCCTTAGGAATTCTTCCCTACCTTATTCCTGTGCTGAGATACAGGCTGCTCCAACCTGCTGTAAAAATGCTTGATTTCGAGAGTGAGCGAAACTAATGAAAACATTGTTGGGGTAAAACCTAAAGGGAAAGACCTAGCACCAAATCCAATTTGCCATCTGCTCTAACTTCTGAGGCAGTCAAAATGATCCTTAGAATTCTTCCCTACCTTATTCCTGTGCTGAGATACAGGGTGCTCCAACCTGCTGTAAAATGCTTGATTTCGAGAGTGAGCGAAACTAATGAAAACATTGTTGGGGTAAAACCTAAAGGGAAAGACCTAGCACCAAATCCCAATTTGCCATCTGATCTAACTTCTGGAGGCAGTCAAAATGATCCTTAGAATTCTTCCCTACCTTATTCCTGTGCTGAGATACAGCTGCTCCAACCTGCTGTAAAATGCTTGATTTCGAGAGTGAGCGAAACTAATGAAAACATTGTTGGGGTAAAACCTAAAGGGAAAGGCCTAGCACCAAATTGCATTGGCCATCTGATCTAACTTCTGGAGGCAGTCAAAATGAGTATTTGAATTCTTCCCTACCTTATTCCTGTGCTGAGATACAGGCTGCTCCAACCTGCTGTAAAATGCTTGATTTCGAGAGTGAGCGAAACTAATGAAAACATTGTTGGGGTAAAACCTAAAGGGGAAAGACCCTAGCACCAAATCCAATTTGCCATCTGATCTAACTTCTGGAGGCAGTCAAAATGAGCCTTAGAATTCTTCCCTACCTTATTCCTGTGCTGAGATACAGGCTGCTCCAACCTGCTGTAAAATGCTTGATTTCGAGAGTGAGCGAAACTAATGAAAACATTGTTGGGGTAAAACCTAAAGGGAAAGACCTAGCACCAAATCCAATTTGCCATCTGATCTAACTTCTGGAGGCAGTCAAAATGGATCCTTAGAATTCTTCCCTACCTTATTCCTGTGCTGAGATACAGGCTGCTCCAACCTGCTGTAAAATGCTTGATTTCGAGAGTGAGCGAAACTAATGAAAACATTGTTGGGGTAAAACCTAAAGGGAAAGACCTAGCACCAAATCCAATTTGCCATCTGATCTAACTTCTGGAGGCAGTCAAAATGATCCTTAGAATTCTTCCCTACCTTATTCCTGTGCTGAGATACAGGCTGCTCCAACCTGCTGTAAACTGCTTGATTTCGAGAGTGAGCGAAACTAATGAAAACATTGTTGGGGTAAAACCTAAAGGGAAAGACCTAGCACCAAATCCAATTTGCCATCTGATCTAACTTCTGGAGGCAGTCAAAATGATCCTTAGAATTCTTCCCTACCTTATTCCTGTGCTGAGATACAGGCTGCTCCAACCTGCTGTAAAATGCTTGATTTCGAGAGTGAGCGAAACTAATGAAAACATTGTTGGGGTAAAACCTAAAGGGAAAGGCCTAGCACCCAAATTGCATTGGCCATCTGATCTAACTTCTGGAGGCAGTCAAAATGAGTATTTGAATTCTTCCCTACCTTATTCCTGTGCTGAGATACAGGCTGCTCCAACCTGCTGTAAAATGCTTGATTTCGAGAGTGAGCGAAACTAATGAAAACATTGTTGGGGTAAAACCTAAAGGGAAAGACCTAGCACCAAATCCAATTTGCCATCTGATCTAACTTCTGGAGGCAGTCAAAATGATCCTTAGAATTCTTCCCTACCTTATTCCTGTGCTGAGATACAGGCTGCTCCAACCTGCTGTAAAATGCTTGATTTCGAGAGTGAGCGAAACTAATGAAAACATTGTTGGGGGTAAAACCTAAAGGGAAAGACCTAGCACCAAATCCAATTTGCCATCTGATCTAACTTCTGGAGGCAGTCAAAATGATCCTTAGAATTCTTCCCTACCTTATTCCTGTGCTGAGATACAGGCTGCTCCAACCTGCTGTAAAATGCTTGATTTCGAGAGTGAGCGAAACTAATGAAAACATTGTTGGGGTAAAACCTAAAGGGAAAGACCTAGCACCAAATCCAATTTGCCATCTGATCTAACTTCTGGAGGCAGTCAAAATGATCCTTAGAATTCTTCCCTACCTTATTCCTGTGCTGAGATACAGGCTGCTCCAACCTGCTGTAAAATGCTTGATTTCGAGAGTGAGCGAAACTAATGAAAACATTGTTGGGGTAAAACCTAAAGGGAAAGACCTAGCACCAAATCCAATTTGCCATCTGATCTAACTTCTGGAGGCAGTCAAAATGATCCTTAGAATTCTTCCCTACCTTATTCCTGTGCTGAGATACAGGCTGCTCCAGCCTGCTGTAAAATGCTTGATTTCGAGAGTGAGCGAAACTAATGAAAACATTGTTGGGGTAAAACCTAAAGGAAAGGACCTAGCACCAAATTCCATTGGCCATCTGATCTAACTTCTGGAGGCAGTCAAAATGAGTATTTGAATTCTTCCCTACCTTATTCCTGTGCTGAGATACAGGCTGCTCCAACCTGCTGTAAAAATGCTTGATTTCGAGAGTGAGCGAAACTAATGAAAACATTGTTGTGGTAAAACCTAAAGGGAAAGACCTAGCACCAAATTGCATTGGCCATCTGATCTAACTTCTGGAGGCAGTCAAAATGAGTATTTGAATTCTTCCCTACCTTATTCCTGTGCTGAGATACAGGCTGCTCCAACCTGCTGTAAAATGCTTGATTTCGAGAGTGAGCGAAACTAATGAAAACATTGTTGGGGTAAAACCTAAAGGGAAAGGCCTAGCACCAAATTGCATTGGCCATCTGATCTAACTTCTGGAGGCAGTCAAAATGAGTATTTGAATTCTTCCGTACCTTATTACTGTGCTGAGACACAGGCTGCTCCAACCTGCTGTAAAATGCTTGATTTCGAGAGTGAGCGAAACTAATGAAAACATTGTTGGGGTAAAACCTAAAGGGAAAGGCCTAGCACCAAATTGCATTGGCCATCTGATCTAACTTCTGGAGGCAGTCAAAATGAGTATTTGAATTCTTCCCTACCTTATTCCTGTGCTGAGATACAGGCTGCTCCAACCTGCTGTAAAATGCTTGATTTCGAGAGTGAGCGAAACTAATGAAAACATTGTTGGGGTAAAACCTAAAGGGAAAGACCTAGCACCAAATCCAATTTGCCATCTGATCTAACTTCTGGAGGCAGTCAAAATGATCCTTAGAATTCTTCCCTACCTTATTCCTGTGCTGAGATACAGGCTGCTCCAACCTGCTGTAAAATGCTTGATTTCGAGAGTGAGCGAAACTAATGAAAACATTGTTGGGGTAAAACCTAAAGGGAAAGACCTAGCACCAAATCCAATTTGCCATCTGATCTAACTTCTGGAGGCAGTCAAAATGATCCTTAGAATTCTTCCCTACCTTATTCCTGTGCTGAGATACAGGCTGCTCCAACCTGCTGTAAAATGCTTGATTTCGAGAGTGAGCGAAACTAATGAAAACATTGTTGGGGTAAAACCTAAAGGGAAAGACCTAGCACCCAAATCCAATTTGCCATCTGATCTAACTTCTGGAGGCAGTCAAAATGATCCTTAGAATTCTTCCCTACCTTATTCCTGTGCTGAGATACAGGCTGCTCCAACCTGCTGTAAAATGCTTGATTTCGAGAGTGAGCGAAACTAATGAAAACATTGTTGGGGTAAAACCTAAAGGGAAAGACCTAGCACCAAATCCAATTTGCCATCTGATCTAACTTCTGGAGGCAGTCAAAATGAGTATTTGAATTCTTCCCTACCTTATTCCTGTGCTGAGATACAGGCTGCTCCAACCTGCTGTAAAATGCTTGATTTCGAGAGTGAGCGAAACTAATGAAAACATTGTTGGGGTAAAACCTAAAGGGAAAGACCTAGCACCAAATCCAATTTGCCATCTGATCTAACTTCTGGAGGCAGTCAAAATGATCCTTAGAATTCTTCCCTACCTTATTCCTGTGCTGAGATACAGGCTGCTCCAACCTGCTGTAAAATGCTTGATTTCGAGAGTGAGCGAAACTAATGAAAACATTGTTGGGGTAAAACCTAAAGGGAAAGACCTAGCAACAAATCCAATTTGCCATCTGATCTAACTTCTGGAGGCAGTCAAAATGAGTATTTGAATTCTTCCCTACCTTATTCCTGTGCTGAGATACAGGCTGCTCCAACCTGCTGTAAAATGCTTGATTTCGAGAGTGAGCGAAACTAATGAAAACATTGTTGGGGTAAAACCTAAAGGGAAAGACCTAGCACCAAATCCAATTTGCCATCTGATCTAACTTCTGGAGGCAGTCAAAATGATCCTTAGAATTCTTCCCTACCTTATTCCTGTGCTGAGATACAGGCTGCTCCAACCTGCTGTAAAATGCTTGATTTCGAGAGTGAGCGAAACTAATGAAAACATTGTTGGGGTAAAACCTAAAGGGAAAGACCTAGCACCAAATCCAATTTGCCATCTGATCTAACTTCTGGAGGCAGTCAAAATGATCCTTAGAATTCTTCCCTACCTCATTCCTGTGCTGAGATACAGGCTGCTCCAACCTGCTGTAAAATGCTTGATTTCGAGAGTGAGCGAAACTAATGAAAACATTGTTGGGGTAAAACCTAAAGGGGAAAGGCCTAGCACCAAATTGCATTGGCCATCTGATCAAACTTCTGGAGGCAGTCAAAATGATCCTTAGAATTCTTCCCTACCTTATTCCTGTGCAGAGATACAGGCTGCTCCAACCTGCTGTAAAATGCTTGAATTCGAGAGTGAGCGAAACTAATGAAAAACATTGTTGGGGTAAAACCTAAAGGGAAAGACCTAGCACCAAATCCAATTTGCCATCTGATCTAACTTCTGGAGGCAGTCAAAATGATCCTTAGAATTCTTCCCTACCTTATTCCTGTGCTGAGATACAGGCTGCTCCAACCTGCTGTAAAATGCTTGATTTCGAGAGTGATCGAAACTAATGAAAACATTGTTGGGGTAAAACCTAAAGGGAAAGACCTAGCACCAAATTCCATTGGCCATCTGATCTAACTTCTGGAGGCAGTCAAAATGAGTATTTGAATTCTTCCCTACCTTATTCCTGTGCTGAGATACAGGCTGCTCCAACCTGCTGTAAAATGCTTGATTTCGAGAGTGAGCGAAACTAATGAAAACATTGTTGGGGTAAAACCTAAAGGGAAAGGCCTAGCACCAAATTGCATTGGCCATCTGATCTAACTTCTGGAGGCAGTCAAAATGAGTATTTGAATTATTCCCTACCTTATTCCTGTGCTGAGATACAGGCTGCTCCAACCTGCCGTAAAATGCTTGATTTCGAGAGTGAGCGAAACTAATGAAAACATTGTTGGGGTAAAACCTAAAGGGAAAGGCCTAGCACCAAATTGCATTGGCCATCTGATCTAACTTCTGGAGGCAGTCAAAATGATCCTTAGAATTCTTCCCTACCTTATTCCTGTGCTGAGATACAGGGTGCTCCAACCTGCTGTAAAATGCTTGATTTCGAGAGTGAGCGAAAACTAATGAAAACATTGTTGGGGTAAAACCTAAAGGGAAAGACCTAGCACCAAATCCAATTTGCCATCTGATCTAACTTCTGGAGGCAGTCAAAATGATCCTTAGAATTCTTCCCTACCTTATTACTGTGCTGAGATACAGGCTGCTCCAACCTGCTGTAAAATGCTTGATTTCGAGAGTGAGCGAAACTAATGAAAACATTGTTGGGGTAAAACCTAAAGGGAAAGACCTAGCACCAAATCCAATTTGCCATCTGATCTAACTTCTGGAGGCAGTCAAAATGATCCTTAGAATTCTTCCCTACCTTATTCCTGTGCTGAGATACAGGCTGCTCCAACCTGCTGTAAAATGCTTGATTTCGAGAGTGAGCGAAACTAATGAAAACATTGTTGGGGTAAAACCTAAAGGGAAAGACCTAGCACCAAATCCAATTTGCCATCTGATCTAACTTCTGGAGGCAGTCAAAATGATCCTTAGAATTCTTCCCTACCTTATTCCTGTGCTGAGATACAGGCTGCTCCAACCTGCTGTAAAATGCTTGATTTCGAGAGTGAGCGAAACTAATGAAAACATTGTTGGGGTAAAACCTAAAGGGAAAGACCTAGCACCAAATCCAATTGGCCATCTGATCTAACTTCTGGAGGCAGTCAAAATGATCCTTAGAATTCTTCCCTACCTTATTCCTGTGCTGAGATACAGGCTGCTCCAACCTGCTGTAAAATGCTTGATTTCGAGAGTGAGCGAAACTAATGAAAACATTGTTGGGGTAAAACCTAAAGGGAAAGACCTAGCACCAAATCCAATTTGCCATCTGATCTAACTTCTGGAGGCAGTCAAAATGATCCTTAGAATTCTTCCCTACCTTATTCCTGTGCTGAGATACAGGCTGCTCCAACCTGCTGTAAGATGCTTGATTTCGAGAGTGAGAGAAACTAATGAAAACATTGTTGGGGAAAAACCTAAAGGGAAAGACCTAGCACCAAATCCAATTTGCCATCTGATCTAACTTCTGGAGGCAGTCAAAATGATCCTTAGAATTCTTCCCTACCTTATTCCTGTGCTGAGATACAGGCTGCTCCAACCTGCTGTAAAATGCTTGATTTCGAGAGTGAGCGAAACTAATGAAAACATTGTTGGGGTAAAACCTAAAGGGAAAGACCTAGCACCAAATCCAATTTGCCATCTGATCTAACTTCTGGAGGCAGTCAAAATGATCCTTAGAATTCTTCCCTACCTTATTCCTGTGCTGAGATACAGGCTGCTCCAACCTGCTGTAAAATGCTTGATTTCGAGAGTGAGCGAAACTAATGAAAACATTGTTGGGGTAAAACCTAAAGGGAAAGACCTAGCACCAAATCCAATTTGCCATCTGATCTAACTTCTGGAGGCAGTCAAAATGAGTATTTGAATTCTTCCCTACCTTATTCCTGTGCTGAGATACAGGCTGCTCCAACCTGCTGTAAAATGCTTGATTTCGAGAGTGAGCGAAACTAATGAAAACATTGTTGGGGTAAAACCTAAAGGGAAAGACCTAGCACCAAATCCAATTTGCCATCTGATCTAACTTCTGGAGGCAGTCAAAATGAGTATTTGAATTCTTCCCTACCTTATTCCTGTGCTGAGATACAGGCTGCTCCAACCTGCTGTAAAATGCTTGATTTCGAGAGTGAGCGAAACTAATGAAAACATTGTTGGGGTAAAACCTAAAGGGAAAGACCTAGCACCAAATCCAATTTGCCATCTGATCTAACTTCTGGAGGCAGTCAAAATGAGTATTTGAATTCTTCCCTACCTTATTCCTGTGCTGAGATACAGGCTGCTCCAACCTGCTGTAAAATGCTTGATTTCGAGAGTGAGCGAAACTAATGAAAACATTGTTGGGGTAAAACCTAAAGGGAAAGACCTAGCACCAAATCCAATTTGCCATCTGATCTAACTTCTGGAGGCAGTCAAAATGATCCTTAGAATTCTTCCCTACCTTATTCCTGTGCTGAGATACAGGCTGCTCCAACCTGCTGTAAAATGCTTGATTTCGAGAGTGATCGAAACTAATGAAAACATTGTTGGGGTAAAACCTAAAGGGAAAGACCTAGCACCAAATTGCATTGGCCATCTGATCTAACTTCTGGAGGCAGTCAAAATGAGTATTTGAATTCTTCCCTACCTTATTCCTGTGCTGAGATACAGGCTGCTCCAACCTGCTGTAAAATGCTTGATTTCGAGAGTGAGCGAAACTAATGAAAACATTGTTGGGGTAAAACCTAAAGGGAAAGACCTAGCACCAAATTGCATTGGCCATCTGATCTAACTTCTGGAGGCAGTCAAAATGATCCTTAGAATTCTTCCCTACCTTATTCCTGTGCTGAGATACAGGCTGCTCCAACCTGCTGTAAAATGCTTGATTTCGAGAGTGAGCGAAACTAATGAAAACATTGTTGGGGTAAAACCTAAAGGGAAAGGCCTAGCACCAAATTGCATTGGCCATCTGATCTAACTTCTGGAGGCAGTCAAAATGAGTATTTGAATTCTTCCCTACCTTATTACTGTGCTGAGATACAGGCTGCTCCAACCTGCTGTAAAATGCTTGATTTCGAGAGTGAGCGAAACTAATGAAAACATTGTTGGGGTAAAACCTAAAGGGAAAGACCTAGCACCAAATCCAATTTGCCATCTGATCTAACTTCTGGAGGCAGTCAAAATGATCCTTAGAATTCTTCCCTACCTTATTCCTGTGCTGAGATACAGGCTGCTCCAACCTGCTGTAAAATGCTTGATTTCGAGAGTGAGCGAAACTAATGAAAACATTGTTGGGGTAAAACCTAAAGGGAAAGACCTAGCACCAAATCCAATTTGCCATCTGATCTAACTTCTGGAGGCAGTCAAAATGATCCTTAGAATTCTTCCCTACCTTATTCCTGTGCTGAGATACAGGCTGCTCCAACCTGCTGTAAAATGCTTGATTTCGAGAGTGAGCGAAACTAATGAAAACATTGTTGGGGTAAAACCTAAAGGGAAAGACCTAGCACCAAATCCAATTTGCCATCTGATCTAACTTCTGGAGGCAGTCAAAATGATCCTTAGAATTCTTCCCTACCTTATTCCTGTGCTGAGATACAGGCTGCTCCAACCTGCTGTAAAATGCTTGATTTCGAGAGTGAGCGAAACTAATGAAAACATTGTTGGGGTAAAACCTAAAGGGAAAGACCTAGCACCAAATCCAATTTGCCATCTGATCTAACTTCTGGAGGCAGTCAAAATGAGTATTTGAATTCTTCCCTACCTTATTCCTGTGCTGAGATACAGGCTGCTCCAACCTGCTGTAAAATGCTTGATTTCGAGAGTGAGCGAAACTAATGAAAACATTGTTGGGGTAAAACCTAAAGGGAAAGACCTAGCACCAAATCCAATTTGCCATCTGATCTAACTTCTGGAGGCAGTCAAAATGATCCTTAGAATTCTTCCCTACCTTATTCCTGTGCTGAGATACAGGCTGCTCCAACCTGCTGTAAAATGCTTGATTTCGAGAGTGAGCGAAACTAATGAAAACATTGTTGGGGTAAAACCTAAAGGGAAAGACCTAGCACCAAATCCAATTTGCCATCTGATCTAACTTCTGGAGGCAGTCAAAATGATCCTTAGAATTCTTCCCTACCTTATTCCTGTGCTGAGATACAGGCTGCTCCAACCTGCTGTAAAATGCTTGATTTCGAGAGTGAGCGAAACTAATGAAAACATTGTTGGGGTAAAACCTAAAGGGAAAGACCTAGCACCAAATCCAATTGGCCATCTGATCTAACTTCTGGAGGCAGTCAAAATGATCCTTAGAATTCTTCCCTACCTTATTCCTGTGCTGAGATACAGGCTGCTCCAACCTGCTGTAAAATGCTTGATTTCGAGAGTGAGCGAAACTAATGAAAACATTGTTGGGGTAAAACCTAAAGGGAAAGACCTAGCACCAAATCCAATTTGCCATCTGATCTAACTTCTGGAGGCAGTCAAAATGATCCTTAGAATTCTTCCCTACCTTATTCCTGTGCTGAGATACAGGCTGCTCCAACCTGCTGTAAGATGCTTGATTTCGAGAGTGAGAGAAACTAATGAAAACATTGTTGGGGAAAAACCTAAAGGGAAAGACCTAGCACCAAATCCAATTTGCCATCTGATCTAACTTCTGGAGGCAGTCAAAATGATCCTTAGAATTCTTCCCTACCTTATTCCTGTGCTGAGATACAGGCTGCTCCAACCTGCTGTAAAATGCTTGATTTCGAGAGTGAGCGAAACTAATGAAAACATTGTTGGGGTAAAACCTAAAGGGAAAGACCTAGCACCAAATCCAATTTGCCATCTGATCTAACTTCTGGAGGCAGTCAAAATGATCCTTAGAATTCTTCCCTACCTTATTCCTGTGCTGAGATACAGGCTGCTCCAACCTGCTGTAAAATGCTTGATTTCGAGAGTGAGCGAAACTAATGAAAACATTGTTGGGGTAAAACCTAAAGGGAAAGACCTAGCACCAAATCCAATTTGCCATCTGATCTAACTTCTGGAGGCAGTCAAAATGAGTATTTGAATTCTTCCCTACCTTATTCCTGTGCTGAGATACAGGCTGCTCCAACCTGCTGTAAAATGCTTGATTTCGAGAGTGAGCGAAACTAATGAAAACATTGTTGGGGTAAAACCTAAAGGGAAAGACCTAGCACCAAATCCAATTTGCCATCTGATCTAACTTCTGGAGGCAGTCAAAATGAGTATTTGAATTCTTCCCTACCTTATTCCTGTGCTGAGATACAGGCTGCTCCAACCTGCTGTAAAATGCTTGATTTCGAGAGTGAGCGAAACTAATGAAAACATTGTTGGGGTAAAACCTAAAGGGAAAGACCTAGCACCAAATCCAATTTGCCATCTGATCTAACTTCTGGAGGCAGTCAAAATGATCCTTAGAATTCTTCCCTACCTTATTCCTGTGCTGAGATACAGGCTGCTCCAACCTGCTGTAAAATGCTTGATTTCGAGAGTGAGCGAAACTAATGAAAACATTGTTGGGGTAAAACCTAAAGGGAAAGACCTAGCACCAAATTGCATTGGCCATCTGATCTAACTTCTGGAGGCAGTCAAAATGAGTATTTGAATTCTTCCCTACCTTATTCCTGTGCTGAGATACAGGCTGCTCCAACCTGCTGTAAAATGCTTGATTTCGAGAGTGAGCGAAACTAATGAAAACATTGTTGGGGTAAAACCTAAAGGGAAAGACCTAGCACCAAATTGCATTGGCCATCTGATCTAACTTCTGGAGGCAGTCAAAATGATCCTTAGAATTCTTCCCTACCTTATTCCTGTGCTGAGATACAGGCTGCTCCAACCTGCTGTAAAATGCTTGATTTCGAGAGTGAGCGAAACTAATGAAAACATTGTTGGGGTAAAACCTAAAGGGAAAGGCCTAGCACCAAATTGCATTGGCCATCTGATCTAACTTCTGGAGGCAGTCAAAATGAGTATTTGAATTCTTCCCTACCTTATTACTGTGCTGAGATACAGGCTGCTCCAACCTGCTGTAAAATGCTTGATTTCGAGAGTGAGCGAAACTAATGAAAACATTGTTGGGGTAAAACCTAAAGGGAAAGACCTAGCACCAAATCCAATTTGCCATCTGATCTAACTTCTGGAGGCAGTCAAAATGATCCTTAGAATTCTTCCCTACCTTATTCCTGTGCTGAGATACAGGCTGCTCCAACCTGCTGTAAAATGCTTGATTTCGAGAGTGAGCGAAACTAATGAAAACATTGTTGGGGTAAAACCTAAAGGGAAAGACCTAGCACCAAATCCAATTTGCCATCTGATCTAACTTCTGGAGGCAGTCAAAATGAGTATTTGAATTCTTCCCTACCTTATTCCTGTGCTGAGATACAGGCTGCTCCAACCTGCTGTAAAATGCTTGATTTCGAGAGTGAGCGAAACTAATGAAAACATTGTTGGGGTAAAACCTAAAGGGAAAGACCTAGCACCAAATCCAATTTGCCATCTGATCTAACTTCTGGAGGCAGTCAAAATGATCCTTAGAATTCTTCCCTACCTTATTCCTGTGCTGAGATACAGGCTGCTCCAACCTGCTGTAAAATGCTTGATTTCGAGAGTGAGCGAAACTAATGAAAACATTGTTGGGGGTAAAACCTAAAGGGAAAGACCTAGCACCAAATTGCATTGGCCATCTGATCTAACTTCTGGAGGCAGTCAAAATGAGTATTTGAATTCTTCCCTACCTTATTCCTGTGCTGAGATACAGGCTGCTCCAACCTGCTGTAAAATGCTTGATTTCGAGAGTGAGCGAAACTAATGAAAACATTGTTGGGGTAAAACCTAAAGGGAAAGACCTAGCACCAAATTGCATTGGCCATCTGATCTAACTTCTGGAGGCAGTCAAAATGATCCTTAGAATTCTTCCCTACCTTATTCCTGTGCTGAGATACAGGCTGCTCCAACCTGCTGTAAAATGCTTGATTTCGAGAGTGAGCGAAACTAATGAAAACATTGTTGGGGTAAAACCTAAAGGGAAAGGCCTAGCACCAAATTGCATTGGCCATCTGATCTAACTTCTGGAGGCAGTCAAAATGAGTATTTGAATTCTTCCCTACCTTATTACTGTGCTGAGATACAGGCTGCTCCAACCTGCTGTAAAATGCTTGATTTCGAGAGTGAGCGAAACTAATGAAAACATTGTTGGGGTAAAACCTAAAGGGAAAGACCTAGCACCAAATCCAATTTGCCATCTGATCTAACTTCTGGAGGCAGTCAAAATGATCCTTAGAATTCTTCCCTACCTTATTCCTGTGCTGAGATACAGGCTGCTCCAACCTGCTGTAAAATGCTTGATTTCGAGAGTGAGCGAAACTAATGAAAACATTGTTGGGGTAAAACCTAAAGGGAAAGACCTAGCACCAAATCCAATTTGCCATCTGATCTAACTTCTGGAGGCAGTCAAAATGATCCTTAGAATTCTTCCCTACCTTATTCCTGTGCTGAGATACAGGCTGCTCCAACCTGCTGTAAAATGCTTGATTTCGAGAGTGAGCGAAACTAATGAAAACATTGTTGGGGTAAAACCTAAAGGGAAAGACCTAGCACCAAATCCAATTTGCCATCTGATCTAACTTCTGGAGGCAGTCAAAATGATCCTTAGAATTCTTCCCTACCTTATTCCTGTGCTGAGATACAGGCTGCTCCAACCTGCTGTAAAATGCTTGATTTCGAGAGTGAGCGAAACTAATGAAAACATTGTTGGGGTAAAACCTAAAGGGAAAGACCTAGCACCAAATCCAATTTGCCATCTGATCTAACTTCTGGAGGCAGTCAAAATGAGTATTTGAATTCTTCCCTACCTTATTCCTGTGCTGAGATACAGGCTGCTCCAACCTGCTGTAAAATGCTTGATTTCGAGAGTGAGCGAAACTAATGAAAACATTGTTGGGGTAAAACCTAAAGGGAAAGACCTAGCACCAAATCCAATTTGCCATCTGATCTAACTTCTGGAGGCAGTCAAAATGATCCTTAGAATTCTTCCCTACCTTATTCCTGTGCTGAGATACAGGCTGCTCCAACCTGCTGTAAAATGCTTGATTTCGAGAGTGAGCGAAACTAATGAAAACATTGTTGGGGTAAAACCTAAAGGGAAAGACCTAGCACCAAATCCAATTTGCCATCTGATCTAACTTCTGGAGGCAGTCAAAATGATCCTTAGAATTCTTCCCTACCTTATTCCTGTGCTGAGATACAGGCTGCTCCAACCTGCTGTAAAATGCTTGATTTCGAGAGTGAGCGAAA
Organism: Melanerpes formicivorus; assembly: GCF_026170545.1. Lineage (NCBI taxonomy): Eukaryota > Metazoa > Chordata > Aves > Piciformes > Picidae > Melanerpes > Melanerpes formicivorus. Next base: position 1,917 of record NW_027142598.1, on the reverse strand, counting down.
CTAATGAAAACATTGTTGGGGTAAAACCTAAAGGGAAAGGCCTAGCACCAAATTGCATTGGCCATCTGATCAAACTTCTGGAGGCAGTCAAAATGATCCTTAGAATTCTTCCCTACCTTATTCCTGTGCAGAGATACAGGCTGCTCCAACCTGCTGTAAAATGCTTGAATTCGAGAGTGAGCGAAACTAATGAAAACATTGTTGGGGTAAAACCTAAAGGGAAAGACCTAGCACCAAATCCAATTTGCCATCTGATCTAACTTCTGGAGGCAGTCAAAATGATCCTTAGAATTCTTCCCTACCTTATTCCTGTGCTGAGATACAGGCTGCTCCAACCTGCTGTAAAATGCTTGATTTCGAGAGTGATCGAAACTAATGAAAACATTGTTGGGGTAAAACCTAAAGGGAAAGACCTAGCACCAAATTCCATTGGCCATCTGATCTAACTTCTGGAGGCAGTCAAAATGAGTATTTGAATTCTTCCCTACCTTATTCCTGTGCTGAGATACAGGCTGCTCCAACCTGCTGTAAAATGCTTGATTTCGAGAGTGAGCGAAACTAATGAAAACATTGTTGGGGTAAAACCTAAAGGGAAAGGCCTAGCACCAAATTGCATTGGCCATCTGATCTAACTTCTGGAGGCAGTCAAAATGAGTATTTGAATTATTCCCTACCTTATTCCTGTGCTGAGATACAGGCTGCTCCAACCTGCCGTAAAATGCTTGATTTCGAGAGTGAGCGAAACTAATGAAAACATTGTTGGGGTAAAACCTAAAGGGAAAGGCCTAGCACCAAATTGCATTGGCCATCTGATCTAACTTCTGGAGGCAGTCAAAATGAGTATTTGAATTCTTCCCTACCTTATTCCTGTGCTGAGATACAGGCTGCTCCAACCTGCCGTAAAATGCTTGATTTCGAGAGTGAGCGAAACTAATGAAAACATTGTTGGGGTAAAACCTAAAGGGAAAGACCTAGCACCAAATCCAATTTGCCATCTGATCTAACTTCTGGAGGCAGTCAAAATGATCCTTAGAATTCTTCCCTACCTTATTCCTGTGCTGAGATACAGGCTGCTCCAACCTGCTGTAAAATGCTTGATTTCGAGAGTGAGCGAAACTAATGAAAACATTGTTGGGGTAAAACCTAAAGGGAAAGACCTAGCACCAAATCCAATTTGCCATCTGATCTAACTTCTGGAGGCAGTCAAAATGATCCTTAGAATTCTTCCCTACCTTATTCCTGTGCTGAGATACAGGCTGCTCCAACCTGCTGTAAAATGCTTGATTTCGAGAGTGAGCGAAACTAATGAAAACATTGTTGGGGTAAAACCTAAAGGGAAAGACCTAGCACCAAATCCAATTTGCCATCTGATCTAACTTCTGGAGGCAGTCAAAATGATCCTTAGAATTCTTCCCTACCTTATTCCTGTGCTGAGATACAGGCTGCTCCAACCTGCTGTAAAATGCTTGATTTCGAGAGTGAGCGAAACTAATGAAAACATTGTTGGGGTAAAACCTAAAGGGAAAGACCTAGCACCAAATCCAATTTGCCATCTGATCTAACTTCTGGAGGCAGTCAAAATGATCCTTAGAATTCTTCCCTACCTTATTCCTGTGCTGAGATACAGGCTGCTCCAACCTGCTGTAAAATGCTTGATTTCGAGAGTGAGCGAAACTAATGAAAACATTGTTGGGGTAAAACCTAAAGGGAAAGACCTAGCACCAAATCCAATTTGCCATCTGATCTAACTTCTGGAGGCAGTCAAAATGAGTATTTGAATTCTTCCCTACCTTATTCCTGTGCTGAGATACAGGCTGCTCCAACCTGCTGTAAAATGCTTGATTTCGAGAGTGAGCGAAACTAATGAAAACATTGTTGGGGTAAAACCTTAAGGGAAAGTCCCCCCCTGATCTAATT